>NC_051282.1:7679659-8006817 GCF_015220745.1 Sebastes umbrosus | reverse complement strand
TTGCATCTCACAAACCGTCGATTTTAACACATGAGGTTGGCACAGGTTACCATGGTTATGCGTCTCCAACCGGCAAGGGGGAAGTAATGACGTAAATTACTTCTCAGTGTGTCCGAAAAGACACATACTACTGTTTATTCGCACAAAGTATGTTGAACTTACTATTGTACTATCGTACACCTATTGTGTAGTTTATTTTTTTAAATTAACATCAACATAGTAGGAGTCATAGTTCCTCTGATGAAGTCAATGATTTCTGTCATTCAGATTAAACTAACATTACTGTGACATTATCATTGAGATCATGGAATGTTGCCTCTGTGACATCATAAATGACAATGTTACATAAACTGCAACATTATCATTGACATCATAGAATGTTGCCTCTGTGAGATCATAAATGATGATGTCATAGGAATGTCTATTCAGCTCTATATGTCAGCATTCTATCACGCTCTTTATGATGCTATTGTATTCTACTCTATATCAAAGCATTTGATCAGTAATTGTGATATTCTGTGCCGCTATATATGACAGCATTCTTTTCCGTTCTAATGTCATTACAACTAATCAAAATGCAATTGTGGATATCTCTAATGTTAATTCCAGATAGTCAAGCTTAGCTATTAAATGTTAAAACAGCTTGCCATAGAATTGTCCAACGCAGACGCTAGGCTATGCCAATAA
Organism: Sebastes umbrosus; assembly: GCF_015220745.1. Classification (NCBI taxonomy): domain Eukaryota; kingdom Metazoa; phylum Chordata; class Actinopteri; order Perciformes; family Sebastidae; genus Sebastes; species Sebastes umbrosus. The sequence continues at coordinate 8,006,130 of NC_051282.1, read as the reverse complement.
ACATGTAGCCCAATCATCAAAATGACAGTGCCCTTCATTTTTTTAAAGGTCCCATATGTATACATGCTGTAATGTTAAAAAAACACGTTATTTTCCTCATGCTGTCTGCCTGACATATACCTGTATTCACCCTCTGTCTGAAACGCTCCGTTTTAGTGCATTTCAATGGAACTGCAACATAATTGCGTTGCTAGGCAACAGTTTAGGTCCATGTTTACTTTCTGTCAGCTGATGTCATTCACATACACTGCAACTTGAAATAAACTGGGACACATTTACATTTAAATGTTCCATATATCGTAGATTTGTGACATCACACATGCATAGTACTCCTGACTGCTTGTTTAAACCTGCTTAATAATAAAAGATACCTGAACATCTCACTTTTTATAATATGGGACCTTTAAGGCTTAGAACAGTTTGATAAATTTGACCGTATTTAGGTTTTTCAAATTAACATCAACATAGTAGTAGTCATAGTTCCTTCAATGAAGTCAATGATTTCTCACAGAGATTGACAGAGTAGTAGTAGACACATGGGACACTACAATTGCCAGAAAGTCTTGACAATCAGATTAAACTAACTCTCCTGTGACATCATCAGTGACATGATGGAATGTTGCCATTGTGATGTCATAAATGATGTCACATAAACTGTGACATCATAAGTGACATCAGGGAACGTCGTCGAAAGTTTACTTATAGAACCCCCGTTACGCCCATCAATCACAGATCAAAAAACAAGTGTTTTGTTGATACTGCCACGCGTAGGACGACAGGCCACTCGCAAACGGGGACCGAAGGCCGAAGACTCGCAGGTCCTCCACTGTCAGCAGACGGAAGGTTGCCGGACGCAGACGCAAGGCAACGCCATTAACCACGAAGGGAAAGCATTAATGCATTAAGCATTAATGCTTTTCATTTGTCTTAGTGTTTTTTTTTAGGTAGCATATTTTACTTTATTTCGATTTTTTTAATCAACATTCACATAGTCGTATTCACAGTTCCCTTGATGAAGTCAATGATCTCCTTCATTCAGACTAAACTAACATTCCTGTGACATCATCAGTGGTTTCATCTGTGAGATCATAAATGATCATGTCACATAAACTGTGACATCATCAGTGACATCACAGTTTGTGGTTGTGTCCAAAATTCCAAACTAACATGCTATTTAGTACGCTAAAACAGTATGTGAGATATTTTAGTAGGTCCAAAACCTAAGTATAAAACCAATAGTACGCAAATTGCATACTATTTCCAGTAAAATATTGCAGTATGCAACGCTGAACATTACGGTGGCAGAAATATCCCACAATGCAATGCGGTAGTGAAGACAACGTTGATAATACATGTCGACAGACAGTTCTGTAACATCAATAACACTTCAATTTAACTGTAAATATAAGATTTCACTTTGCTCGGTTTAATAAATATTTGAAATTAATTCAGACTTTGCATCTCACAAACCGTCGATTTTAACACATGAGGTTGGCACAGGTTACCATGGTTATGCGTCTCCAACCGGCAAGGGGGAAGTAATGACGTAAATTACTTCTCAGTGTGTCCGAAAAGACACATACTACTGTTTATTCGCACAAAGTATGTTGAACTTACTATTGTACTATCGTACACCTATTGTGTAGTTTATATTTTTAAATTAACATCAACATAGTAGGAGTCATAGTTCCTCTGATGAAGTCAATGATTTCTGTCATTCAGATTAAACTAACATTACTGTAACATTATCATTGAGATCATGGAATGTTGCCTTTGTGACATCATAAATGATAATGTTACATAAACTGCAACATCATCATTGAGATCATGGAATGTTGCCTCTGTGACATCATAAATGACAATGTTACATAAACTGCAACATTATCATTGACATCATAGAATGTTGCCTCTGTGAGATCATAAATGATGATGTCATAGGAATGTCTATTCAGCTCTATATGTCAGCATTCTATCACGCTCTTTATGATGCTATTGTATTCTACTCTATATCAAAGCATTTGATCAGTAATTGTGATATTCTGTGCCGCTATATATGACAGCATTCTTTTCCGTTCTAATGTCATTACAACTAATCAAAATGTAATTGTGGATATCTCTAATGTTAATTCCAGATAGTCAAGCTTAGCTATTAAATGTTAAAACAGCTTGCCATAGAATTGTCCAACGCAGACGCTAGGCTATGCCAATAAACATGTAGCCCAATCATCAAAATGACAGTGCCCTTCATTTTTTTAAAGGTCCCATATGTATACATGCTGTAATGTTAAAAAAAACACGTTATTTTCCTCATGCTGTCTGCCTGACATATACCTGTATTCACCCTCTGTCTGAAACGCTCCGTTTTAGTGCATTTCAATGGAACTGCAACATAATTGCGTTGCTAGGCAACAGTTTAGGTCCATGTTTACTTTCTGTCAGCTGATGTCATTCACATACACTGCAACTTGAAATAAACTGGGACACATTTACATTTAAATGTTCCATATATCGTAGATTTGTGACATCACACATGCATAGTACTCCTGACTGCTTGTTTAAACCTGCTTAATAATAAAAGATACCTGAACATCTCACTTTTTATAATATGGGACCTTTAAGGCTTAGAACAGTTTGATAAATTTGACCGTATTTAGGTTTTTCAAATTAACATCAACATAGTAGTAGTCATAGTTCCTTCAATGAAGTCAATGATTTCTCACAGAGATTGACAGAGTAGTAGTAGACACATGGGACACTACAATTGCCAGAAAGTCTTGACAATCAGATTAAACTAACTCTCCTGTGACATCATCAGTGACATGATGGAATGTTGCCATTGTGATGTCATAAATGATGTCACATAAACTGTGACATCATAAGTGACATCAGGGAACGTCGTCGAAAGTTTACTTATAGAACCCCCGTTACGCCCATCAATCACAGATCAAAAAACAAGTGTTTTGTTGATACTGCCACGCGTAGGACGACAGGCCACTCGCAGACGGGGACCGAAGGCCGAAGACTCGCAGGTCCTCCACTGTCAGCAGACGGAAGGTTGCCGGACGCAGACGCAAGGCAACGCCATTAACCACGAAGGGAAAGCATTAATGCATTAAGCATTAATGCTTTTCATTTGTCTTAGTGTTTTTTTTTTAGGTAGCATATTTTACTTTATTTTGATTTTTTTAATCAACATTAACATAGTCGTATTCACAGTTCCCTTGATGAAGTCAATGATCTCCTTCATTCAGACTAAACTAACATTCCTGTGACATCATCAGTGGTTTCATCTGTGAGATCATAAATGATCATGTCACATAAACTGTGACATCATCAGTGACATCACAGTTTGTGGTTGTGTCCAAAATTCCATACTAACATGCTATTTAGTACGCTAAAACAGTATGTGAGATATTTTAGTAGGTCCAAAACCTAAGTATAAAACCAATAGTACGCAAATTGCATACTATTTCCAGTAAAATATTACAGTATGCAACGCTGAACATTACGGTGGCAGAAATATCCCACAATGCAATGCGGTAGTGAAGACAACGTTGATAATACATGTCGACAGACAGTTCTGTAACATCAATAACACTTCAATTTAACTGTAAATATAAGATTTCACTTTGCTCGGTTTAATAAATATTTGAAATTAATTCAGACTTTGCATCTCACAAACCGTCGATTTTAACACATGAGGTTGGCACAGGTTACCATGGTTATGCGTCTCCAACCGGCAAGGGGGAAGTAATGACGTAAATTACTTCTCAGTGTGTCCGAAAAGACACATACTACTGTTTATTCGCACAAAGTATGTTGAACTTACTATTGTACTATCGTACACCTATTGTGTAGTTTATTTTTTTAAATTAACATCAACATAGTAGGAGTCATAGTTCCTCTGATGAAGTCAATGATTTCTGTCATTCAGATTAAACTAACATTACTGTAACATTATCATTGAGATCATGGAATGTTGCCTTTGTGACATCATAAATGATAATGTTACATAAACTGCAACATCATCATTGAGATCATGGAATGTTGCCTCTGTGACATCATAAATGACAATGTTACATAAACTGCAACATTATCATTGACATCATAGAATGTTGCCTCTGTGAGATCATAAATGATGATGTCATAGGAATGTCTATTCAGCTCTATATGTCAGCATTCTATCACGCTCTTTATGATGCTATTGTATTCTACTCTATATCAAAGCATTTGATCAGTAATTGTGATATTCTGTGCCGCTATATATGACAGCATTCTTTTCCGTTCTAATGTCATTACAACTAATCAAAATGCAATTGTGGATATCTCTAATGTTAATTCCAGATAGTCAAGCTTAGCTATTAAATGTTAAAACAGCTTGCCATAGAATTGTCCAACGCAGACGCTAGGCTATGCCAATAAACATGTAGCCCAATCATCAAAATGACAGTGCCCTTCATTTTTTTAAAGGTCCCATATGTATACATGCTGTAATGTTAAAAAAAACACGTTATTTTCCTCATGCTGTCTGCCTGACATATACCTGTATTCACCCTCTGTCTGAAACGCTCCGTTTTAGTGCATTTCAATGGAACTGCAACATAATTGCGTTGCTAGGCAACAGTTTAGGTCCATGTTTACTTTCTGTCAGCTGATGTCATTCACATACACTGCAACTTGAAATAAACTGGGACACATTTACATTTAAATGTTCCATATATCGTAGATTTGTGACATCACACATGCATAGTACTCCTGACTGCTTGTTTAAACCTGCTTAATAATAAAAGATACCTGAACATCTCACTTTTTATAATATGGGACCTTTAAGGCTTAGAACAGTTTGATAAATTTGACCGTATTTAGGTTTTTCAAATTAACATCAACATAGTAGTAGTCATAGTTCCTTCAATGAAGTCAATGATTTCTCACAGAGATTGACAGAGTAGTAGTAGACACATGGGACACTACAATTGCCAGAAAGTCTTGACAATCAGATTAAACTAACTCTCCTGTGACATCATCAGTGACATGATGGAATGTTGCCATTGTGATGTCATAAATGATGTCACATAAACTGTGACATCATAAGTGACATCAGGGAACGTCGTCGAAAGTTTACTTATAGAACCCCCGTTACGCCCATCAATCACAGATCAAAAAACAAGTGTTTTGTTGATACTGCCACGCGTAGGACGACAGGCCACTCGCAGACGGGGACCGAAGGCCGAAGACTCGCAGGTCCTCCACTGTCAGCAGACGGAAGGTTGCCGGACGCAGACGCAAGGCAACGCCATTAACCACGAAGGGAAAGCATTAATGCATTAAGCATTAATGCTTTTCATTTGTCTTAGTGTTTTTTTTTAGGTAGCATATTTTACTTTATTTAGATTTTTTTAATCAACATTAACATAGTCGTATTCACAGTTCCCTTGATGAAGTCAATGATCTCCTTCATTCAGACTAAACTAACATTCCTGTGACATCATCAGTGGTTTCATCTGTGAGATCATAAATGATCATGTCACATAAACTGTGACATCATCAGTGACATCACAGTTTGTGGTTGTGTCCAAAATTCCATACTAACATGCTATTTAGTACGCTAAAACAGTATGTGAGATATTTTAGTAGGTCCAAAACCTAAGTATAAAACCAATAGTACGCAAATTGCATACTATTTCCAGTAAAATATTACAGTATGCAACGCTGAACATTACGGTGGCAGAAATATCCCACAATGCAATGCGGTAGTGAAGACAACGTTGATAATACATGTCGACAGACAGTTCTGTAACATCAATAACACTTCAATTTAACTGTAAATATAAGATTTCACTTTGCTCGCAGTCATAGTTCCTCTGATGAAGTCAATGATTTCTGTCATTCAGATTAAACTAACATTACTGTGACATTATCATTGAGATCATGGAATGTTGCCTCTGTGACATCATAAATGATAATGTTACATAAACTGCAACATCATCATTGAGATCATGGAATGTTGCCTCTGTGACATCATAAATGACAATGTTACATAAACTGCAACATTATCATTGACATCATAGAATGTTGCCTCTGTGAGATCATAAATGATGATGTCATAGGAATGTCTATTCAGCTCTATATGTCAGCATTCTATCACGCTCTTTATGATGCTATTGTATTCTACTCTATATCAAAGCATTTGATCAGTAATTGTGATATTCTGTGCCGCTATATATGACAGCATTCTTTTCCGTTCTAATGTCATTACAACTAATCAAAATGCAATTGTGGATATCTCTAATGTTAATTCCAGATAGTCAAGCTTAGCTATTAAATGTTAAAACAGCTTGCCATAGAATTGTCCAACGCAGACGCTAGGCTATGCCAATAAACATGTAGCCCAATCATCAAAATGACAGTGCCCTTCATTTTTTTAAAGGTCCCATATGTTTACATGCTGTAATGTTAAAAAAAACACGTTATTTTCCTCATGCTGTCTGCCTGACATATACCTGTATTCACCCTCTGTCTGAAACGCTCCGTTTTAGTGCATTTCAATGGAACTGCAACATAATTGCGTTGCTAGGCAACAGTTTAGGTCCATGTTTACTTTCTGTCAGCTGATGTCATTCACATACACTGCAACTTGAAATAAACTGGGACACATTTACATTTAAATGTTCCATATATCGTAGATTTGTGACATCACACATGCATAGTACTCCTGACTGCTTGTTTAAACCTGCTTAATAATAAAAGATACCTGAACATCTCACTTTTTATAATATGGGACCTTTAAGGCTTAGAACAGTTTGATAAATTTGACCGTATTTAGGTTTTTCAAATTAACATCAACATAGTAGTAGTCATAGTTCCTTCAATGAAGTCAATGATTTCTCACAGAGATTGACAGAGTAGTAGTAGACACATGGGACACTACAATTGCCAGAAAGTCTTGACAATCAGATTAAACTAACTCTCCTGTGACATCATCAGTGACATGATGGAATGTTGCCATTGTGATGTCATAAATGATGTCACATAAACTGTGACATCATAAGTGACATCAGGGAACGTCGTCGAAAGTTTACTTATAGAACCCCCGTTACGCCCATCAATCACAGATCAAAAAACAAGTGTTTTGTTGATACTGCCACGCGTAGGACGACAGGCCACTCGCAGACGGGGACCGAAGGCCGAAGACTCGCAGGTCCTCCACTGTCAGCAGACGGAAGGTTGCCGGACGCAGACGCAAGGCAACGCCATTAACCACGAAGGGAAAGCATTAATGCATTAAGCATTAATACTTTTCATTTGTCTTAGTGTTTTTTTTTTAGGTAGCATATTTTACTTTATTTAGAATTTTTTAATCAACATTAACATAGTCGTATTCACAGTTCCCTTGATGAAGTCAATGATCTCCTTCATTCAGACTAAACTAACATTCCTGTGACATCATCAGTGGTTTCATCTGTGAGATCATAAATGATCATGTCACATAAACTGTGACATCATCAGTGACATCACAGTTTGTGGTTGTGTCCAAAATTCCATACTAACATGCTATTTAGTACGCTAAAACAGTATGTGAGATATTTTAGTAGGTCCAAAACCTAAGTATAAAACCAATAGTACGCAAATTGCATACTATTTCCAGTAAAATATTACAGTATGCAACGCTGAACATTACGGTGGCAGAAATATCCCACAATGCAATGCGGTAGTGAAGACAACGTTGATAATACATGTCGACAGACAGTTCTGTAACATCAATAACACTTCAATTTAACTGTAAATATAAGATTTCACTTTGCTCGCAGACATAGTTCCTCTGATGAAGTCAATGATTTCTGTCATTCAGATTAAACTAACATTACTGTGACATTATCATTGAGATCATGGAATGTTGCCTCTGTGACATCATAAATGACAATGTTACATAAACTGCAACATTATCATTGAGATCATGGAATGTTGCCTCTGTGACATCATAAATGATAATGTTACATAAACTGCAACATCATCATTGAGATCATGGAATGTTGCCTCTGTGACATCATAAATGACAATGTTACATAAACTGCAACATTATCATTGACACCATAGAATGTTGCCTCTGTGAGATCATAAATGATGATGTCATAGGAATGTCTATTCAGCTCTATATGTCAGCATTCTATCACGCTCTTTATGATGCTATTGTATTCTACTCTATATCAAAGCATTTGATCAGTAATTGTGATATTCTGTGCCGCTATATATGACAGCATTCTTTTCCGTTCTAATGTCATTACAACTAATCAAAATGCAATTGTGGATATCTCTAATGTTAATTCCAGATAGTCAAGCTTAGCTATTAAATGTTAAAACAGCTTGCCATAGAATTGTCCAACGCAGACGCTAGGCTATGCCAATAAACATGTAGCCCAATCATCAAAATGACAGTGCCCTTCATTTTTTTAAAGGTCCCACATGTATACATGCTGTAATGTTAAAAAAAACACGTTATTTTCCTCATGCTGTCTGCCTGACATATACCTGTATTCACCCTCTGTCTGAAACGCTCCGTTTTAGTGCATTTCAATGGAACTGCAACATAATTGCGTTGCTAGGCAACAGTTTAGGTCCATGTTTACTTTCTGTCAGCTGATGTCATTCACATACACTGCAACTTGAAATAAACTGGGACACATTTACATTTAAATGTTCCATATATCGTAGATTTGTGACATCACACATGCATAGTACTCCATAGTACTGCCTGACAGTGACTGATTTATTTGACTTCTGGACATCTCTGACTACATACATGCTGAAAATCAAACATTTTTACTGTATTAATTTAGAGATTTTCCAAAGTCAAAGTCCATACAAGTGTACGATTTAACTTTTTCCCATAGTGTTAAAAAAGTTAACAAAAATCACAATAAATCGTAATATCGAATCGCAATACTTGTACAATTGCAATACATTGCAATATATATCAAATCGGCACCCAAGTATAGTGACTCACTATATTCCAAACTTGTAGTATTTAGCCAGCATATGGATAGATTTACCTTTGGCATAAAAACAAGATGATTCAATTATTTATAGTGTACAAACACACACAAACTGTACAAACTTACAGAAAGCACGTCTCCTCACAGAGCCCTAGGGCAACTTGTATTAATAAGAGAACATTGAAATCAATTATGAGCTGTCTTTCTTTAGGGCAAACCCTCCGTCGAAAGACAACAATGTCATACCCCATTAGAAGAACATGGCTTCAGATGAAAGACAACACCTTTTCACAAAATCTAATTGCATATACCTCCAATGCCCTTGACATGTGTCCTATGGTAATTTATTTGATGTTCAAAGGGGGTGTTTTCAGGGCTCCACATGCTCCTCTAATGAAACAGGCTGTTTCAGGTTTATTACCATAACAATGGCATTATCCATGAGCCTCCTCTCCTATTGGCTGGCTGCTTTCCCTGTTCCCTCCATGAGCATGCCATAATTACCATATACCATATTTAACAGGATATGAACTTTATTCAGTCCTGAACTGGAGGAACTGATTTCTGGAAGTAATGGCGTGTTTGAACTGTGAGATATCATGACGTATAAATAGTGAAAACTCTGATTATGTGTACAGCATTGATAGGATCACCTTGTGATTTAGTTGGCAAGCTGGTAAAATAGAGTCAAAGGAGGAACGGTGTGTAGCATTTAGGGGATCTATTTGCAGAAATTTTGTGTTATCAGCTGAAAATATGAATCGTGTTTTCGTTACCTTAGAATGAGCTGATTATATCTACATAGGGATCGGGTCCTCTTCACCGAGCTGGCCGCAATTAAATAGGCGTTATCGGTCGCTATAAGCCCCATAGATGTGGGTCAATAGGGGCCTACTACACCCACTAGTAGGTTTTATCATCTATTCACATGGTAGATCACCAAAAGAAGATATAAAAGAACACAGCGACCTCTAGCGACTGTATGACAGGAGCAGAAGGGCGAAGTCAGGCGCTGTAGTATAAAAAGTGTGAGACTCCATAAAGGGTGGAGGTCAGGGACGATGGATGAGGCACAAAACACAGAGTTTTCACAGAGGAGACTGGAGTTCACATCCTTTGTGAAACCAACAATGTGTAGTTGTCTTTGTGTTTGTAGTTCTTTAAACCCAAAACACAATGTGTTTCCCTAAACTTAACTAGGTGTTTTTGTTTACCTAAACCTAAAGAAGTTGTAGTTTTATTGCCTAGACCTTTTTTTTTTTTTTTGTCAAAACCTAAAGACGTTGTAGATTAGTTACCTAAACCTGAAGAAGCCTTTTTGTTGGGTTCAGAACGTGATGTTTCATTCAGTTTTACATTTTAGAATGTGTTGCTTTTAAGTTTCACTTTCGCTTTTACAACGTAGTAGGTGTAGTAGGCTCCTAATGACCCACATCTGTCATGCTTATAGCCACTGACAACGCCTATTTAATGGCCTGATAACAGTCAAATCGGGTGTTTCTACAGTAGCCCAGAACGTACAAACCAAACAAAGGGCTCTAGATAGGGCCATTCATGTTTTCACGTCGGCCACTGTAGTTCTCCTTCACTTTTGGCACACGGGAGAAGAGTCAGTTGGTTGTAATCTGCAACCTCACCACTAGATGCTAGATGCATTACATCCCAGATTCTACACACTGCACCTTTAAGTTACACATTGTAAAAAAAAGTTTTTCAAGTATTTTGGAGGACCAATATGTAATATATTTTTCTCCAATAAATCATAAAATTACCATGAAATGTCATCAGAGATTAAGGAAACATGCTAAATTGAAGTACTGGCTGCTCTGACAACAGCGCTACAGCCAGTATGTTCTCCTTTTGAAATGTCCATTCTGGTCTGGAACGTCTGTCACCGCCGGTGAAGTGATTCCGACTACTGCTGCTGGCCAGAGGCGGTCATGTCTAGAGGGTAACCCTCAAATTGCGGAAATTTGCGCTAACTTATATCAGTCACACCGAATGGGCCACGGCTCCAATGTTTTGAATTTGTACTGCTATTTCCCATTTTAAAAGCTAGCTGTCAGTACTACATATTGCTCCTTAAACTTGGACATGTCTGGCTACACAACAAAAGCACGGAAATAATAAATTATACAGCTATCCATGACACATAAGAAAAATTAATGAGATGCACTGTTTCTCTTTGCAGCACAAATACTAAACGTTGGGTGAAAAGCTTCATAAAATAAGAATAAATAGTAAAACAAAGAACAGGAGAAGAACATATCTAGAGAGTGCAGCTGAGTTAAGAGAGATTTGAATGTGCTCCTATACTCACAGCACACTGGTGCAACGTTCAGGTCTGTGTGTGTTGTGAAGAGATTTTGGAATGTATTAGTGAAGGAGTCTTATCCTTAGTTTGACTCTATGACCTAACCCTGGGAGAAACTGCATGGTAAAATGGCAAACACACACACACACACACACACACACGCACGCACACACACACACACACACACACACACACACGCCAACACACACACACGCGCACACACACAAACAAACAGACATGGCTGGAGGCAGCGGTTGATGTACACCACTCTGTGATCGTAAGCCAACGGGGTGGGAGGGAGAGGAAGAGGGAGAGGGAGAAGCCCAGAGAGTCAGCACAGCTAAAATTACAGCCCTGTCACACCAAATCAGCGCCGATGACCGTGTGTGTGTGTGTGTGTGTGTGTGTGTGTGCGCACGCGCTTGTATGCAAGTGAGAGAGGAAGTGTTGCGTTTGGCTCAGCCTAAAGACATCGGGAGAAAGTAAACAAAACAAACATGCATATATACACACATGCATACTGTACACACACACACACACACACACACACTCGTATGCACAAGTGCGCATGATGATGTTCTGCAGTCAATAGGGATTATGTGATGGGAGGATCAGAGCCGGGGCAGAGTCAGTCAGAGTGTGTCTGGGCCCCTATTATCTACTAAACACACACACAAGCACTGCGGTCGATTCACTTATAATCCAATCAGGTCCAAATGTAAATTTTGAAATGGCTTTTTATTTACTAATGAGTATAAACTCTCAAGTACGTGGTACCAAAAGTCTTTTTCCATTATGAGAATCAAATTCTATTTCCTGATCTGAGCTGAATGCAAGAGGAAGCCAGACCTCTCGATCTCCATCTTTGTCTGTGTGACACACTCAAACACACACACACACGTGAAACAAGAATGTATGTACATGCATGGTGCTACCATATGCTGGAACAGGTGGTTGCTCTCACAGCGTATCTCACCACATTTCCTAGTTAGCATCAAAGAATGACTCTCCTCCTCATGGTTCAAACTCTAACTGGGAACCATTAGTCTGTTTCCTATTGGCGTCATCATACAACAGAACAGACCTTGTGTCCGCCTGTTCACTTTCAAACCAAATACCATTTCTAAATGAACACAAAGTCATACACAGCTGCCTTCTATTTTGAAAACATACTTAAAATACTGCAGTGTATGCAGTAGTAAAGGTCTGTTATCCATCAGCCTACACCTTAATGAGCTACAGTGTTTTTTTTCTTTTGAACATGTGATCTCAGTCTTCCTTACTTCCATACATTCAATTTACAATCTCTCTAAAGCAATTTTACACTGTTAAAAGAGCTATTTATAATGTACGTCGTATTAACTTTTCAACAAACAGCTTCTTTGTTAGACCAGGGTGCAATGCATCCATAAAAGAAAAGTAAGGGTGCTTTCACATCAGGGACCCGGGGCCCGGATCCGAGAACACTTATCCCCAAAGTCCATTTTTTTTTTATTAGTGTGAACGCTTCGTACCGTAACTTGGGCAAAGTTCGTAGATCTGTGACCGAGTCCACTTGAAAAGGTGGTCTGGATTATGGTTCATGTGTACTCGGGTATGGTTCGCATCAGGTGTGAAAGCGAACCGTACCTAAACACGGAAGTGGACTGCTAGTTAATACAAAGTAACGTTATCAGTCCACGAATAGTTGTGAAAGTCAGGTTTTTTTCAATGCCGCTGGTCTCCTCCGAAATCTGTATATGCGTGCAGCATGCGCCGATCTCATCCTCTGAACCGCACGGCTGTGGGTGATGAAGCAGGCAGACAGGCAGGCGAGAGGTTCCTTAAAATATAGACAATAGTAGACAACGGGGTTGGCGATGTTTGTTATTTTATTTAGTTAATTTAATGGTCTGCCTCCAAAGAGCGAGAACAGAGAGAGACAGCGGGGGGAAACAATGTGTATAGCCGGCATATTTTCACATCAAACTCGGTGATTGTTGGATACACTAACGACGACAGTTTTAGTGAATTTTATTTTGTTTCTGTCAAGTTTGAATGAAGTGTTTTACGACGCTCCGCCACTAGAACAGCTAATCTCAACATAAACAAATAAGCTACACGTGCATTATGACGCAAGTGTACTTGGGTACGGAACAACTTTACTAATGTGAAAGCTGAGCGGAGTGGGGAGGGAGGGATCAATCGTACCTATGAAAACGCCTTAAGAGCTGTGTCACTCATTGTTCACCACATCTCGACTTATTCCTTAAAGTTATGTCATACCACTTGGACCGTAATTAAGAGCAGCCGATTTGGAAATTACTGTTCATGTCAGATATCGGGGAATTTCTGACAGTTACGAAATCGCCCTCTTGGTGAAAAGAACTACAGGAAGTTCTAACAATAACAACCCTATATTAACACTCATGCAATGAGTAGCCTTTGGTCTCACTCCCAGGTCGTCAAATTCCGATGCTCGGGCAGTAGCCCTCACCGTTTTGATACTGACGCACAGAGCTCCCTTTAGCATCTGTATGAGATGCACCAGGCTTTCAACTAACTCATCCGTGTAGTTATTGGACGCTCAGAGCAGGGGACGTAGTATTAAGAGGGTGCGAGTCTTCTAAGGGCAGGAAGGACGGGTGGTGGACCGATCAAACAAACATAGGACTTCTATTCAGGGGACCGGTGTTCATGTCCAGTGTGAAACCAAAAATCAAGTGATTTTTTTACTCACGACATTGTGTCATGTGTCGCTACACCACGGAGTCGCACGATGTTACGCCTGTAGCTTAAGTGACGTTATAAGCATACTTATTTTAAGCCAAACCATGTTGTAGTAGTTTTGTTAAACAAAAAAAATGTTTTTTTGTTTGTAAGCCCTGACGAAGACCTACAGTAGTTGAAACATGTTGGCTTTTTAAATGACTTAGTCACCACAATAAAGGCTTTTTAATATATTCTCTTCCTCGTTGCTACTTTTTTATATTTTGGAGTGCCTTGATTGCCTTCCTGTTTATCCAGATTTTTTTCCCAGTTTTCCAAGAGCACCCGACACGTTTTGCCTTACGATTGAACACACCGAGCAACCAGTTATCTCTCTTTCAAAGTAGTTTTGTTGACTAAACCTAACAATCCCAATGTTAACCACGCACAAACCCTCTGCGTCAAGATACTACGCAAAAGGCTGCCGCCGTTTGGTTTCTGAACAAGAGATTAAGAGCCCAACTAGCCTCATTGGGTCAACATCTGACCCTGACCTCTGACCTCCCTGTGATGGGAGAGGAGCAGAAAGTCAAAGCATCTCAAGAGGAATTAAAGCCCTACTGTGTGTCTTGTGCATGTGTGTTTGAGAGTATGTGTGGTTATGGTTGTTTGTGTGTGTATGTGTGTGTCTGCTCTGTGTGTTGACATTGATGAATGAGCCCTACATGAGAGCAATCTGCTAGCACGGCTCTATAAAACAACCACAAATCACTTCAGGAAACACGTTTTTGAAGAGGGCCCCCAATGTCAGATTCTGTCTTGTGTGAGTGAATCTGTGCATAAATCAGTGAGGGTAGGTTAGTGTGTGTGTTTGTGTGTTTATGAGTGCACAACATGCACAATGTTCTGTATGTGTGCATGCATCCCTGCCTGGTGTCCAATATTCCTGTATTGTGTAGGTGAGAAAGGTGTGACGGATTAGTCCGTTTGCACCAACAATTCTCTCTATTCAGCTCTGCTGAATGCAATTCACCTCGCTTAAACCTCCCGTTGAGCTACGTATTTAGATCGTTGTTGTATTCAATATTTAAAACGACACTATTTAGCTTATCACAGCATGCAACCAGTGGTAGCAAGAATCAGGCATTAAACCCTGATAATATTTTTTTGTGACAGCAAAATAAATGAGGCTGTACATTCGCTCCTGAATAAATGTGTTTGTGTTTAAACTGCACAAATATGTTCAGATCTGTTGCAACTGACTATAAACGTCTGCACAGTTGTTTGTTTGTAGACCACAGAGGATGAATCCTACTCATCTTTTTGATTCCTTTGCTGTGTCTCAATTTGGATACTTCTATTAGAACACTTCCATATAGTACACTGTGCTTACTATGTACTTAGTTGCGTAGTGCGTGAATTTCAACAGGATAGTATTGTCTCAAATCGCACACAGCCGTTATGCACTTACCGGAAGCTCGTTAAATCAGCTAGTGATAGTCTGCCATGAATATCACGCCGTATCGGCTGTAATTCAATTCAGACTGATAAATTAACAAGGGATGCACTTAAATATACAATTTATATATATACTGTATATAATTCCACATTTTAAAATCATAACTATTTTGCATTACATCATAAAAAAACTTTTCACATATGTAAGGCTAAACGTCAGGAAGACATTTTATTAGATTTTTAATAACAATTTGCTTGGACATCTTACTTTGTACAACTGCATTTGTTAAATGATAACATAATATCATCATTACATCACCACTCGACTGTGTGTGTGTGTGTGTGTGTGTGTGTGTGTGGGGTGGGTAAATAAGGTCCACTTTGACAGTTACCTTCACTGTGTGCTGAAGGGCAAAAGCCCGGCATCGCTCGGCCCCCGTGGGAAATATTCCTGTTCTAAACCTGGAAACAGAGCGGAGATTGTTCCTTTCATCTCTCTTTCTCGCGCTCCCTATTCTCTCCCAACTCCTCGTTCTCTCTTTTTTACAATCCCTCCCCAGCTTTTCTCCACTCTCTAACTCTCTCTCATCTCTCTCATAGCACCTGTAATTCCTGCTTTCTCCCCTAATCAGATCCTAATAGGAAAAAGCCTGCAGATGTCAGCACTAGTTAATTAACGCTCTCTTCCTCTTCCCTTTCGCTGTCTCCCTCAATCTCTCTCACTCTCTCTCACACACACGTATTATTTCATAGCCAGAGTAAGTTCTCTTTTGCAGTCATACAGTGGTATCTGAAGGGCAGAGATATTTATTGTGCAATGTGTGAGATCTGGCCAGGATCTTTAGTTTAAAACATTAAAAGAATTAACTAACATTATCAACATAGTGTGAAGCGGTTACAGTGTTGGTGTTATGTCAAAGACATCTATGTATTGTGTTGCAGAGATATGAAATGAGCATACTAACCAGCTAGCCCCGGCCCGTCCTGTGCTGTAATACCACTTGTACCTAGGGAGGCGATAGTGAGTTACTGTAGCGTCCAGTCTGCCCTCAGTCCAACATGAGAGGACAAAGAAGTAGAGCTGCACCGACATTATAGCTGATGACTAAATTTAAATTATACAGACCCAAAAGTAGAGGTGAAATCCATGTGGCCAGGTATTGCACATCGCACCTTTAAGGCCTATAAACACACCAAACCGACATCAGAGAAATAGCGATGATGAAGGCCAACTGTCGCCTCACATTGCCTTTTTCTTAGCCAAAAAGTTGCACTCACACACGCTCAATACAAAGACTACAAAGACCACCGGCCGACTACCATGTACATTCTGCGCTTGCGTGAGAGGAAATAACTCTCCACACCAGCAGTTGGTGGTAGTCTGTGTTTGTCATTCAAAAAGGGAAACCAGAAGGAAATACAAGCCGTTATGATACGTACATGAAACAAAGCAGCGTTTACTAACCACTTTCAGAAGAGCCTTGAGAAGATATGAGAAGAGCCTTCTGTGTGTGTGTGCGCCCCCTTGATTTTACTCGTTGGCTCGCTTTCCTCACTTACGTTTCTCTTCTTGTGCACTGATTCGCTTCAGCTAAACAGCCAATCAGTGATTTCTCTCACCGCCGTTGACATTCAACAGGCTGAATCGGCCGAAAAACCTCCAACACCGACGGCCCCAAACTTGGTGTGTCACAGCCTCTAAGCTCTAAGTTGGTCATTTGGACACAACATTAAATTCAACTTGGGTCAACTTGCTTTGCTTTTGGGACAGACATTAACCTTTTCTACTTTTGTAGTTTTATTTCATTTTGTTTATCAGCTTAATATTCTTACAAGAAAAACATATACATACTATCGTATAAAAACTTTATTATACTGTATTCACCATTATTTTAAATGGAATAAGCAAATGTGAGTAGATTAAAATGACCACACATTGTAACGCAAAAGAAACCTTGTACACAGTTTTTATAAATATATTTCCACATACTGTACAATACATAATATAATAAATAATAATGTATATTAATTAGAATATAATTTGAAGTAAATCCTGAATATTTGTCTAGGTAATAGTGCAGCAGTTCAATTGTTAAATTGTATTTAAGAATACAAATGAAGCCATCGCGGCTGCTGTAAACTTACTTTTAAAGCTAGTTCATAATTAATCATGAAATTCTGCGTTAACTCTGTGACATTATGCAACCAGACAGTTTTGGGCTGTCAGCCATCCAAACAGATAATGCTCGGTACAGTATGAAATGTTAATGAGTGAGTGTGATGCTATTCTCTGTGACCCGTCCACAGTCCTGCTTTATAATTGCCCACGGTGTAGCCCCAGCCACATGCATGTGTGCATGAAATACACACACACTTGCCCAAGAAGCTAGAGACTTACATATATACAGTATCAGACTTAGTACATGCATTACCACAAATATATCTACAGCCAGCACACTCGTGGCTAAGGCGTCACCGAAAAAAAACAACAAGTCTGTAAGAAAGTCCCAGTGGGGGCTTTTTAACAAAGTATGTTGCTTTGCAAAATTAAAAAGGAATCACATCTTCTCTTTGTGAACATTCATTCCACTTCCACAGCTGGAAGTGTTTGACTGTCTTTTTAATGACAGCATCTGCCAAAAGCTGGTGTTACTTTCCATCATCTTTCCGTCACACGTCTCGCTGTCCTCTCCTCCCACGTCTTTGTTGGATTTTTTTTTTCTATTATTTTCTGTCCTCTCCTCTTTTTGTTTTAGCATTTGACACATACACACACACACACACACACACAGCATGTTTCAAGTTGGGTGTGAAACCATCAAAACAGCATTTTTTTTTCAGCAGGCCGGTGATGTGTGACAAAAATCAGCATGTCGTCCGTAATCTAAACACATTTCGGAGACACCCATCACTGCTGGAAACGTATTGCTGTAGTCAAAAGTGAGCAATGCTGCAAGTGACAAAGTGGGAACTTATATGACTAAAATGAAATACATAATAATCACAGTAATCTTTATGTTCCTGCACACAGCGATATTGCAAAGAGAATGATTTTTTGAGATAATACCTGATAAATTTCACCACCAGTAGCATAATATTTTAAACCAAATGGATTTTGCGTTTTGAAATGAAAGCCTTCATGTGAGACATTATGCATCATACAAATCTTTAAATCATCAACATCTCATTATCATCATTGCTCGTTGTCTTTTATGGGAGGCATATGCAGAAGAAGATAATAATTTCCGTTTCTGTGATTAGCTTGAAGAGCCTGGCAATTAATGAATTCATTATTCATTTACTGTAATGGTTTATTCAACTCCTACAAAGTTTGCGACCACATGTCGAGAGTCTCTAAGTGGTAAACTGTAATGCAATCTTTTAGTTCTATCCTCTGATTTCCTTGATGGTGCAACATGTTGTGTGTCAATATGGGTTTCTACTTAAGAAACACATGTGTGTGTGTGTACGTACAGAGAGAGTCTCATGCCATCCATTACGCAGTGTTATTACACAGCTTTGTTGAATACTCGATTCTGATTGGTCAATCACAGCGTTTTACGGTCTGTTGTTTCTTTATAACAGACGGTTGCTATGGGCGCAGTTCTGATGTAAGACTCTGGAGAACCGTTTTTGTGTCAAATTATTGATTTCTGAAGTAAGTAGCCGTGTAATACGCGGGATAATGTACAGCTAGCGGGTCATTGTTGTGAAATAAATCCTTTCAGGTCAGGGTTTATTTCACAACAATGACCGGCTCGCTGTACATTATCCCTGAGGCAACACAGCCACTAATAACTGATACAAAGGAAGAACACCCATGGAGGTCTTCATGTAGAGTGAAGCGTGGCATCGACATCTCCTCCTTATTACTTCACAAATCACCACCTTTGGGGCTGTGTGTGTGTGTGTGTGTGTGTGGTTGTGTGGTTGTGTGGTTGTGTGGTTGTGTGTGGTTGTGTGTGCTGCTTCCAATAGATTAATTTATGGAGTCTCATATAATCGCAGCTTATAGAAAATTACCTGCAATTCATCACCCTTGAAGCCCCAGTGAACCATGGACACACACACACACACACACACACACACACACTCATATTCATATTCATGAACCACAGCCACCTTATAGAAAGACGCCCTCATTGGTGGCTTCTGCTATCCACTAGGGTCCTCCCTCATCTCTTATCACACACATAAACTGTTTCTTTCGCTCCCTCGACTGATGCATACTTCACCCACTCTCTCCCCCTGTCATTAGAAAGTGATGGAGAGAACTGAAGACTGAATGACATAGACATAGATAGATAGATCAATTGCATTCTTAATGAAATAGAAAAAAAACTCAAATTTACACTTAACGGGGAAACAAACTGTTTTTCTGCCTTAAAGGGGACATGTAATGCTCATTTCTGGGTTCATACTTGCTTTTTGGGTTTCTAGTAGAACATGTTAATGTGCTTTAATGTTCAAAAAACACATAATTTTTCTCATACTGTCTGTCTGAATATACCTGTATTCACCTTCTGTCTGAAACGCTCCGTTTTAGCCCCTGTCTCTTTAAGATCTCCCCTCTGCTCTGATTGGCTTGAAAGAAAAATATGGTGCACCTTTGCAGAGGTATAGTTCTCAAACCATGGGCGATATATTCTAAGGAGCCGTCATATGACATATGAAGGGGAGCCAAATCTGAATGGCTTGTTGAATTGCGTATTTTCTGATCTAAACAGCTCACAAAAAACTGACTGAATTGTCTTATTTCACAGTTTGTGGGTCAGTAGGCGCTCCAGATACCCAAATTTACAGTATGTGCACAAGCTTTAAAAAAGTGAATTTTACATGATATGTCCCCTTTAAGTACATATTATGTTTTCGCGCTGATATACTGCAGCTTTACGGTACTGACATCAGCCAAACTAAAAAAATATTTTAAGGCCCTCTGAAGGCACTGTGTTTCCTGTCCACACTCATTAATTGTGTGTGCAAGTGTGTTTTTCTGTGAATATACAGTACGGCTGTGTGTGTGTGTGTGTGTGTGTGTGTGTGTGTGTGTGTGTGTGTGTCTTTGTGAGAATGGGAGCAGAACTGCTTCTAAGTCTAAGTGACAACTGTGTCCAGAATGTCAAGCAAACTGTCGCAGGGACAAAACCTCAGGGTCACTCAGCCATCTGCTGTTGTTCCTCATGTATATGGATGTGTGTGTGTGTGTGTGTGTGTGTGTGTGTGTGCGTGTGTGTGTGTGAGTGTATGCTATACACAATACACTTCTCGTATAGATGCACAAAATAGTCTGTTAGTGTTAGCATGTGTGCCTGGATGCAACGGTTTTAACCTGCACGTATGTGACTTTACAAGATTACTGTTATAGGCTTCTGTGTGTGTTTGCGTGTTCACATAATAGGCATGTGTAAATGAATAATGCCGACAGTTTGATTCCTCTACCGTTACTGTGTAATCTGCTATCGCAGCATAATGGCCAATCACTCTGAATAGGATCTTAATGTGTGTGACTGTGAGTGTGTGTGTTTGTGTGGGTGCTGCTTGATAAGGAGCTAAATGGGAATGAAGACTCTAAATTGCCTTTGCAGTTCGAGCTCAGCCGTTCAGGCAGGTTATGATTATTACACCGATGGTGTTTCTCATCAAATCATCTCCAACATGACACAGTGAATCTGCCGTGTGTATCTGTTTCTTTTAGATATGCTCAATAATGGTACACAGAGAGTAATCGCTCGCTAAAAATGTTAATGCAGATCTACTCCGGCTGTTTGATTGCAGCACTTTGAATCATTCCTGCTTCTCTGGCTGTGATGTGTGAATATACTTTTGTCAATTTCCCATTGTGATCCCAATGATAAATTAAACACAAGTACTGATGGAGTTATTTATGATGCACATTAGTTGGTTAATTGGCAAATATTTCAATTACGATAGCATCGAAAAAACACGAATCTTTGCTTAAATGGTGCATGGAGGTAAAATTGTTAATTAGCGTGTAAATGTATTCATGTTTTTTTGCCGACACTAGATGTTCAACTCCACCCTTGCTTCGACCACCGCAAACAAATCCTCCGCCTGTGGGGAAACGCTGATGTCTACCATTTTAGTAATTTAAAATCCTGCCTCTGTGAACATTCAAGGTGTGAAACTAATTTTGAAGGAGGTAAAGGTTTAAAACATACTGTGAGTAAATTTGATGCACGTCGTACTTAATTACCTGGTGCAGTCATTGTTTTCGAGTGTCAGTTCTGTTCAATTACACACTGACAGCTTCCCATGGTGCGTCAAACCACCTGTCGGGGAAAATGTTTAGATTTCCTCATCCAGAAGCTGACAGATGTGACCAACTGTTCAAACCAAACTAAAGTTTTGATTACAGACAGCAAAGACCATCGAGTCTAGGCCTACAGTATACTGATAGTGATTTCATGCTGCACAATAGCAGTTTTCCACACTGCTTCTTGTTCCATTACCCCCTGCAATATTTACTACTGATCAGCTGACAAAAAATGCTAAAAGGGACCGTCTTGTTTTGCAGACGCATTTTTGACGGATCGCAGTCAGCAGCTGCCGTAGGGAACATTCGGTTTGCATTAACTGTGACTTATTACAGCTCTGGTATGGCTGTAGAAGAGTGAACAGTAAACAGTGAGGCTAATATCAATGAGATAAAATTACAAACAGTAACTCTGGATTAGATACTGCATTGTTTCCCGTGAATCCCTCAAGCGTGGGAAGGCGAACTCCACCACTAACACTGAAAACGAATATGTTGAGAGATACAGTAATTACGGAATGTAAATAGATCGAAGGGCTATTGCTGAAAAAATGGCAACCATAGTGTGGAAAAACTGGATTTAATTTCTTGAAAATCAAAAGGATTATAACTTTAAAACCAACATGTGTACAATTTTAAAGTCTGCAATTTTGGCATGTCTCCAATGGTAGTCTCAAAAAAGTCACATTTTTCTACAAGCCATTAGATTAATTTAACAAATGCTGTAATTATATTAAAATTCTAAGAATAAGTGGCTTTAAAAGTTTAATGTAGGTCTACACGTTGCAGTGTGTCAGTGAAATTCAGAACTCCACTGAGGTGACCTCATAACCCCTACAGTCTTTTTCATGAAGTGTGAGCACACTACCAAATTGCATCAAAAGTTTAAAGGGGAACTTCGGTATTTTTCAGAAGTATAAATTAGGCATTGGGCCTCATCCACGAGGTCGGCATCAGCTAAATATTCGGCTGTGACATGGAAAGATAACACTAAGCTACGCTTTCTGTACTACAACACAACAAACTCTGCTCAGCACTCCTCTCTCCAACTCTCACACATTTCTACCGTTGTCTTCTGGTGATAAGTTACATCTCGCGAGATTTCAGAACAAGACTTCTCCTTGAGCAAGACTTGGTTGGACACAACGAAAGGTAAAGGTAAAGAAAAACGTTTTTATTTCTCTGTAGGGTCCTTTCCATAATGTTTTTTAAGACACGTATAATAACCATCCGAGCCTGTCAGTGGCAAAACAAGCACTTTTAGTGGACGTACATTGACGGCGCTCAATTGCCCGGAAAGATTACATTGCCGCCCGTTTCAGTGCTCTCGCTCAATACTGGACCAATTTCAGAAATTGTTGTTCCTATTAGTCAGTTAGACACAAACACATTGGACAATAGGATCCAGGTTTTAAAAACACTTTTCCCTTTTAATGTGATCATAAAATCTATTCCCTCCAGAGTTTTTTTTTCTAAATATAAAAGTTTGAACATTCCCAAAAAGAATAATTACATTTCATGCCACAAAATAATTTGTCTCGTTAATGGGGATTTACATGTAGAAAAGTGTCTTCACTGCCTTGCCGTGTTTCATTTCCCTCGGCTGCATCTCTTTATCCACAGACCACTTTGCTGCTTGCTTCATGCCCTTGCCAGACCAAGTCAAACTCTGCTTTTTTTTCCTCTCTTCCCTGTCCTCATCTTTACTGCCGCCCCCCAAGTGTAAGTTAATGACCTTGCAGTGGAAAGAGAGCAAAGACAGCAAGAGGGGAATGGAGGGAGGAAGAAAGAGGGCGGAGGAGGAACGCCAGTGATGCGGAGACCTGACTTTTCTTTATACTTTCGAGAGCTCTCTCCACGTCTCTCTATGTTTCTGCTTTCGTCTTTATCTCTCGGCGTACGTAGATTCGCTGATTCGCCTCTTCAAACAGCTCACTAACTATAGAAGATCATCCAATTCAAAGCCCTGCATTTATATGCTTGTCACATACCGGCCCCCTGTGTGTGTTTGTGTGTACATGTACTGTACGCGCGTGTGTAGCCATGCAGAATAAAATGTCAAATAGGTGTGAAGCGAATCCTCCAAGAGGGTTTTGTTGTGGCAAAAGCCAGAATGAAAGAAAGAAAAGAAGGAGAAGGAGGGCAGGGAGAGGGGAAAGAGGAGAAAGGGAGGAACAAAGGGGCAAGAGAGGAGGAGAAGACCACAGATTTTTCTCTCCTCCTCCTCCTCCTCCTCCTCTCCCCGTCTCTTTGAGATGCTCCAGAAGATAACAGGGTCAGGGATGAAGGGATGCACAGTTGGAGGACAAGAGAGAAGAAGAAGAAGGATAGAGGAGGAGAAGAAGAGACAAACAAAGGTTGACACAGCAATGAGAGAGTGACATTGTGTTTCCCTGCGCAAGAACACTTGATGGTGTGTGTACGCGTCAGCATGTGTGTGTGTGTGGCCTTTTACATGCTTGCATGCATCTGTGTGTCCTTGAAGTGTGTGTGTGTGTGTGTTTGTATGTTCAAGCTTTGGCCCTCACATATGTCCTTGTATACAATATGACTGTGCCTGTATCTGTGTTGGTGAGGTTGTTTAGGGAATCACTGTGGTCAGCAGTGTGTGTATTTTTCTGTTTGTGAGTTTCTGTTTGGATTCCAGCGTGCATGTGTTCTCTGTGTGTGTGTAAGCGTACAGTAGGAGTGTGTGTTTGTGTTTTCTCCTCAGAGTTATTTTTAACCGCGCGTCACAGCAGGAGCCGGAGTTTCACTCCAAGTAGGTCACAAGTGATGATCTCAAATAAGGATAAATAAAAGACACTCGCACACCGACGGGATGTTGGCGTGGCTGGGTTTAGGTGTGTTTGTGCATATGTGTGCGTGTGCCTGTCACATGATCACAAACAGCTGTATAAGCAAACATGCATGGAACACACAGACAACACAATTACTCACACATGCTTGTTCACATACATTGCGACAAACACTCATACTGTACCTACATGTTATGTTATCATGATCAAAACTCAGACTGCATCACCAGTCTCTGTTTCGTAAAACTCCTGCGTGTTCTTTTGATTTGATTTTGTCTTATAAAATATTACATATTCCATTCAATTCCTCCATTCTGATGTTTGATGATACCAGAGATATCACTTCTGATGATAGTTTAAAAGCACATGTGGGGTGAATTTATGATACTATGGGAGCCAAAAATAACCACAGATGCTGGAGGGCCGTTGCCAATGTGACATTCTGTAAAATTGGCCTTCCTTTCTACTGTTCTTTTGATTGACAGGTCTAAAAGTTGGTGTTGGAAACAGAGGTATTTATACTGTATTTATCTTTGAAACTGGAGGGCTCATACGGTAAGGTACGGTACAATACAGTATGGTGTGATACATACAATACGGTGCAATACCACACAATAAGATACGATACGGTACCATACAATTTGATACAACTTTATTGTCAGTTTACTCTGAAATTCAAATTTAGCATCCTTAGGCAGTTCCGTTGAAGATATTTACACACAGGTTGAACATAACACATTATATCCTCTTGATTCATCTCACAGTCACACGCTGTGCGTAGGGCACTATGTGCCACCGAGATGTCGCGACCTCATGGTAAAGACAGCTCAATTTTGGATTGATATTTACCCCCTTTCATAGTAAGCTTGCATGACATGTTTGGTATCAACTGATTCATTACAATGTCAAGATTTATATGATACCACTGTCTGTCCACTGTCTCAAAAACTGAAACCAGCAACGGCCTTCAAAAGGACAGTAATTGATAATGCCAGTCAGATGATCCACCATCATTTTCAGAGGGTTAAAAGTAGGCCAAGTAAACCAAGAACTGAGGAGGACGATAATTCCAATTTTAGGATCGTTGTGATCAATGAGAGAGGCAGAGTCTAATTAACATATAACCTGTGGTTTGATTTTTCATTTAAATTAAAGGTAAATTCTGTTAGAAATAGGCCTACCAGTAGGCTGCAGTTTGATGTTTGGCCTACTCAAACAAGACATTTTCATTTAAAAGATACCAACTTACCTTGTTTTTCACAATGTGTTACTGTTACAGGTGCATTCCGGCCAGATTTAATTCTTATTTTTGTCTCATAGTCAAGGTCAATATAGTAGTTATTTTATAAGCAGGTTAAGAGGCTATGCCAAACCTGTATGCACACAAATAGCCAGCTAAAATCTTGCTTTGGGCACCAAATTGGTCAGGGCCGGCACTGATCTATAGCACACGGATTTTGGTTTCGCAACAGGATAGACTGATGTAAAAAAGAATTCTTCCGCCTGTTGCGTTTAAATGGAGGGACTCTAAAGTTGGTATTCTCCAATTTAAAACGGAGGAGTCAGAAGAGATACTGTTAGCGAGTCTGAGCATGTGCTTTGTGTACTCAGAGCTGTTGCTCCTATCCATCCCATCTTTGTGTAACACCATCAAGACCTTTGTTTGCATCCTCAGCAGTAAGTCCAGCATGTTTCTTGTAGGTTGTTGGGCTGTTTTGTCGTGTTGTGATTTTCATGATCAGAGTCTCAAGGCCTCGCCTCGCAGAGGACAGTTTGGTGACCTGCTTTTTGCTGATGATGTAGCTCTGCCAGCTTCATCGGGCAACGACCTTCAGCTTGGTTTGCAGCAGAGTGTGTAGCGGCTATGAGAGTCAGCACCTCTAACTCTAAGGCCATAATACTCCGTTTTGAATTGTGGATTGCCACATCCAATGAGGGTAAGGGAACTGGACTGTCGCGGTGAAGAGAAGAGGAAGCTGAGAAGTTGATCTAGTCAGGATTGGGATCCCAGAAGAAGAGCTGAAGGATGTTGCTCACACTGACCCAGACTCAGATGAGCAACAGATTGCACGGATGCTTCAAAATTACACCCTTTTCAACAGGATTTGTTTGCCATTTTAGGAATTAACTTTTTTTTGTTCTTAAAAACTATGTTTCTCTGGAAATCTGCTTCACTGTCACAAGTCTCATGCAGAACGTTTGAATTTTTGCAATGGGGTGCACATAGCGTCAAGATGTGTACTGCCATCAGCTGCCACTGAAAAACATCACTGACTTGAGCTGATTGAGAACAGCTGACTGATGGATTTTAATTGGAGAATGGGACTACAGCTGATTGAGAACAGCTGTGAGAACAGAACCTTTGTGGGTTGTTTTGTCAAAGCCGTGAAGAAGCCAGCATGTCCTGCCGGATGTTGGTGTTAAATTATACTGCATCTAAATGTGCAACAATCTCCTTTTTGACATTTAAAGTTTCACACAAAGTTAGAGCTACCTAACCAGTAATACTTTAAATATGTTTTGATGCTGGTCTGGATTCAGCTGCAGATTAAAAAAACGTCACATGTCCTGTTATTGATGTAAAACGTTTAGAGAATTGGACAACCTTGGCTCAATGAGTGCATTCTGGTTTATTTTTGTTTCCATTTACCCTTAACTGTGTCACCAATCCTGCATAATGCCTAAATATAAAAAGCAGCAAGCAGAAAGAGAAGCTCTTGAAGGAGACTGTCTGACAACAGAGGCGTCTATAGAGGGGCTAAGCCAGCGACGAGTCATTTAGAATGACAGATGACAATCAGTCAGTTGTAGAGCACATTGATGGAGGTCACCTTAAAGATCCATCTTCATCTAATGTTTTCTCCGTCTTTACTATTTTTTTTATTATTATTTCTTTGTCCCTTTATGCTTCTTTACCATCCACTTTCACTTTCAGAAAGTTCAGCACTACAGATCGGCTTTCATTTCTTCTGATATTTCAAAAGTTTGCAACACTCACTTGAAAGTTGATGATACATAGCCTGTGTATTGTCAGTAACACATATAGTATGTGCATTGCTATGTGTGCTTGTATGACGTCATTACAGCTCAAGCAATTGCTTCTGGACACTATTTGGCATGACTGGCCAACTCTTACTGTTACGCCCTCCAGTTCACCCACTGGTTAAAGCAATAGATGATGGACTTAACTCCCCCCACTCACCACTGTCTCCCTACCTCATGTGATTTGTCTCTTCCAGTTTGCCCGTGTACATTTCTCTGTTGTTCCTCCTCTACATCCACTAGCCAACAGCTTGTACAGTATACACTTCAATGAGTTTTCGAGCAGGCTAATCTATATTTCAGAGTGGAAACATAGGCGACAGTGAGGCGTGAGATAGGAACAGACAGAACACATCTAAGTTACATGTGGGCTATGTTCCGCTGTTGTATGCACAGAAAGTC
Organism: Sebastes umbrosus; assembly: GCF_015220745.1. Lineage (NCBI taxonomy): Eukaryota > Metazoa > Chordata > Actinopteri > Perciformes > Sebastidae > Sebastes > Sebastes umbrosus. The sequence continues at coordinate 7,978,164 of NC_051282.1, read as the reverse complement.
TTTATATTATGCTCTCCAAAGCATTAAGGTTAAGGCTTGTTTGGGAGACATATTTACAAGTGCAACACAGAATATTTTAGACAATTTCTCGTGTCCTACCTGCTCAACTGGCCTATTATTTATCTCAGAATCACTTGCACTCTAAATTAAACTGGGACTTAAAATACTCCTACCCCAGCGTAACACTTGTTTTTTTGTCCTATATCCATTTTCAGCAAGAAGTAGAAGTCATTTGAGGGTAAACTGACATCCTTTTAAGAAACTCAGAGCTGGAAAATGAAATTGATGATGGCGTCTGGTAGTTTTCTCTGTCTTGAAAGACTTCATTAAATTCAATTTAAAAGAGTGACGGGCTGATCTGGATGCAGGGAAAACCAAATTAAATACAGAAAAAAGAGTATAATTTGTATGACAAGTAAATTACTTTAGGTAAAGAGTGAAAACATAATTTACCCACATTGATAAAAATAGAGTGGTGCAGGAATGAGTCCTAAAACACAGAAATGAGTTTGCATTTTAGCACTTCCGGTTCCCTCGTCTGGAAGTCAATGGGTTTTTTTAATTTTAGTTAGATGCCTGAAATAAGGTCTGTTGTTAACACAAGCTGAAGAGATTTTAATATTTTGTTTTACGATATAAAATACATCAATAAATACTCCACTTGTGAATTTTTGAAGCATTTATGTTTCTTTAAAAAAGGCGGTTGCTAACAAGTGGCTAAATGAGACTACTAAAAGTCATCACACCAACTCGTCTGCCTTACAGCCTTGTTGTGTATACTCACGATCATGCGACCGTAGTGTAGTTTGTTTATAGCCTAACGTTAGCTTTTTACTTCTGGTGATTGCATTCCCACTTCAAAAATGATAAAAGGCAGTGTTCATTTGTGAAGATTACCTTGCAGATCAAGACGTGTAAGTATCATAAACGTTAGTTTCTGCAATAATCCAAAACCCAATGGAAAAATCTCATTGGCTTTTTGTCGAGGGAACCAGAGGGCGATGCTAACTTCCTGATTGGTCTACAAAAATACCTACTCTATGGCTCACATTGCACATCTGGGCCTGACTTTACCAAGTACCACACTTAGAAAAGGCCCAGAAGAGCCATAATAATAATAATACTAATAACACAAAGAACAATTATGCATTATTTATATGGCACTTAGTGAGTTTCCGAGATAAAACTTACTAAGCAAATGGTAACAATAGCAACAATAATCCTTTCCATCCATCTGGGAGTATACAGTACACTGCTGCACATTATTCACTAATGCTCCCATATGTGGTCAAAGGCTCATAGCAGTTCAGTCTCTCACATGGCTTACAGGTAGGTGAGGTAAAAAGCTTTTTCTAAAATATCCCAGGACTGACCCACTTCCCAACAAACATGTAGTGAAAAGGCAAGATCAGCATTGTACATAGAGTCAGTATGGCCCACGTAAATGTCATACTGAAAGATTGTGTGAGGAGGTTCTTCAAAGTACCAACGAGACAAAATCGCTTTCACTGCTAGTAGATTGATGAGTGAAAGTGGGGCATAAAAGGGTATTTAATAAGATAGCATACAAGCATACAATAAAATAACTACATGTCTTATACGGCTTTAAAATCTGAACTAAGATGCTGGTAATAAATATGCTAGAGATACTAAATAAATACACAGAGAATATGCCCCATAATGATAACAATGCTACTCACATTTTTTGACTTCCTGGTCTTTGGACGCCCCCTTGTCCGTGCCTTAACCGCAATATTTATAGGTTTCTAAAATAGCCACTGAATGTAGAGGAAATGTCACTATTCTTTACAATAGTTTTATTTCATTTTTAAAAAATTTCCTCACAACTTCAAGCCCTATTTATCACACTAAAGCTATTGTGTGGAGAATAAAAATGTAGAGCTGAATAAAACATGGATGTGGTTCGGCCTAAATTAATCTTGCATAGCCAAGTTTACAGGGGTCTGGAGAATTCAAGGCCAAAAGTTAGAAAAGGGTGGAAACACAACGAGCTGTCGTTATAGTTTAAACCCACGCTTGGTAGAACTTGTTTGTACTCAAACAGAGAACTACCCCGAGAAGTGCATTTTAACACTCAGTTCATCAGGATTTAAAAACTCAATACTTAACTAAAGGATGATTTCTATCTCTGGTTCCCTTTTCTCCTTTGTTCTTTGGTACAGTATTATGGTATCAATAGCCAATATTTAAGTTGACAGCCATGGAGGCTTCTGCAGTAAAAGTGAAGACATGTTTTGCCCAAAAACTACCATCAAGATGCAGGACAGCATAACCAGCAAAATGCCTTTCACATTAAATAAGAACATAACACATAACATTATCTGTGTATTTCTATGATGCTTTCCTGCAATAGCCTTTTTAATGATGTTTGGGACATTTCAGGGTGCAAAACACAGAGACCAAATAACAGCAATGGAGGAAAGCAGTAAGAAGAACAAAAGCCATTTTGAAGCATGATTTTATTGCAGATTGACTTCGTTTGCCATCTGTATTGTCCTGCAAGTGTGGTGGTTTTACCTCGGCCCCGGATTAGATGGCAGCTCATCAAGGTGAGTGACAAGCGTGGGGCCATGAACTTGACCAAGTGATGGGGAAGAGGACGGGAGAAACTATAGACATCATTAAAGTTGCATATTGTTGATGTAATCCCCAAGTGCTGCAGTGGAGTTACAGAAAGGCCAACAACAAAAAACTGTATTTTTTATTTTATTTTACAGCTAGGTGTGAGTGTGTCCAACTGCTGACCTCACGTCTGGTGACCCCGGGTCTGTGAGCCAGTGGGAATAGAGTAGTCTCCAAATGTGAGGTGTGTCACAACTGTCTCCTCTCTCTGCTCAAAACACTAATGGTTTTTGTAAAATAAAATAAAATATATAGTTAAATAGTCTTTCTTGTTGTGTGGAGGGTGTGAAAGAAACAATGTGCTCGAAAACTACAACCTGGTTGCATAAAAGTGCAGGTTGAAGAGGCTAACATTTATGTTTGCCCTATAAAACCATGTGAAACAGGTTCTAATATACTGTATTATCTGGAATATAACTGAAAACATGAACCTCTGTTGTGAACTTAATGTCAGTGTTTGGTTTTAGTGATTTATATGTGCCTAAACTCATACTGCCTTCAAAACGTATTAAGCTATAAGCCTCGAGAGGCCGTGATTTACAGTGATTTTTACAACAGCTAAGGGGCGTTGTAAGGTCCAATGTGGAGCGGGAAAAAAAAAATTCTCATCATGTTGCAGTTAAATTATAACCACATATGTATATACTATCAGCAACTATTGTGTTCACTTTACCCTACGCTGTTGTTGCTTGCCAGAGATGTAATTTTTTTATTAGTGTAGCGTTAGCCCAGTTACTTGCTGAATAACCAAGTAACAAAATTTATATCGGTAGCTCAATTGACAACATAGCTAGAGAAACGTGAGCACAATAGGCTACAAATAAGAACATGCAAGCTAGCTAAAGTTACATCGTTGACTTACCATAGATTGTTGGTGTAGTTTGTCTGCTTTGGATGGAGGTAAAATGCTGGCAGACTGGGTGGGAGCAATGTAGGCTCTCTGTTTCATCATCTTTATGCTTTTTGTACAATCATTCAATGACGGGCGTACAGTAGCGAACTGACAAGGAGGGTACTATCATTTTAACAGGAGGGAAAAACTATTCGATGGGGGAACAAACTTCGACATAACACTTGCTTCGTTTCTTGACTTTTGCTGCTCTTCAATTTCTCTCATTAATATCAACGTGTAACAATAGGTGACTAATTGGCGCAGTGATACTGTAATGCGGTCACAGCTGTTGTTTGTGTTTGTAGACTATTTTACAATGGGTTGTAAAAAGCGGCCCAGCCGATCATAATCGAGGACCTGTTTTATAATATAGAAATTAAAACACCTTCCCGATCAAGATAAAAAGGTAACAGTACAGTAACTTTATTAACAAAAACAAAATCACCGTATGCAACTAGCTAATCTTTAACAGCTCATAAGACTAACGTTTAATGTCTCTAGTAAGTTGGATCCAACTTCACTCTTTATGTGGCCTTCTTGGCTTTGTAGTTCACTTATAATAGACTCTTTTTTACACAGAAGAAACTGTTACCCTCTCAGAAGTAAAACGCACTGTAAAAGTAGTAGTAGTAGTATTTGATTTTATACATGTGATAGAAAAGGAAGTGACACACCTCATGTCTTGGGATCCTACTCTCTTCCTATTGGCTCACAGGCCTGATATGACGTCTACAATTGGACCCACTACAACTGCTATAATGATTAATACATGTGTTCATGCTGTACACTATACACTTCATAATACTTCACAATAATACAACTGTCACCTACTGTAGCAGGAAAGATTCTGCTTCCTGCCTCATGGCTGTGTTAATCCCAGTGGTTCTTGCCGCCAGCCAAAGTCTGCCATGTTTTTGGAAGTGTGATCAACAGAGGGAGGTCACTCCCAGCTCTGTTAGCACACCTGTCTGTGTGTGTCAGTTCACCTGTGTGTGTGTGTGTGTGTGTTTGTGAGAGAAAGAGGGATAAATCCAGAGAGAGAGGGGAAGACAAAGTGACTGACAGGTGGTAATGCGGCCATTTTATCACCTCCGTCTGCCTTTCTGTCGGTATTTATCTCTCGGGAGTTTGTGCGCGTTTAAGATTGAAGGCGTGTGTTTGGACAAAGCCGTATCCACATGGGTGTTATTGATTGTTTATGTGAATATCAGCTCTGTCTTGTCTGTTAACTTGTGCCTGATCACGGGTGTGCCCATTTCTCCTTTGGTAGAAGGACATACATCCCCTCAGGGTTTGAATACAAAATGTGACTCTTTCAAATGTAACCTATTCTGATGTCCACACACACACACACACACACACACACACACGTAGCATGTCAGAAAGTGCAGCGCATTGACAGCGGGACTGACAGAAAAAGAAAACCAGGATGACACGGAGAAAAGAGACAGACAGAGAGGGAAAACAAAGGGACAGAGACAGAGAGAGAGAGAGAGAGATCAAATTAATGGATTAAAGACAGAAGACAGATATGTATAGAAGACACAAAAAGAACAAAGACATGTTATACAACATGATTAAACAAACATATTGCCCCACTTAAAATATGTATCATAGTTCGGAGTGGGATCTGTTTCTCTTTCATCTGGATCTAAGGATTAATGACTCTCTTGTGAGTCTTCATCCATAAACCCATATAGATGCAAATGTGGCAGGCAAGTCGTGATTTGAAGAAGAAAACAAAATGCAAAATTTGTATCAATCTGAGAAGAAATCAAATTCGATTTATACCAAAACACTGTGGTTCAAAATGATAATAATCTCAATCAAAAATAGCATTTAAAGCAGTGATTTTGAGAAACCCAGAAGGGGAATCGTGATGTTGAAATGGTAATAATATATCTAAACAATAAATGAGAAGATTTCAACCATTATTTAAAGTTTAAACTGATAAATTGGCAACACTCCTGTAAGACTAAGCAACCTCTATAGCTTCATCTTGCAAAGTACAAAAAAAAAATCAATTTTGCTCTGTTTTGCAGTGATCTAGTGCTGCTTTTAGACTCTGACGAAGGCCTTTCGGCAGCAGCTGCATCATCAAAGGTGTCAGGCCGGCGCCCTGACAGTCAACATAAAAAGATGTTACTGAAAAGGTACAGATGTCAAGGAAAGAGATTAAAATTCATGCTCGGCTCCAACTGCAGCATTTATATGCGTGATGCAGTTATTTGGGACTGAAAGTATTATCTGTCAGTAAATTCAGGGATAAGGCAATAATGTTTTTAGGCAAAATCTGTCTAAACTGATGGACCAATTTGTAAATTGATTATAAGGCTGTGCGCTGTCACTGCAGGCATTGATGCTCAGTGATTCAATATTGCTGTTCATTTATTTAGATGATAGTTCAAGCACGACTTTATCTACGTTTGATACAGAACTGACTGCGGGGTTTAAAGGGATACTTTTGCTGATTTTCAACCGGCTTTGTATCATGACGATGTGGGTAGTAGACAACTCATGCCGCTGCGGCAAATGTGCACAGATGGAAACTGAAGTGGAGTTGCGGTGCTGCAGCAAATTTCACAGAGGCCAGTATCTTTTGGATGAAGTTGATGAATCCAGCGTTACAGGGGAAGGGGTGCAATGTTACGTTACACCCAAGCTTTGGGCCACATATGGACAGGGGAGTGCTGGAGACCTATTTCATATCTCGAAAAGAAACTAGAAGAAACAACCAAAGCCAGCGCGGCAAAACGGACGTCTGATCATAGAGTTTGTGCAATAGCGATAGTGTATTTTTCCTGAAATGTCACCGTAGAACAGTTAGTGTACAGTAAGTGTAACGTTATAGGTTTTATTACTGAACATAGTGTTGTACTTTGTGTACTCAGTGGCTGCAATGAGCCCAGTGCATTCTGGGTGTTGTAGGTTTTCTACCTTTTGTGCGAAAAAACTTTCCTCTGTTTTCTCTTGTCATGTAGCACCAATTTCATTTGTGCATTTCTACTGCATAGGCGGCCTAGTTTTATGTAAAGACCATCTTAACAGCGGTGAAATACTTCTTTAAGTGTCTCTTTGTGCACCTACACTATTGTACACTTCTTTTAACTTCATTTAGTCTGCGATGCCCTTCAACAAAGAATATTTAAATAATATTTAGGCAGTGGTGACCTTGTGTCAGAAAAAGTGTTGATTCAACTCTGTCATCAGATTGAATTATAGTAATTACATTGTTTCTAATGTTCTCTCCCCCGCATGGTAGTATATTTGGCTAGACACAACAAAAACACAAAACCCTTTCTGTATGAAGCCGTCAACACTATCTATTCCTTTTTCTTACACATACTGTAGACATACCAAAAGGGATCATTTTTATTTGGTGAAAATACCTATGGTAACTAAGTGTGAGATGTATATCACATGTATGCATCGTATACTGTATGTATATGTAGGGCTGGGCCATAATTCAATATGATAATTTATAATCTTAGTATTATAGTATTATTATAGTTTTGTGATGAAATCATACATCAAAATAGCACTAATGTCAGTACTTTTCATTTGTCAAGTATACAAAAAAGGCTTTACCATGTTATTCTTTCATATTGACTATTTATTTATTTAATTACCAGGAAACATGATATATCGTGATCTATATCGTTATCGAGATATGAACTGACCTATATCACGATAGAAGGTTTTGCCCATATCGTCCAGCCGTATGTATGTGAACACCACTGGAATTGAAACAATTGTGTCTCCATGCTAATTTCTGCTGTTACACATTGTTAACTGATAGGTAAAAATCACAAAAAATCCCTTACAGTGAACAGAACCAGGACATTTCCCCTATTTTATCATGATTAAATACAAATATAATGACCATCTCAAAATGAGGCGCCTTCTGTCTGACCATCACTAAGCCAACAGAGGAGGAGAAAAAAACAGAGAAAGGAGACCTGCAGCTTACCTCTAACAATACCTGGATTAATATGATATTAATGAGATAATTGTCTTGATGTAATGACTTGCCAGATAATGGAATTCTTACAAATTGGTAATAAGATAGCAACTAAAAATAAAGAAAAACCCAAACCGTATCTTTGTTATCTCTTATCGAACAGGAACAGGAATAAGAAAGCAAAGAGGAATGTGTTTAGATGGGAAGAGAGACAAAGGTGGACAAACAGGGAGATAACAGACAGACAGCAAACAAAGACCGAGAGACAAGCAAAGAATGAATAATGAACTGATGATAGTCTCTTTTCTTGCTCTGTTTGCCTTTTATTTTGCCTCCCTTCTCCTCCTTCAGCCTCGGTTATCCTCTGATTCTTCCCATCCCCTAACCTCACGTTCTCCTTACTTTATCATCTCTGTCTGCTCTCCCTCGGCCTGCACTCCTTTTGCCTTTCTCTACCTCCAAGCGCTGTTTCCACCGTTGCTCTCTCTCCTGCCTCTTTCTACAGTTTTCTGTCTCATCCTTTCATCTCTGTTGTTCCCTCGTCCTCCCCTCCCTCCCTCCCAATGGCCAACAGCTGCTTAAACAAAGTTTCAGTTGAAAAGTTTAAAAGTTGAGCTGATTGGTCAGACCATCATAGAGCTGGATGTGCACACACAGTATCCGTACACACGCACGCACACACACATGCACACACACGCACACACACACACGCACACACACACACACACACACACACACACAGAGCTGTGTTCTGCTTCGGTTCCCCAAAAACAAAAATTGTAGCCAGGGGCAAGAAGCTGAGCCTGATGTTATTATAGACCGATGGAGAACAAACACAACCTTTTTTACAAATTTAAACATTTTTGTCCAGACCCACATACACTAAATGAGCACATGCAGTAGAATGCTGAACATCTGTGTAACCTTGTCACAGTTATCATGGTATAATACTAAAGAAATGTAATGTGAAACAAGACAGGGCTGAAAATGAATGAGGGAACCATTAAATCTTGTGTTCTCCTTTTCCTTCATCTCCTATAATAAGAGCGGGGTGAGTACTTGGAGGAGATAGCTTTAGCATTAAAGCAAAAGGAAATAGGGAGAGAGGATGGATGTAGGAAGCATTCCACCCTGCAACGCCTCCTTCATCTCCATTCCACTGTTTCCTTTTTTCCCTTCCTCCCTCTCTTATGCACTCCATCCCTGATGAGATGCTTTCTGACACTGCCACTGGCAGCCGCTTCCTCAAGCCATCTGCAAAACACACATACACACACACACACACACACACACACACACACGCACACGCACACATACACACACGCATACACACACACACACACACACACACACACACCGATACATGCAAAACACTGACATGTTCCTTAACAAACACATACTCAAACACATATTTATACATTCAGCACAAAACAAAAAAAAACACAACCCACTGCAACATGGTAGCTTTTTACACTGAACACTTTTAAACATACCAGAAGCCATTTTTTAGATGTTTTTTTCTAAATTACCAGAGCCGCAACTTTATATTCTCTCAGCCTGGTCTCACTCCTGGGGTGTCAAATACCGACACTTGGGCAGGAGCCCTCGGCATCTTGATACCGACGGCCTGTAGCGTTTGCATGAGATGCACCGGGCATTCATCTAACTCCATCCGCGTTATTGTTAGACGCTCAGAGCAACAGACATAGAATTTAAGAACGTTTGACATTTGGGTCAAACACAAATACAAGACTTTCCCTCAAGGGACCGGCATTCGTGTTCAGTGTGAAACCAAAAGTTGATTTATTTTTACTGACGACGTTATGTCACATGATGTCACGTGACGCTACATCACTGAATCACATGTCGTTACCTCCGTAGCTTAAGCTAAAGTGTAACAGATGTGTTTATTTTAAGTGAAACCATGTTTTTTTCTAACCCCAACCAAGTATTTCTGTTGCCAAAATCTAACCGCCACCGGTTCACACCGTTAACCACGTGTCAAGATACTACACAAAAGGCTGTCTCCGGGGGGCTTCTGCCCAGGCGGCAAAATATGACGAAATGGGATGAGATCACGTTGTTCTAGCAAAGGAAGTCCTAGTGGGAACCAATTCACAGACACCTACCAGTATAAGACTAATAAGAGCTTTATCTTCTTGGATGAAAATTACTTTCAAACTGGATCTGTTTCCAACTCCTAAGATGCTAAAAGAGGTTATAGATGTTAAATCTGCAGTGACTGATTTTTTGGCCACTATGGGGCAGTGGAAACAAAAATATTGACCTAGTGTGTTATCACCTGAGAAAGTTGATGTGGTGAAACTGTTAGCAAACAGGTTTATTTTCACATCCAGCAGTTACGGTGCAACATTAGCATTCATTTGGTGTCACGTTCCTGGCCACCTGGCGAATGTGAGTCCAGTATTCACTCCCTTTTAGCTCGTTTTTTTGGTCTCTACCAAATTCTGAGGGAAAGCTTAATGCTTCACTATGTTCACCAGCTAGTCTTTAACTGTGTCTGTCTGTGGTTTGCTGTTGAGAAAGCAGTGTACAGTGGGCTTTTAGAGCTTTTTCACTGAAAACAGCTGCCTGCTGCGGCTGAAAACGACACTATGCGAGTGGTGGTAGTGAAACCAAAACAGGGAAGCTGTGAGTGGTTAAACCAAAACAACGAGCCTAAAGGTGCTAAAATGTTCTATAGAGCTGAGGTCGAACTGCAGAGTTTGGTAATAATTCCCTGAGGGTTCATAAATACGAGCAACACCTTTCCCATTGGGATAGTCATGTGATCCATTGTTAATATAAAAAAATTATTATAGCTGCTTCAAATGTCCTCAAACCTCAAAAACATAAGAAACTGCATTAAAAAAAAATCTAAAAACCATTATTGAAGTAGTTATAAATACCTTGCAGTAAATATTTGCAGTTATTTCTCCTGTGCTATGTACTTGTTTGTTTATCAGCCATTTGATGTTTGTGATGGGAGTCGCAAGGAGGCAGTGAGAGCTTTGCTGGCATCGATCTTTTTATAGACTAGTGCTGTTACTCCATGAAACATACTGTATTTTTTGCCACTGATTAGTCAAGAGCTGCCTAGGATCACAAATGCTGTGTCATTAGTCAAGGCAGCAAATCAGCACAGAGACAAACACAGCTGTGCCAGTCCTCACAAATTTCAAACAGTCAAGTAGTTGTAGAGAGAGCCCGAGTTCAAGGACAAATCCACTCTCTGATACTTCAAGATTTATTTTATATTGAAGGGGTGAAATTTTCACTATTATACCAATTGTCCTTCAACTTGCCTCCTCTACTTCTGCTCTCTATGGAGAATAGATTTGAGCATATTGTATTCTTCTATCTTGGGAAACATAAAGAAAAAATCATAACAGGAAAAAAAGATTTTCTATTTGAGAAATATGCTTTAAAGAGCATGTTTGCCAGAAGAAGGCCAGCACTGTACAATGGAGACACTACACACTCATGTTTTAGTATTGTATGCATGTTGCCAGCATAGTCGCACGAAAAGCTATACGAATGACACGATAATGCGCAAAGGTAAAAGCATACAATAAGAACGCCGTTTTTGCTTTTGGCATGTCATTTGTACACCATGTCATCTGTACTGACTGCAATGTAAATGCATCTGCATGAATATGCTACGCTCAGAGCTGGTGATGGATAAAAAGTGAGAAAGACAGTTCATGGTATGTTGGAGAGGAGGTGGATGGGTCCAACAAACACAGGACTTTCAACCAGGAGACCAGTATTTTGTTTTGTTAAGTTACATTAGTGACTTTTGTGATGTGTTTTCATAGTTATGTTACGTTGCTTTCAGACGTATTGTACTTAGTTTACATACTTATTTTAAGGGTGGTTGTGTTGCCTAAACCTAAGTAAGTGGTTTTGCTGCCCCCTGCTGGTACTGCACCTTCATACACGCCTGTAATATTAATTCCTCGGTGAGGCAAAACATGACACTGTGACACAGAAATTTATAAAAACAGATTTTGTGGGTTCCTAATGAATGCTTGCACCCTGCGGAACATTCGTGTGGGGAAAAATATTCAGACACACCTCAATTTCAGGGATTTCCGCATACAGAATGTTTGACTGATGAAATAATTTATTCCAACTGATGGTCGTCATTCTGCATAATAATAAGCCATGCCTGTTTGAGTATTTTTGGGCCTTGGAACAATGTGCGTTTGTTTTCGGGGTGCCGGACTGTTGGACGAATGGGCTTTTTCCAGTCCAATTCAGACTTTTGGTGCTTGGGAATTATGGGCCGTCCCCTTCTCAACACCCAATAATGTACAACAAAAAAACACTACTACCTCAACAACCAAATAAAGGACAATATACGGCTTGAGAACACCCAGCAGCTGGGATATGATGAAGATGGTAATGTAGCTGATATGCACTTGCTAATGTTGGTCACAGAACTGGGCTATCCACAACAGTTAGCGTTAACATCAAATTTGGGGTCTGACTAATTTATGTAGCCCCTTAGACATTTTCTGTCTGGATAGGTGTTTGTTATGTGGAGTGACAACAACACTATTTTGGAGGAAACTCATTGGGCCTCATTGCGAAAATGGAACACGGCAATTTGGATAATTCGCAACGGACCCGGTGTGCATATTTGTGCAATATCCACATGCTAATTTTCCGTATTTTTGCATCGCACTGGTGACAACGGCTTTTAGAGTGGCTGTGTGAAAAAAATGAGTCAATGGAGTTGCAGTTTCTTTATCAGCATTACTATTGAGAGGACACGTAAGAGAAAGTTGGTAGCAGGATACAACAAGCACTTTTAACAGGTTTAATAGACACCCTCTGTATATCGGTCTCATAATAAAGAAGCTTGTATCTCGAGGATGCAGAGCTCTGCCTCTACTGGCTCTGGTCCAATTAAACCCATAGCCCTAAATAATCAGATCGGAGTATGCCTAGAAGACTTTCTCTTCTCAAAACTCAACATGTCTTGTGGCTGTTTTGAATTCTGCTCTTTAAGAGTTCCTGTCAGTGTCAAAATGGGTATTTTAGATAGCTGGAAAATGTTCCCCTATCAAACTGCTTTGTAGCTGAGCTGGAAATATCTTAATATGAGATCACTTTGTCTATGCTTTGCTAGTTAGAAGCCCTGTGGCCTTCCCACGCTGGCATTCTCAGTTATTTTATCGAATTAGACCTCTTTTACAGTTGGCACAGGTATGAACATGGTATCTCTGTGACTGTAAAGACTCACCGGATGCAGCAAAGCGTGGGCAAATGCATCATCTTGTCAGTCCAAAAGCAAAGACTCTAGATTGCGTCTATTGTTACTGCAGCCGTTTATTTGTGTAGACAATAATGTTTCCATGAGTTCACAACTTCTTTCTTTGTTTTTAACATGGTTATTTGCATTTTTTTCATTTCGGGCACATGAGAGGAATTCATTGAGTTGTATGCAGATTAACATCAACAGGAAATCTATTTGAAACGTTGAAGAATCCACATTTATTTAATGTCCATGCTGCTATCTGGCTTCACTCTCCATTTTCTCTTCAATTGCTTTTATTGAAATAAACACAACCATACACATATGCAAGTAGAAATGCAAGCATGCATACATGTAAAAACACACACACACACACACACACACACATGCAAACAAGTATACTGTATACACACACACATTTGGTCAGTAGGCTGAGTTGATTATGCATGACCTCTCCAAATACCAGCAAAATGCCAGCAAGGAACAAAGATCTGATATAGCAGGAGTGCAGTAGTGTACCATTAATGGACACATACACACACATTGACTACGTTTACATGCAAACTAATATTCCACTATTATTCCGAATATGATCAGAATTTGATATGGGTCATGTAAACAGCATATTCTGTTTGGGTATTCTGTATTAGGCCTTATTCCCAATGGAGCAATTTCCGATTAAGACATGTGGAATATGTTGATATTATTCTGGTTTTAGGATCATTATTTGGACGTGTATACAGTGCATTCAGAATATGCGTCTCAATTGGGGTTTTTACAGCAGTTTGCGACACACAACTTCTTGCCTGTCTACGGCCAGCTCTCTGCGTTGTATACAAACCAACTAGCCGACAGTTTGCAGAGATGCATGCCCAAAAGAAACGGCCACATTTCTGGTTGGAAGGAGAAACACACCTACATAATGAAAGACGTGGACATCAACGGGTTTTTGGATATGTGCAAATATCGCTACGCTAATCTTTTCAAGAAGGTGGTTGAAGGAATGATATAGGGGGGGGGCTGTGTTCACACGGTCGAGCAAGTCCACCGCCAGTTACGTTAATTGGAGTATGCGCAGCTGCATGTAAACAGGAATATTAGTGGAATATTCATTTTCATTAGCCATGTATACAGCTTAATAGGAATATTTTCTTTTCGAAATAAGGGCAAAAACAGAATATTTTGTGCATGTAAATGTCATCATTGATACATGATACTATACGTTAGCACAGCCTGCATATGAGTTACACTATACCTCAATCGAAAATTCATTATGTTAACCTCTGTCATGTGGGACAATTCCTTCAATCATTCTCGTCATGAGTAAAGATACTGCTTAAAAAATTGCCAATTATGGGCTAGGATGCACACACACACACACACACACACACACACATGCTCCATACAGCATGCACCGACACACTCACAATACCGAAAGATAATATTTATGGCATCTCCCAATAGAATCACATTAGGTTTGTTCAAATATATTTTCTTCAGTTTTACCTTAGGGGCTCCTGAGTTGTTATGACTCAACTTTCCCAGTAATGTTGGTGTGTGTGTGTGTGTGCATGGTATCTAGCTTACTGACTCACCCCTCTTGTGTCCAAAGAGTGATTCTGCTGACTCCAGAGTTATGTCCTTAATCACTGTCTGTGTGTGTGTGTGTGTACTGTACAGTGTATCCTTGTTTGTATGTAAGTGTGTACGCTAGCTCGTGTAGATCCGATATTTGTGTGTGTGTGTGTGTCCGTGTCTGTGTTCATGTGTTGCCTAATGGGTTTTGTCAGTGTGACTGAACTGAACTGAGGTCAACACAGTTGATTAAAGAAGCGAGCTGTGCCGCTCTGCCTACACATTTACCACCACACAGGCTACCTCTTCATTCTAAGCCTCCACTTTACTGGTGCTCAGATTAAAAATTTACTGCTTGCAGTGACAGACAGTAAATCCACTGCTTCACATTATTAAAAGTTTGAATGTCTGCGGGCAAAATGAGCATCTGAACTGGTATTAGTGGATGGAGATGGATGGGAGAAGAGCAAATTCTCAGGCTGAGGGAGGGATCATCTTGCAATTCAGCGCTACAACTCACTTAAAACTGAACAGTCCTCTTTCAGCTCTATTTTTGAAATGGGATTATATTGTGGTTGCACTTACAGTCAATATTAGTTTTCCTTTAAAGGACCGGCATGGATACAATACTAAGCCATATAGGTTGAAACATTGAGCTTTAAAAAATAATGTTAATCATTTTTCAACCAAAGAATGTCAATATTTTTCTGTTTTTTCTTAGTTTTTTTATATTAAACTAAATATCTAGAGTGTTGGTTGGACAAAATTTGCATTTTTAATATCTCAACTTGGGCTCTGGGAAATTGTGATGCGTCAGTACATTTCCACCACTCTTTCATCCATTTCAGCAGTCCATTAAACCGATAGCCTACAAAGCTTAGCATTCAAAAATGAGATAGTTGTCATATAAATAGCCCTCAAATTGGCTATTTTTGGTGTGGGCTTAAAGCAGTGACTACCACAACTCATAAATATGAAAAAAGAATGTTGTTGTGACATGCTATTGTGTCTTAAGCATAATTTAACATAATATGTACTATTTTTTTAATCCCTTAATATAAAATTCCCCCCTTCAGGGCTCCAGACTAACTTTAACACTGGTAGCACTGCTTCTACTAACTTTCTCAGTCGGTCATACCAGCACATGATTTTGTCGCACCCGTTTTTTGGTACAGCATGGTATTAATCAATGATACTTGCTCAGTGTCTCCCTCCCCACCAACCTACTCCTCTCTCCTCATTTTGCTTTTTAAAATATTCAACAAGACTGCTTCAGTTTGGAACTCTGTAAACGTAAAATGTATATTTTGTACGTCGCTACGTTCATGCGCATGCTGCTTAATTAGTCTCAAAACCAGTGCACATAAAAACCAGGCTGATGTCTCTGCTCCGGCGGGGGCACTAATGATAATGATCATCATGCACTCGCATGAATGCCACCACGCAAAATTTAAACCTGCACACTGACAAAACAATTATAACATAAGCGAGCATTTTGGTGGCAGTCTGGAGCCCTGCACTTTTTTTCCCCTTAGGTAGCTTTAAGGTTGGAATCTCATTCTATAGTATCATAAACTCAGTATCAGCTTGTTCCAGCTTTTTATGGAATTTATGATGTTTGTACTGATAGTCATACCCAAGACTCCATGTTTCTAAGACTGCATCTTTCCATCAAAGTCTCGTGCTTCATTGAAAACATATTTCTCCAAATTTAAGCCTGACATATTTGGTATCTTTCGAAACGTTGTTGGTTTAAACTATGTACAGCTGCACAGCTTGAGTCTGTAATGACTGGTTCTCCAGTGGATCAATGAGGTATGAGTGGCTTAATTCCTGAACTTCAGTTACCTTCAAGGCAAAATCAGGAGAGTATTGGACAGCCTTTGAGATCTAGATAAGACTCGAGTACTACCACAACCCTGCGGGTGATTCCATACGAGAGTGTAAACCGCCATTATTAGCCGTGACAAGGACAAAATTGATGTTCAAAAACATCATCAACAAGGATGATTCTTTGACCAAAGTTTATGACCGTTGGGTTTTAAATAATTTGTTCTGACACTGAATGCTATATTGTGGGTATAATATTAAAAGCCCCATCCAGGCAGCACTGATATTTCAGGGGAAGGTGGGTAATAAAATAATTTGCCATACTGTTCGATAACCAAACTCATTTTTCCAGATTGTATTTTAACTAAAATACAATACAGTTTTTGTTAAATTACAGGAAGTGGTTAATAATAGATTTGTATATTTCATGAGAAAATCAGGTGAGCATCGTCATCAGCAATGGAATTGAAATTTACAGCAGGACCAACAAGTGCACTAAAAACAGAAACTATTTGAGACTGTAATCACACAGACTTTCCCAAATAAATCCTCTCAGAATGCGACATTGTTTTTTATAGCAGTAAGAACACAATGAATTGTTTAAATTTAACAGTTAATAGCATTACATACATACTTTTTACCCTACAATCATCAATCTATCAGTGCCTTTAGCCCTTTGTCTCCTGTCGGATCTTTCTGTTCTCATCAGTGTGAGTAGAGTTGACACCTGACTGCTCACACAACACAACATACATTAGTCACTGAACCCTATGTCTAACTATGACACACACATGTTATATAACCATATTCATGCCTCAGAGCACTTCCCAACATCTTGCTCACGCATTCCATTTCCTGTTTCATGTGTATGTTTACTGTGCTATCTCTGCATGTTTCCGTGTTTGTGTGCGAGGGGTTTGAGTGTGTGTCTGTGTGTGTGTGTGTGTGTATGCTTTTACTGTAATGTGTGTGTCGCTGTGTTTTGTTGTTTGTGTTCCCATGTTGTCGTCTTACAGTGAGCGGTGTTGGCATTTTGCTGCTGTTGCGCCCGTTTGCTTTCCATTCCTCTGTTGATGTCATGTATTAAACATGGCTTACTTGTACCTTCACGCGCTGCAACAATGATCCATGACAGACGGAAAAGTTGCAGAATGGACTTTCTGAATTGGTTATTATTTACTGGAAATATCTTAAATAGTATATTGTTTTAATGATTTTCAAATGCTGAGAGAGTTAGGCTGTTTGTCTTGATACATTCAGATTAGTTTTCACTTCTACAGCAATAATTCTACGAGTACAATGATAGACTCGTGCCATACTCACAACTGCATTCAATTTTTCATCACTCAATGCCTTAATGCAGAGATATAAAATGTAAAATGTCACCACTGATGATGGACAGTAAGAAAATATGACTGTGGTGAGAAGCTGCTTGAGCTGCAAATGTCATCTGAGCCTCACAGAGATGGTTGAATTAAAAGAGAACTGGGTTTCAATTTGGATTTGAATGGACTACTTTAGTTAGTTCAGTTGCTGCAGTTTCCCTCTCAAACATGTATCAAAGTTTATGTTCATATGGAGACAGACGTTGATATCTGATCAGCAAGACATTTCTCAATAACTGCTACTTCACCAGGGAGGGTGCATAAAAAGAAATGAATACTGCTAATGTTACTCGAATGTGATTTGTTTTGACATTCACAATTAAACCATGTTTCTCGAGAGTCATATTTGGCAGCTCATATGGCGAAGAGAAAAACGAAAAGCTGACAGATAGATCCTAGCGAGCTTTATTGCAACCGGTCAACAACTAATCCTGAAAAGAATAGATATATTGAGTGAGTTAGACCCCAAAAAAGGTTAAAATAATTCAGGACATTTGTTTTTACCAATATATCAGGAAAAAATAAGAACAATTCAATGAATCCAATTGAAAACAAAAAAACACGGTTCATACTTGTGAATACAATGTTTGATTTAATGGGGCTCAATGAGGCTTTCACACGAGTGTGGTAATTCTTTTTTATACTTGAGTAAAATACAGCAGAGCCCAGGGCAGACCAAAAGCGGCCGGTCAAACGTCACCGCCTCTACATATGTCCCAGGATGCACAGGGCCTTGTCTGGATATCACACAGCTCACAGAGCCGACACCAACACAGCTGTACAGTCAGTGTCTGACATACTTATGTGTTTTTTTTGTTAGTCCATCCCTGTATAAAAATCTCCAGTTTAATGAGGTTCCATTAAGCATTTCTCCCGACCCTCACCATCCTTGTTGGTATAGTCCTGTTGGCCTGTGTGCCTCCTCTCTCCCTGTCGACAAAGTTAAACAACACACGCTAGTAATAAGGGACTCCATTACCCGAAACATTAGTTTAGCACCGCCTTCCCACATAGAGGCTAATCAGAGAGTTTTGGCATCATGCAGGGCGAATCAGGGGACCCAGGCACACACAGCACCACAAGCTTCAGCGACATCGTAATCCATATCGGCAGCAATAACATAAGGAAGAAGCAGTTAGAGATCACAGAAGAAAGCATCGTCAGGGCGTTGGAGTTTGCCAGAAAGATGAGTCGGCATTGATTAATTGTCTCTGGCGGGTAACCATGAGATGTACAGTATGCTTTTAATCCACTGAACTGCTACCTGGTTTCTTATTGTAGTGAACAGAGATCTGGTTTTGTTGAAAACTGGCCTTCATCCTGGTCCCCCCCCCCCCCAACCCACATTAAGTTTCACATTCATGACAAAACACTGCAACCCATCTTTTATTTGCAGTATAGAGATGAGTTGGATGCACACAAATACATGCATGCATGTAGACAAATGTGTGACAGAACGAGGTGAAGTGTGAGAGAAACAGATATAAATTGAGGGCAGTCAGTGAGAGAGCTGTGCAGCTATAGCTGCTCAGTCATGCCTACTTCGACAACTCATGTACATTGTGTATATTCTACGTCGCTAATTATAAACACACTCACACACATTACTTTCACATAATGCACACGAGCCCTCAGCCTTCAAACTCTGAATTTGTTTTTTTATTTGTTGTTGGTGGTTTTTTTGCCCTTTTTTTTAATAAGCTTTCACTGATGGCTGAAACAATGAGCCAGAGTGGTCAGGCACGCAATCGAGGGCATGAATCAGTGTGATTTGTTGGAGGTAGGATGAATACAAGAGCCAAGCTTTTTGTCCTGCTGTGCTGCAAGCGACAGGAGTCCAATCCTAATTGTATACTGAGAGTTTCTGACATTGGAAGCTGTCAGAGGTTCTCTATATTTAAGCAATGAATAGAAAATGATTCAGATGTTCAAACAGAGGCAGTACAAACATTATATATCAACAAGAAAAAACTTGTATAGCGTGGGATAGTAGAGGCATTGGAGATGGATGTGATCTATAGATTTCATTGAGGAAAATATGGTAGTATGGTCTGTATTGTTGGTGGCAGAGTTCGCCATTCAAGTATGAGGGATTCACAGAAAACGATGCTGCAGCGTTACTGTTTTTAATGTTATCTCATTGATATCAGCCTCATTGTTTACTGTTCACTCTCTTTACATTGTGTCTCTCTTTACATCCTACTGCCACTGCTTCAATATGTTTTTTCAAACTGTTGTTTTTGTCATTAATACTTTTGCACAGAATGTGATTATAAAGCGGCGAAAAAGCAACATTGATTTTACTGACCTTTCGCACTCTGAATAGAGGAATCAACCAGTCACGTTGTTGCGTAACGGGTGGAGTTGCAGCTATATTTATGAAACGACAACACAGAGGCTCTGTAGTCCGAACCAGGACGGCAAACTGTATTACTCATTTCAACCTTGACAAAGGCAGCGCAGACCAGATCCATTCCTTCCTTTATTAACTTTCACAATAAAAGCCCTAGACATATAATATTCACAGGTGAGTATTTCACATTTTTGTGTTGTTTATTCGGCATGCCCCTGGTGTGTAAAGGCCTTAGGAATGTAACAGATTATACAAAACAAATTATTTAAAAAAAAAAAAACTTTTATTAAAACGTAAATGAAAAATATCTAAATATACTGTATGTCTGACTACAGTATGTCCCCCAGTGTTGTACCTTTAGGCAAACCTGCAGAACAAGAACAGATTGCACACCAAACTTTTATTGTGGATGCAAATCAAAGAGGCGTTTAACGCTGAAGGCCATACTGTGGTTTTAATTGATCCATTGTACAAATTAGTTTAGATGGTCAATATCACTGGCTGGCGAACAGTGAAAAGATTGCAACATTAGTCTGATGTTTGGAGGAACAAACTCACCTCGAGAGCTGATTAGGACAATAAGTGTCTCTGCTGTTGATGCACTGAGGGACTGACCGCTCCACTGGCTGTGCTCTGTAACCTACAAGACACAACTGTAACCAACCAGGGCCTCTCCCAGGTGTGATTGAGTGTACTATATGTAAGCTTCGCTCCCTTTTGCAACTAGACCTCAGGCCAAATCTATAAATAATGAACATTGTTCTCATTCCCCTTTCTGTCATATGCTGGCTGCAGTGCTGCTGCAGCTTTCTGTCATTTTATACCACGAGGAACTATTTAGACACTCTGTCGTCCACTTGATGTATGTCCGATGACGTAACTTCTGCATGTCGAACACCCGGGAATTACTTCAGCCCAACCGGAACGAAATGAGATGAGTGATGAACACCTGACGCAAAATAATATCAGGTGCACTATAGCATTAATGCACACATGCTCCCATGCACAACCATATAGGTACGTAATGTACACAAGCTAATACGCAATAATTGTGCATATATATACGAACACAGACTCAGACACACACTCACATGGTAATTTACAGTAGACCGTGTCCTTGATGCGAGGCCCGAGGAGCTATTTTGAGTGTCCCACTTATGCAGTGAGGCAGCTAAAATCCATACATCCTTCTGTGGCACTGAGACACAAACACACATGCACTAATTTCTCACACTCATCACACACCTATTAAGGTCGCATGCCTGTTTTCGGATATTCATTTTGTGTCCATTTCAGTTCTGTCAATAAATCAGTTTTAAACGATGCAGCGATTGAGACCCTGCTAGACCTTGTGTGGCCTGCACAATGCTAGGGGTGGGGGATAAAATCAATACAGAATAGTATCGCAATATTTTGCGCGGCAATATTGTGTTGATACATGGACAAGTATTGATCTTTTATTGAATAAACTATAAACCTCTAAACAATCAGACGGCCCGCCGTTGGGGAAAACACTAAATAACGATAACGATAATAATAAGTGAAAACTGAATCTTATTAGATAAACAGATGTTGACAAACTGCTTCATTTGCAGTTGAATAAAAGTAATAAATCGCAATACTCAGCATATCGGGAAATGTTTAAAATCGCAAAAAGATTGTATTGTGTCTTAAACCTGCAGTAGGCAGTATATTTTTGGTATCATTGGGCAAAGATTCCATTTGAATCTTTCAGCATATTGTAATTCAAGTGCTCTGAGAGATAACTAGATTTCTGCACCTCCTCATGGCTCTGTTTTCAGGCTCTAAGAAATCTAACCTGTGACGGGAGACTTTGGCCAATCACAGCTCATTTCAGAGGAAGAGAGTTCCTATTGGCTGTGTGGGCGGTGCTTGGTATTTTCTCGACTGATCTCAGCATGGCTGCCAGGTCAAAAAACGTTCTCATTTTACAACTAAACGATACACTAAAAGATGTTTCTGAAAACATTTGAGGCGAGAAATAGGCATTACAGTAACAGAATGTTGATTCATATTTGATCAGCGCTGCCTAGTTTGACCATTTGATCGGAGATTGCGAGTGATTGACAGCTGCTCAGAGACGTCAGGCTCCAGCTCGGCTCTGATTGGTTGTTTTCCTCCGGTCTGTGAAATCTTACAGATGCTGTTAGGAGCACCGGCAGACACTGAGGAACATGATTTTTTTCAGATTACCCGTGTCATTCACTGCGGTCAGGATATAGTGATTTTGTTTAATCATATTTGCTCTGTTTCCACCCACTGAAGCTTTAAGTATCATGATAATATGGTATTGTGGGGCCTCTGGTGATTCCCTCCCTATACACAATGCACTCTTGTGCTACTATGGTTTAACCTGGCATTGTTTTTTTTCAGCATGCATTACACTTTCCCCTCAGTCACTAAGAGCAGTTGTTTGGAAATATCCTATTACACAGAGTTCCATCGAATCAAGATCACAGGTGAAATTGAAGCACAGAAAAATAATAGCAAATAAAGAGCATCATAAAAGTAAAAGGATATGAGTGGGAGTTAAAGGCCGAGGGCGTGAATACTGAGCTACAATTAAGGTTGATAATTAGACAGACGAAAGGCATTTTTTGGAGGAAAACATTTTGATTCGGTTTATTTTTAGTCAAATGTTTTTGACAGCTTTCAAACTTTCATTTACATCATCATAGAAATGCAGAAAACATGCTGTTCCACACCCCGCACGCACGCATACACTTCCTCCCGCCGGGTTTGAACCTAATTTGAACCTACCACACTATGGTGACCTTTACATAACAGAGAAGAGAGACAGGCAGGGAGAGGAGAAGCAGACAAACAAAACGGAAAAAATAGAAGCAGGGAAACCGAAACGGGCGGAAATATCATTCTTCAGAGTAATACAGAGAGGCAGGCGGTTAGGTAAACTGACTTGGATAACCACTGGGCAGCCAGAGGAGGAGGAGGAGGAGGAGGAGGAGGAGGAGGAGGAGGATGAGGAGGAGGAGGAGGAGGGAGTGTGTGATTGGGGGGGTTGACAAGGGGTTTGGAAAGAGAAGGAGGAGAAAGTGTTGATCGAAAGAGGGAGGGTGAAGAGGATAAATGTTGCTCCCAGATGAAAACAAAAGGGATGACAAGAGATTGGAGGAGGCAGCTTATGCAGGTAAACGACAAGGAGGAAACAGAGCAGGTGCAGTGGATCAGTGGTGGAGGAGGTTAAGGGGAAGCGGGGGAAATGAGCAGATAAACGCAGAGAGAGAAGGGAAAAAGTGAGATAGAAGAGCGGTTGAGGGGGAACGAGCAGTGATAGCGCTGGGAGACAGAGAATACAGGTATCAGAGGAGAAAAGATATTGAAACAAACAACCACAAAACAAGAGGCTGTCTGTCTTTCAACGCACTGTTTCGTGCGTACGCGTGTATTGACGAAACACCGGCATGCCCTCGTGCACTTGGGCGCCACTGTAGCATCCCTCCCTCTGTGCCTCTATCTGTGCATATATGCCTTTATGTGTGTGTCTCATTGTGTGTGCATGTCTGTGTGTGATGGCCTAGAACAGTAATGTATGCCTTCCCCTCAGCTGGGTTGATCTCATTGTGTCAAACTCTGGGCTTTGACTAATCACTCTTAAAAAAAAAAAGAAAAGAAAGAGGACTCAGCGAACAGTTACACACACACACTTACATGAACACACACGCACGTATCCACGCAATAACAGCTCAAACAATCCCTTCTCCACCCATCTCTTCATTCATTGCTGTCTCTGTCATGCTTTCAATACATCTATCTCTTTTTTCCTAGCCGCCCCAACTGTTTCTGCCATCTGTCTCTCAGTAACAACATCTCTTCTGCTGTCCCTTTGCATTATTCTCTCTCTTTGGTAGATTTGGTTTCATTGCATTACATTTTAGTAAGTAAACAGCGTTGAATGACCAGAAAGAGGGGAGGAAGACATGTATCAAAGTTCACTTAAACCCAGTGGGCAACCTCCGGGTCGGAAAAGGGAAGCCAATGTAGAAGTGCCAGAAACTTAAATTTGTTTCTAACAGCCAGCAGGGGGCGACTCCTCTGGTTGCAAAAAAGCTGTCCGATTGTATAGAAGTCTATGAGAAAATGAGCCTACTTCTCACAAGATTTATTATCTCAGTAATTATTGTAAACATGAGTTTATGGTCTCAATCGCTAGTTTCAAGTCTTCTTCAATACAGCATGATGTTCATTTAGTAAATGATGGTCCCATTTAGAGTCAAATAGACCATAAAGCAGGGTATGCTTTAGGGCGTGGCTACCTTGTGATTGTCAAGTCGCTACCACGGCATTGTTGGTGTTTTCGTCTTACATCTTTAACCCTTTCACAGTGTGTTTTCAGCTCATGGAAGTTAATTGCAAAATTTGGGTCGCCTGAAAACGTCTTATTCAGCGTTCAATTGTACTTGATCGATATTCTGAATTGTATATTGAGGAATATTCTTAATCCAAACCATAGTGTGAAGCTATATTGATCCCCATAGAGAAACTGACATATTTGTTGCCCTCTTCCACAAGAAAGTCAGGCTCAGCCACAGAACTCATTGGCTCGATCCCAATATCCACACTGACGGAATTTGAGACGCGTTTCCGCCATGTTCTGCAAGGGTTTAGGACTATCCCACTTTCACATTGTCAAGTACATGAGGACTCTCCCGCAGGCTATTACAGCCCTTTATATCCACTTTTCGTAAGTCTGCATTTCTGCAGAAGCGTTACAAAAGGAAGCGTTACAAAAGAAACAAGGAGGACTGGCACATGGGTATTCAGCCTGGCATATTGGGTGCACTGGTATGCCTACATTTACAAAGACGAACAACATTTACAAGGCTTTAAGATGGTACAAAAACACTTGGAATCAGAGGAATGCAAGGCTATAATATACACCTGGTATTTGACAATTACCTCTCGTCCATTCTGTAAGACAAGAGCCTGGAAGACAAATTGGGATTGGGCCATTGTCTTGAACAAGGATATTCAGCAAGGGTGTTGAACCATCTGTAGGATGTTTTTTTTTTCTCATAACAACCACCTGGTGCCCTAAATGAATTAAGAACAGTAAATTTCCAAACCACTAACATTAATGGAGTAGTTTGACATTTTAAGAAATACGCCTATTCGCTTTCTTGCCGAGAGTTAGATAAGAGTACCGATACACTGTAATGAATTACTGTGGATTTACAACAGTATGTTACAGTATTTCATAACAGTAGTAAAGTACTGTTCATGGCACAAGAAATAGTTGAATACATTAGCCCCCTTTTAAAACTACAACATGTAGTTTTTCCAGCTTTTGTCGTCACTTTACCAGTTTTTGTGCAAAGCTACACTAACCATCTCCTGGCTGTGGCTTTCTATTTAATCGAGAGTGGCATCAATCTACTCATCTAACTCGTGACAGGAAAGAGAATATCTGTATTCCCCCAATATGCCAAACAATTCCTCAAAGATATCATTTATTTTCTTATGGTTTAGAATTTTAGTATGATTTCTGAGAGGCATAAAAACACCAAAGAACAACCTTAAAGAGGGTTGTGTCGGGATGTACATGTGGTTTTAGACATGGCTCTCAGACTGTTCTCAGTTAAACTCCGTCTGTATTTGATGCTTTCACTGGACTCCAGTTAAGTGGTTGTAAAAGTGGTCTCTCTGGCTCCTGAAAGGGGTTCAAAAGAGTTCACAGCAATGTACCAGTTCCATTTCAGCTCACTTTGAATTCATCAGATTACACTTACACTTTATATGGATTCATGACATCTAATCATAAGATCATTTGGACCATATAGGATACAGGTCAGGATTTATATTCATGTAGGACAATATCTTATCAGGTCTTGAGTAGAGAAGAGTGTGTGTGTGTGTGTGTGTGTGTGTGTGTTGAATCTCAGCTCTGGTGTAAATTTACTTTGTCCTGGAAGCCCAGATTTACAGTTACCTTTCTAATACATGCTGAGGAGCAGGTGCATGCTTGTGTAATTGTGTGTGCATGAGTGTGTGTGTGTGTGTGTGTGTCATGAGTGATTGCAGTTCGACCTTTCCCTCTGGCAACCTCTCCTGGATTGCGCTCAGATCAAGATGGCAAGTACTCTAAACGTGTGTAGTGTGCGTGTGCGCGTGCGTGTGCGTGTGAGTGTGGTTTGATGGATGCCACAGATCATGGCTGTTGGATTGCATTGTGGTGAGCCAGCCCAGCCAAGTCATATCACATTAACACGCACACACACACACACACACGCACACACACACACACACACACACACACGCACACACACACACACACACACACACACACACACACACACACACACACACACACACACACACGCGCCCTCTCATGAATGGATGAATGGATGAAGGCTGAGATGATAAAGAATAATTGGAAAGTGGTCCGGTGAGAGTAATGTCATTCCTCCATCATCATATTTTGTGTGTAGTGTGTGTGTGTGTGTGTGTGTGCACACGATATACAATATCGTATTGAGTGAAAGATTTATTCAATATTTTTCATTCACAGAGATCTATCCATCTATCTATCCATATATCTATCTATCTATCTATCTATCCATCATATCATATCCCTGTCTCTCATATCATATCTATGTTGTGAGGAGTTGTTATATTGTATGCATGTCTATTGTCTAGCTTTACAGTGCGTCATCTCGCAGCAGGGAAGTCACGAGTGCTGCTGCTGCTGCTGCAGCTGGCCTTGTCGGGTTGAGATGCACTACCCCCTGCGACCTACCGGGGGCAGTGTGAGCCATACATTACATGCTGCTGTTAAAGTAGAGCAGCAGAAGCAGCAGCAATGTAACAGCTGAGTTTTTGCTGTGTTGTGTGTGTTTTTGGGTGTGTGCGTGTGTTCAACAGGGCACAGCGCAGAAGGGGGAAAAGGATGGAGAGAGAGGTTTCCAAATAAGTGAAAAGGTGCAATTGCTTTCATCCAGTAGCTGCTAATTACACACTTTTCCACTGCTTGGAATCCTCACTGCAGTGACAAATATATGATTGTTGTGAATTATTGTCTATCCTAATAATTCAGGTAGTAATTCTCAATAGTGCTGAGTTGCTGAATATCAGAGTGCCATGCATGTATGTATTTCTTTTTATTTTAGTAGATTCTTGGCAATGATAGCGCTATACTACCTTTCAGCTATACATGAGCACTTGCCAACTCTCCCCTCCAGCGTAACATATCCGCCCTGTTTTCAGCTACTTCCCACATAGCATGGGTTTAATGTCACGATCAGTCAATACGTGAATGATCAATGTAGACAAGAATGTCAGAGAAGTCATACGAGACGACCTGAGGTAAAAATGTATCAGTGATCGTTTATTTAAAGAGTCTTTATTTGGTTTCTGCCATTCCGCTGTCATTTCCCTTCAGCGCGACTGACAGGACTACGATGATATAAACATGGTGGCAGCCCTAAAGTCAGAGGAGCTCTCTTGTGACTGTTAACATTACAGATTGAAATCTGGGGATTAATTGAGCCGATCTGAGCAAGGAAAGTGGATTGAGAGGTCGCTTTGGTCAGCTTCAAGGAGTGACAGAGCGTTTGATTTAGAAATGGGGATTGTTGTAGTCACCAAAAAAGTGAAGCCTGTCTTCTTTCAAGACACTCAATCTTTGTCACTTTGCAGCCTGCTCTCACTCCGAGGGGGTCAAATACTGATGTTTGGGCAGTGGCCCGCGGTGTCTTGATACCTACGCACCATGCACCTTGAAGCGTCTGTGTGAGACGCACCAGGCTTTCAACTAACTCCAATGTGAACTCATCCACGTTATTTTTAGTCGTAGAGCAACCAAAGTAGTATCAACAGTGAGAAAGTCCGATAACTGCAGGTGGATGATCAAACAAACACAGGACTTCTACTCAGGGGACCGGCGTTTGTGTCCCATGTGAAACCAAAAGTTGAGTGATTTTTACTGACGGCGTTGTATCACGAGACTATGCCACTGAGTCACATGACATTACCTTACAACCGTGCTTATTTTAAGTCAAACCATGATGTTTTTTTTTTTAACCCTAAAAGCCTTTACACACCAGGGGCGTGATGAATAAACAACACGAAAATCCGAAATACTCCCCTGTGAATATTATATATCTGGGGCTTTTATTGTGAAAGGTAAGAAAGGAATGGCCTTTGTCAAGGTTGAAAGGAGTAATGAAAAGTTTGCTGTCTTGGTTCACACTACGGAGCCTCCGTGTTGTTGTTTCATAAATATATAAGTAATACTCAACCCGTTCCACACAACATGATTGGTTGATGCCTTTATTCACAATGCGAAGGCTCAGAAAAATCGACCACGTTCCGAAGAAGAAAAAAACGTTGCCTTTTTGCTGCGTAATATTCGCGTTCTGTGTGAAAGTATTCAAAACAAAAACGACGAAGTAATCGCACAACAAAACACTGCCGGTATGTAAAGGCCTTAACTAAGTTGTTTTGTTGCCTAAACCTAACCGCCACCGTTTCACAACGTTAACCATGAGCCAACCTTCTGCGTCAAGATACTATATAAAAGACTATCCCCGTCAGCAATCTGGTAACGCCAGAGGCTTCTGCCCAAGCGGCAAAATATGACACTTACGGATGAGATCACGTTGAATTTTGCGTCATTACTACTGAGAGCTATGGAATCCCATGATAACTTTTGCATCTTTTAAATATGACACACTGCCTGGTGTTTACATGCCATGGACACTTTTTTTTGTTCCATTGTAGGCTTTTTGGGGAGCACTCTTTAGTGCATAAATTTCACACTGAGAATTTGGCCACTCAAATAAAACAGCAAAGGGTAAATTTAGAGCACAATGTAGTAAACAGGGAGCGATTTCAGACGCAGCCAAGGAATGTGGATTACAGAACATAGAATAGGATAGAATAGAAGAGAATATGCCTGATTAGCACTGAGACTAAATAGGCCCTGCCAATTCAAAAGGCTTGATATGGACAAAAGTATGCCAGTTCTGGGACGTGTGTTTGTATAAAAAATGGGTCTATGTGTGTGGCTGAATGTGTGCCCTCATCATTTGCATGTATCCGTGTGTGTTGGCGTGTGTGTGTGATTGCACATGTGTTATTTGAACACAGAGGGCTTGGATTCAGCATCAAAGGCCCATTCACAGTGAAGTGGCAGAGGCAGTCGATCTGCCTGCCACCAGCTCTAATTAGTCATTCACACTGGTTATCGCCAATCAGCATCTTCTTTTAGCTCTCGAGAGCTAACGCCACACAGAGAGGCACGCACACACAAATATACACACGCACAAATAAACACTCGCAGAAGCATACTTGCATCCTCGCTCCAGATAAAGCAAAGATGGTCGGAGGGTATATCACAACATAAACAGCAAAGCAAATAGGGTTGGAAGCCTGTACCAACACAAAGGCATTCATTAAAGGAGCATGGCTAAGTGCATATACATTTAAATGAAAAGGACAGGAGCTATAGGAAGCTGAAACACATGATGTTCCTTTCTACAGGTCTGTGGCAGATTCTATGTGATAGTGATGATTATTTTTTTCTCAGATTCAATCTTGCCATCAGAGCAACAAATTAAATAAATTAGACTTCTTTTTTTCCCTCCTAAAATGCAGAAAATGCCAACCCTCTCAGAGAGTCATATTTAATTTAAAAAGAAACAAGATGACATATCCACAAATTGATTTTCTCATTAAATGTTACCAATGATGTCTGGAGGGCTCCTTCAATTATCGCTAAAGATTTAAATGCTTTTGTTTACTTTCTCAAAACTTACTTTATTTGAGTTTTGTCCTTCTACAAACTCTGAGCCAATCAATATTAATATGAAAAGTTATTCTTCCCCTTGATGACAGGGCTTATCAAGAATATATCGCTTTGCTTTGTCTACATGCCTCTCATTCTTTGCGTAATTACAGACAAAACAAAAACAGGGACTTCAAACAATATGACATTGACGTATTCTTTCACAGAAGTTTTGGAGGGCCATTTCTGACACAATGAAATTGATCATAGACCCCTTTTTAAAGATGATAAAACCTCATTATAATAGCAATTTAATGCCTGTGCAGGCATGAACTAAAATAAATAAAAAAAGAATTAATTAACATTTGTGCCGGCATTATGTTTTTGGGTTGTCCGTCCGGACCATTCTTGTGAACACAATGTCTCAGGAACGCCGTGAGGGATTTTCTTCAAACTTGGCATAAACATCCACTTGGACTCAAGGATGAACTAGTTAGATTTTAGTGGTCAAAGGTCAAAAGTCACTGTGACCTTTGACTACCAATAATTCATGCTAATTATGACAATTTGACACAAATGTCTAACAGGATAAAAAAAGATGAAGTAATGACATTTTGGAAAAACATGGATGTAAACTGCTACTTGACTGGTTGGCGGAGCCATACAACCGCAAGACAGTAATTCTAGTTTTTAATTAGTATCATTTGGATTCTTGAGTAAGAGATATAGGACTATAGAGTTCTAGTATAAAGTTCTGTTTTCATCATGTGGATCACGTGTTGGCTGTCAGAGCAGAGGGATTAATCATCCAAGACCTTTGTCAGAAGATATCGAATGTATCCGTGTGGGTTCACGTGTGTGAGAGTTTGCATTCATTTGCAACTGTGTGGTAAGGCTGCCAAAGCCAGATAATGTTCCATCTCCGTTTTATCGTACTTGGGTGGGTAAATTAACTTCCACATACAAAATGAGTGATAGAAACGGCAAACGAGTGCAGGCACTGGCACGCAAGCAATCACCTGAGGCGATCCACAACTACTTTCTTTTATGCTAATGATAGTTCCTTCCACTCATCACTACTTCTTGGTTTTTTTTTTTCCTTTTCTCCATCAGTTACCAGTTCTGTCAGTGGTGATCATCCATCTGTGCAAGGCCTGGTTTAGAGCGGTACGGAGTGTTTATATTCGATGCAAAGGCATATGAAACATGCAAAAGCACCCAGGTAGAGAAGCATGTGAGCTGAGAAAAGGAATGAAATTAGAAAGAAGGGTATGATTTTATTTGGCCGTCAAGTGTGCATTGAGGCAAGAAACAGGTTACAGAAAAATCCCATTAATACTTTATGGCAAGTTCTGCATTATGATTTGGAAAAACAAAGAAAGAAACCTCACAGTGGAAGCCATTGAGACTGTTAAGAGAAAGAAAACACACATAAAGCGGTGGTACTCACTTGGGAGTTAGCGCCTGGTCAGATCATCTCTTTCCAGGTCAGTGTCTCCACTAGCAGCCATTGATGGGACATCAGCAGTGAGCATGTGCACTAACCTCCATGATCTGATCAACAATGTGTAAAGGCCTTTACACACCTTTTTTTGTGTGATTAATTTGCACGTCCATATATGTTTTCGATTTTTCTGAGCTTTCACACCGCAAATAAAAGACATCAACCGATCACATTGTGCAAAACGGACATATTCAAAACATACACTTCAGTGTACAACGAGGTGGAGGATCCGTAGTCCGAACCAAGATGGCAAACTTTATTCACAAAGGCAGCGCAGACCAGATCCACTCCTTCCATTCTTACCTTTCTCAATAAAATCCCTAGACTTATACTCTGCACCACATAACTGTTTACCAGAAGCAAATTCACTAAGAGCCATTCTCTAAAAGGAAACTCAATGAAATAGCTTACATGTGTTTAGGCTGTACAACAATTTACCTCTGACAGACAGACTGCCAGACTGCTCTGGGTCTCTCTCTGGGTGCTCTCCTAGTAGTTGGTCCTCTGCCTGCACAAATCCATTCAAACCTTTTATTGAAAAGTGTTGCAACCGGTACAAATAGTTTGGATTCGAAATATTCGCAGGGTATTTCACATTTTCATCACATTCCCGGTGTGTACAGGCCTTAACACTGAAACACTTATTTGTGTCGTCCTGGGAAACAGCCCTCTGTCGTTTTCCCTCTGTTTTGTAGTCTTTTGATTCGTCCTTTCAAGCTCCCTATTCTCCCTCTCTCCTAACATCCCCATTTTTTTCTCTTTTTGCTCTCACCTTCCTACTTCTTTTACGCCCTCATCTGTCCCATACGCCCACACTCCAAGCCATTTTTGTGTCATCAAGCATCAAGAACAGTTTGTCATATTAGTTTGCCGCTCTGCGGAGAAGTGAGAGAGAGAGAGGTAGAAAGCGATGACCTTCCTAAAGACAAAGGCTTTCTGCATCTTAAGCAGCGAGTGTTTCTGAGAAAAAGCTGGAGCTTGCAGATGGTTGCCTCTCTGCTTATACAGCAGGCCATTATCATGTTAGGACTCACTGTCGCCGCTGTCACCACTCATCACAAGCACACACACACACACATGCATATACACACAAATTAAAATCGGCAATGAGGAAAAACATTTTCACCGAGGCTGTACATTAGAATCACACAGCGAATAGTAAACACATAACGGAAACATGAGCAGTCTTGCGTGAAAACACACAGAGTAAAGGTCCAACAATCGATGTGTATAACTAATAGCATTTTTTCAAGTCCTGAATTAATGAGGGGGAATAGTTACCATGGGAATTTGGTTGTACAGGGCACTTTATTTCCCAATGTCTCGCATTAACAACTGTTCAAACCATCGCCAAGTTTCTGTCTCTGACCACCGGTCACTCATTGTCCTCCACACATTTCTATCTGTCCCTTTGTGCCTTCTCCAGCCACCTCGCTGCCCCTTAGTGACTACACTGTGAGTAATACCATCAGCGATGCCGTGTCTCAACAACATCCAGGACGCTAAAGGTCAATCAGCGGTCAGCGGGCCTCCCACAGCCCTTAAATATAGTCCTTTAATTCATTTCTCAGCAATATGTAGAAGTGCTTAAATCAATTTTAGCTTCATTTCCCAGCTTTAGATATTAATTAAACTCAGGCATGTGACTGTCTGTCAGCAGCGTGGGCATCATTTAGTAAAAATCTGAGGATCCACAGTGGTGGAAAGTAAGGAACATTTACTCTAACTAAGTAAGTACTGTACGTACTGTAAGCACAATTTTGAGGTACTTTACTTATAATGTATATATTGTAATTTTTACTCTACGTTTATGTAAATTTAGTTACCTTGCAGATTGTAATAATTAAGGCAAAATAAAGTATGATGTATCACCATGGATTAAGTAGTTAAAATTAGCCCCTATACCAGCTGCAACGTTAAAGCGGATTAAAGCTAGGGTTGGTAATCTTTTTCAAAAAAATATTTTTTGTTACATTTGTTGAAATTCTCATTACATCCCGACAGCAATCAATAAATCAAATGCTCTGACAAAAAAAGAAAAAGAAAATCTGACATCTGTGGCTGTTGCTGGACTGTAATAAGCCCGTCCAATCATTTCATTTAGCCCGAATGTAATGATTGGACGGGCTACCTGCCTGTCTACCTGGGCGTACTCTGCATGTGCACTCATTGCTCGTTACCGGAGTCTTCCACAAGCTGCTAGCTTGACAGCTGTGAGAACTAACAATAGCCATGTTCACCTATCACATTTATTATGATATGTTTATGTTTGTATTGATAATTGTGGCGGAGTGGCTTTGGAGGGAGGCCTGAAGGGACGGACTGTCTGTGTTCCAGACTTGGTGACTTTCCCGCTAGATATAGTGACTTTTGGAGGTTGCTAGCTACTTTCAATGGAAAAAGTTTTTTTTGGGATGGATAATCTTCATCAGAGTCAATTTCAGAGCCCATTTTTGACTTTGATGAAGACGCACTTGGCGTCGAAACGTTAGTTTTCCAATAAAGTGGCCTTAAATCCACGTGCTCCATTTCACCAAATCTCTCCTGTTTTCCAAAAATGTTTTGAAGCTGTACTTAACTTATGACACATATTACAAGTGCCATATTCATTAAAAGAAATCACACTGATGACTGTTGATAGACGATGACCCCAGTTGACATATGATAATTTATTTCTTATCTGCTCATCAGCTGTTTCCCTGTCACTCCGGGACTTCTCCTGGTGCCCCGCCAAAGTGTGTGTTATAACAAGGCCTCCAACCGTAACCACTGAGACGAACAACAGAGCAGCTCTTTGGATGTCCTGTTAGCTGACTGCAGCTTCAGGTCCCTGACAGCTGCTTCACAACAAACACACACACAAATAAAATGCCACCCAGCCCTACTTGGCATTCTGTTTTAGGTAACATCACTTTGTGTGTGCGCGCACAAGTGTTAGAGGGGTATGACAGCGCTGATTGAACCACAATCGGACAATGAATACCAATCTGTGCATTCCCAATCTGTTCTGCCAACCTTTCTCCTTCCCTGTCCTTGTGTTACCAGGCTTTTAGTAGCAGCTGCACAGCCACCGTGTCTGTCAGTGTTATCTATGACACAGAGACTCTAGATACCCTTTAGGGGTCCTTCAGTATCCACAGGGTGCCTGTGAAATGAAAACTTCAGCAGACAGTTTCCCATGCAGAATAAGAATGGCTAGTCTTACAACACAGGTGGTTTCCCCATTGCCACCTCACAATTGTGATGTTATGCAGTATAATTTATTATTTCAATATAAATGGAACTATATATCTTTTTTTCATTCATTTATTGCCATTGTACAACACAGGGTAGCACAACAAAATACAGTTGTAGTTGCAAAATGCAGTTGCTACACAAGAAAAACAAAACAAAACAAAATAATACATGTACCTTCAGATGCAGCCCGGTCGCACTAAATGGCGTATGAATGACACGGTATTCGCTAGTCGTTTCCCATGCAATAGGAACGGCGTTCTTGCTTTTGTCGTGTCATTTTCACGCCATTTAGTCTGTATTGACTGTATGAAAACGTATCCACGTAAATATACTGAACAGTGAGAAAGACTGCTTATGGTAGGCAGGAAAGGAAGTGGATGGGTCCAACAAACACAGGACTTTCAACCAGGAGACCGGTGTTCGTATCCCAAAGTGTTGTTGAGTTGCATTATGTTAGTGATGTGTTATTTTGTGACGTGTTTTTCCATACTTCTGTTATGTTGTTTACGTACATATTTTACTTAGTTTATGTAGTTATTTTAAGTCCAACCATGATGTTTTTTCTAAATCTTACTAAGTGGTTTTGTTGCGTAAACCTAATTCACACCAGATCCAGCAGTGCAGTGAAAAAGCAAGTCCTCCCATTCATTTTGAATGGGGGTAATGCGTTTGGGCTGTGACTGTGGCGGCTGCACGGGGTGCCAAAAAAAAAAAAAAAAAAGCAGGGACCCGTGGTGAAAAAGTTGAAACAGAATCAACCTGTGGAGAAACGCAAACTGACGTCACGGTACGGTGACCAATCATTTAACCAGCGATCCAGACCTGTACAACCCGGCCATGAGGGAACAAAAGACATGTCCAAAAGACAAAAGTCGTGCAGTCGATCATTAATTACACACCTGATCTGGTGTGAATGCAGCGTAACTACGGCGGTTACCGTAGTTTTGTTGCGTGGCATAAAAATGACACACGGAAAGAGGCGTACAAATGACACGCTAAAAGGCCTTATCATGACACACAGAATGTCCTTGTAATGTCGTGCTAATTATACGCCTTCCCATGAGATTGGGTTGTGGGATATGTTGTTGCAAGAGCAATATTCATCCACACAGGCTTATTTATTAGAATTTTGCTTTGAATATGCTGTTTAAATAATCAACTCTACATTTCTGGTTATGGTTTATATAACAGTTCATGATTTTGAATATAAGATTTTATTGTGTTCCTTGTAATACACACACACACAAAACAATTTAAAAAATGATTACAGTTTTGTACTAATGGAAACTGTTTTCATCAATTCTGATTAAACTTAAATAATAATAAGATCAGAATCATTATTTTGTTTTAACATAACCCTCTGAAAGTGAAATAAATATTCTAATCTGTGATTCCATCAATAGACGCCAGCTCGATTGTGTTTTCATGGACACGGTATTCTGAATATTAGCTGATATGCCAGTAATGGTCATATTTTGGACAAGCTAATCTTCATGTCTTGCTCATGAATACCATCTGAACATCCAAATAAATAGAGGGCTTTGGACATGACTATGGAAATGAAACTCACAGAAAAATAGAAATCTAATAGAATGCCTCACTGTCTCCGATGATAAAATCATAAAGCGGTGCCAATATGCCCTTTTGTCAGACTTTTCACAAATAAGAGCATACACTATAAAGAGCTTGGGGTATATGTTTGCATAACTACATGACATTTCTCTTTAAACTCTCTGGAAATGGAAGAGCCAAGAAGCGTTATAGAGCTCCCTCTTTTCGTGTCACCATAGTTTTTGTCTCTTCAACTCACAGTTTGAATCTTTAATGCATTTCTTCTTTTTATATATCTCTCTCTCTGTGTCCCGTCTGCTCTCCGTCTCTGTCCATCCCACCACGTCTCCATGCACTTCTCTTAGCGAAGCATGGGGAGGGTCAGGCTGCCTTGAGCAGAGTTCACTCTAGTTATTTTCCTCCTTTGATTCGTCTTGTTTTAGTTCCCGCTCTTTATTATTTCAGTGCAGTGCGGAGTACTTTCGCTGCAGTTTGGAGACTCATCATTTTGCCCCGCAGGGGAGAAATGCAGATGGCAAGATGCTCCACTCCTCTCTCATCCCTCACTTCCCTACTAATTTTTTTCCCTCTCCTCAACTCCATCCCTAATGAATCAAGAGAATTAATTAGAAAGATATAAAATTAGATGACTGGAGGAATGGAGGAAGAGAAGGGAGGGAGGTTGGGGCAGCAGAGAGAACGACACAAATAAGTTATTTTTGGGGCATGTAATGATTTATTTGAACATGTGGACGATCTGCCCATTTGCCAGATGTTAGACATGGTTGTTTGTGTGTGTTGGGTAAATGAGGAGAGCGCTCATCAAATGAACACAGATGAATGATGTGAGACTATGTCCACGCTATGCTCACTGATTTTAAAAATGCTTTTTATGTTTAAAATTTGCATTTTCACCTTGTTTTCAAGCCACACACATGCATACGTAATCCATTTGACCTGTGTTGTATGTGAGCAGAAGAGAGGAACCAGCACAGTGGGGATGTCGCACATCAACACCAACATGTTTCAGTCTCACCTCTCTTCCCCTTAAGACACTCTCCTCCTATTTATTTTTTCTTGAGTAACCTTTCCTCTCCTCCTTCTTTGAGTCTCTTATTATCTATTTTTTTGCCTTCTCCATCCTTCAATGCTCTTGACATATTTCCATCTTTTCTTTTGACCTCCTTCATTTATCCTCCTCCTGTCCCTCCTCTTCCTTTACAAGCATCTCCATGTCCTTGCGTGTTCTCACCTTTGCATCTGTTATTTCTTCCTCCTTTCCACTCTCTCTCTCTTTTCCTCTCCTCTCTCTCTTCCTCTCTGCTGCTGCCAGTCTGCCGCTGTCTGTCTAGCTCCCCGAGGGGATACAGTACAAGTGTTTTTGATTTGCAGCCAGGCTAAAGATGCATCAGACAGCGGCCGCTGTGTGTCACACCCACATGCGCACACACACATTCATGTATAAGCCCGAGCCAACACACCTACATGTGCAACACCCGAACGCATGCACACACGCGCTTACAGACACACACACACAGATGCATTCAGCTGACGGGTGCAGCGGCAGCCTTGTGAAGTGTTTTCTCCTTGTTCACAGAAGGAGGGGAGGAGAGTGAACGGCGAGGAGAGGAAGATTCCACCACAAAGGATGGGGAGTAGCAGTCGCAATACGCTCCGTGCCTCGAACACAGTGCATAAATGATTGGAACTGCGTCTCACAAGTGGT
Source organism: Sebastes umbrosus (assembly GCF_015220745.1). Lineage (NCBI taxonomy): Eukaryota > Metazoa > Chordata > Actinopteri > Perciformes > Sebastidae > Sebastes > Sebastes umbrosus. The sequence goes on along the minus strand of NC_051282.1, from coordinate 7,940,481 downwards.
AAAGTACTGATGTAGCTGTGTCAAAGGTCATTAGAGGTTAAGTGTCTATTGATTTTTTCTGACTACGGGGTGATTATGCGTTCAGCATGCCACTGCTGGGTCACTTTCATTGGCCAAAAAAAGACTAATGAGAAACAGGTCATTTGGGTATCTCTCATCTCATCTATCTCGCTATGTTTTTGATGCAATACACCTGCCTTACCCCTTGATTCCACCCTTTCCACTCTAGGCAATGCTTGTGATTCCACCAGATGCGATTTAATACGTTTCAGAAGCTTCTCCGCTCTGCTTCGCTAAAAATAGGCGCCTAGTCTATTTTTGACAGAGCTGAGGGCCGTTACACAGAGCAGATTGAGCCGGGCAGGAAGTGGAACGGCTTAAGCATCCGGTCAATTTTCCAAATAAACACCCTTTGCAGACTTCCGATCGCATCACATCTCTACAGCCACAAATGTCTGATGCATGACATTCATAAATGGACTTTTAACGGTATTCACTTCGTCTGTTGGTCACAGAAATAACAACAATAAACACAATTCAAACAGACAAAAAAGAAACCATTGGTAACTACGTAGCTTACTTACTCACTGGTAGAAGCACAAATATCCAGGAAAAATTACCAAATCAACAAAATCTGCATGTTGGGCATGGAAAACACTCCACTTTTTGAAAAACTCCTGCCGTGCGGAGGACGGAACAAAACCATGGTGCAGCTGTAACGTGGCGCAGCATGGTGTAAGTCACTAAGATGGTTTTCTACTATCCAATGAGTCTATATTTCCAGCCTATAGCAGATTTTATGAATGCACAGGTGTATAAATGTACAGGTTCTCTCTGACAGCCATCAAAGGCTGCTTAAAAAGTGACCATAGAGTTGAATCAGCTCCATTGTGACAGGTCATCAAAAAGTGAACATTATAGGGGTGATAAAGGTGAGATTAAGTACAGTAATAAAGTCATAAGAGAGTCTTACTTAATGCCAGAATACATTATTTACAGGACATCTTTTTTCAGATGGTTGATTTTTAATGTATCATTGAAATTCTTAAAGTCAAAGTGCGAAGCACACTGATTAAAACATCTTTGAAAGATGAATCCACGCAGCAAAAAAGCTGATTTGAAAGTAGAGCTGAGCAAAAAAAGGAGAAGAAGAAGAAAAAGCATGGCCTTGAGGTAGAGAAACAGAGGATTTGCTTCAGTAATGCCTACTGCAGCACACTCTGTTCCTGAGAAGCCATTATGAGTTACAGGGGTTTACGTGTTGGCATGCATACAGGCTGGCCTTGATCCCACTTCACTTCACAAATGTATCACTGCACACGTCAGCGATCAGCGTAGCACAGGTGAAACAGCAGAGCGTTTTCATATGCTTTTAATCTCCAAAGTTGTTCCAAAACTAACTGGAACCTCTAACCTTGCACGGCAGCTAGATTCTTGCGATGTCACGAGACTTATCTTACTCAGGGTCGCGGGGGGACTGGAGCCAATTCCAGCTGACATCGGGCGAAGGTGGGATACACCCTGGACAGGTCGCCAGACTATCGCAGGGCTGACACATAGAGCCAGACAACCGTTCACGCTCACATTCACACTTTAGAGTCAACAATTTACCTAACCTGCATGTCTTTGGACTGTGAGAGGAAGAGCCGGAGAACCCAATGAAAAGCCACGCTAACTTGGGGAGAACATGCAAACTCCACGCAGAAGGGCCCCAAGCGGGATTCGAACCTGCGACCCTCTTGCTGAGGAGCTACTGCCACCTACAGGTGTGGCTAATGTGTGTGAGACAACGCAGACGACGACACGGAGTGACTGTTTGTTCTAAACAACAAGAGGTTAGCGTAGATGTTGCGATAGCATCAGTTATATCAGAACTAGAGAGTATTTCTTCATTGAAAGAAGAGCAAAGAACGGCACCGAAGGCTTTTCTCAATGGAAAAGATGTTTTCGCTCTTCTCCCGACTGGCTACGGCAACAGTTTGATTGACAGACAGTTCATCTAATCACCCGCGTAGTATGTTTTGAAAGTGCCTACCCTTTTTCAAACAGTTTCCAATGACGGCTTCTCAGATGGCTCTGTGTAACAAACCATCTGGTGGGTCAGGTTACGGAGCCTTAAGCTTTACTCTTAACCCAAACTTAGTCTTTGTTCTAACATTCATATTTAAACCAAGTCTTTTTGAAGAAGTGAGGATTGTCAAAAAGTTATTATGGATTATCCTAAACTTTCTATGAAGACATTCTTCTAATGGAAAGAGTTGACAGTTTAAGACTGTTAAGTTTTATGGACTGCCTAAAATGCAGTACATAAAACCGAGTCCACTAATCTACCTATCACCTTTAGTGTTGGCAGCATCACCTTTCAGACAGCTCTATTTCTCAGGAGTGTCTAGAGACCCCACATTATGAACAGTATGGATTTTGTCCAGAAGCTCAAGGACTTGAAAGCGCTCCCCTCACACAGTCAGGTATCTTTTGATGTCGCTGCACCCCCCTGCTGAGGAAACAGTGAAGGGAATCAGACAGCGGCTCACGCAGAATCTTAGCTGGAAATTTAAAACAACTTGGATCAGATCCTCCGGGGTTGTGCTTCGATCCCACTTATTTCATGTTCAAACGGAATTTTTACAAGCTCTCCTTGTCGCTAATCTGTATATGGAACATTTGAAACAGATGGCCTCTCAACGACTCCCACCTCACCTGACATCTGGTACATGTGGATGACGCATTCACCAAACTGCACTGCTTCAGTATCGGCATCTAACTCATCAAAGTTTACCTGTAAAGAGGAAGAGGATGTTACCATTTCTCAACATTTGTGTCTAGATGACATAGTGAGCATAAAGACCACTGTGTAATAAAACACACTCAAACAGAGCAATAGCTTTAAGTCTAATCACCACTTGCAACAATAGAAGTTCAGTTTTCAGGACTATTATAGAACATCAAAGGAGGAGGATAGAGCGAGGGAGCTGCAGCGTGTCCATCCCCATACAAGAGCAGAGCTGTCACTGGTAACTCAACGGGGACCACCAGGAACATCCCAGTGGGACTTCCCTTGCGTGGCTAGACTGTCAAAATATCCAGCAAGAGTGTTAAAGGTTAAAGTTTTACAGTCAAAACCCGCCACAAACTACCTTAGGATCTCTGCGTGGACACCGTAATGACAGGATCCCCTCTGGGAGGAAACCTGGGGTGTATATATATGACATCACTTGCGACAGCTGTGGATGGTGAACAGCAACAACAGCAAAAGACACTGGACAAATAACTACAAAGGCACCAGAAACAGATAACTGCAGCTGTCTGTGAACACCAGACAAAAAGCGATCACTGCGTCGACAGGGGAAGTGTCAAAGGTCATCATCAAGGAGTCAGTGGACAGCTGGAGGAATATCAAGGAGGCCGTTCACAACCAACACCAGATGAGGTGATTAAAAGAGTGTCAATCCGATCTCGGAAACCCATCAGCTATCGGTCTAACAACGGATTAGCCTCTGAAGGCAAGGGGCTATATTTCTGGGGTTCTGGCCAAGACTTCCTTTTGCGTGCGCTGCTAATTGTTTACAGTCCGATAAGCAACTTGAGTTGAGAGACGACATTAATTAATCTAAGTGAATGCTAGATGTTTGTAATTATTAAGATACATAAATGTGTAAAAACATACACAAGGCCGTTCATGTATACAGATATCCCCCACCGATGTTGTGACACGGGTGCTCCTTTGCTCCGATAATGGTATCCTAACTCGTCTTCAAAGCGTGAAGGTCTTTGGCCTTGTTACCGCGGTGGTATTTCTTGCTCGTGTTATTCTGACAGGAAACAGACGAAGGGGAACTTATCAGACCCGCGCCGTCAAAGCAGCCAAATGTCACACACGTACACCCACCAACGTCTAGACAGACACATACCTACACAGAGACTGACAGACGGACACATTTCTCCACTCTGCCATTCAGACGCACACATTATGTTCAGACTTACCTACACATATAAGTACACATGCTCTCTATATATACATAATCAGCCAAATGTGTCTACTACTGAAATGTATACACATGCACCCGCATTTACACACACACACAAGCTTATCAAGCCTTTGCCAGAGGCCTTTTGGAAATGCCAGCAAACAGCTCCTCAGAACAACAAGGTGCTGCATTCACTTTCTCAAAATGCCACAAGTTACAGACGGCCAGATGAAGGCGGGGAGCAGGAGAACGGGGGTGAAGCAAGAGAAAACCGGTGGAAAGAAGTAATAACATTAACACAGATTAACATACTTTGATTCAAAATTTAAGAGGGCTATTACAAACTAATTTCGCTAAACACGCATTTAAATTCAGGCCGAATAGCAGAATTGATAGCTTAATTAAATACTGGAGGGAGGGGGGTGAAAAAGGGGGGAGCAAATTGAGTCAAGGAAAGGGGGAATGAAGAAGGAAGGTAAGGACAAGGCGAAGTGGGTGGGTATGTGCCAGTGACAGAGAGAGGTAATGTCCTTGTACTGCGTACAACGGAGACAACAATGAGCGCGTTCATTCACAAAACAAAGAGACACTAACTCTTTCTTTAGAGATTTAAGTCCAGGAGTGTTTTTGTGACTGGCAACTCTGGCGGTCAACCACTTTTGCACTTCCAGAGGACACCACGTTCTTGATAAATTCTTATTTTACTCTTTCTTTGATGTGAACATTATTACATGCATGAATTATTCTTGTTTTCATCTGGTGAGCGATTGCTGCTGACTGTTACACTCTGTCTACACCAGATGTTTTTTTTCAAGTTTTCAGTCCTCTGCTACATTGATTGACTGCACAGCAGTACCGGGGCTGAATGCATTCAGTGATGGAGGACCTCAGCTGCTGCTGATGTGCTGCTTTCATCACAAAACTGCTGTGGACAAGGAGATTTTATGTAATATAAATTTGTATTGGTGCAATAGCTGTCCAAATCAAACTAATTCTACTGGAAAATCTAACATTAATCTGCCGTACAGGCTTCCATCACAGACTGTGTTCAGTGAAACGCTGTACAACAGCATTCAAGTTTTGCATCCAATTACATCAGCAGTACTCTTCACAAATCTGCCAGCCTCAGCAGCACATCACCTATCTCTGAGCTTTAGAGCTGCTACAAGTTTTTAGTTCCTTGCTTGTGACATGACGCTTGTTACCTACAATCATTCTGCTAATGCGTTAACATGGATCATCCATCTCTCATTCTCTCCCGACATAGGATACAGCGCTTTCCAAAGACCCATTCTACATCTCGCCCTACACACACGCATACGCGAACACACACACACACACACACACACACACACACACACACCTTTAACGATTCTGAAATTGCCTGAGAAACAGCAAGAGACAGTCATGAACCCGCTCTAAATTGCTGCTCGGAATGTAGACGAAGAACATTATGCGCTGCGTCTCCTTTCTAAATTGTCTTTTTATGGAACTAATACCTGACTGAGACAGAAGAGACTGCTGCCCTAATATGACCGAGAAGATCCTTTTATTACCAAAGAGGTTGTGATATGTTACCTGCCTTTTCCTCTACTTTAGACATGAATTGAACAGAAATGAGAGTGTGTGACTGTGTGTTTATCGCTGGCGAGCTGAAAAACTTACAAACTTCTCTGTAATCAGGGCTGGCAATCAATTAACATATTTAATCGTGATTAATCGCATGATTGTCCATAGTGAATCGTGATTAACTGCAAATTAATCACATTTTATCTGTTCAAAATGTACCTTAAAGAGAGATTTCTCAAGTATTTAATACTCTTATCAACATGGGGGGGCAAATATGCTTAATTTATTCAAATATATGTATATATTTATTATTGGAAATCAATTAACAACACAAAACAATGACAAACATTGTCCAGAAACCCTCACAGGTACTGCATTTAGCATACAAAATATGCTCAAATCATAACATGGCAAACTGCAGCCCAACAGGCAACAATATTATCATAAAGTGGGCAGGTCTGTAAAGGGGAGACTCGTGGGTACCCAGAGAACCCATTTTCATTCACACATCTTGAGGTCGAAGGTCAAGGGACCCCTTTGAAAATGGCCATGACAGTTTTCCTCGCCAAAATGTTGCGTTATGTCACCTCCTTCGCGAAAGTACGACAGAATGACATGGTTGGTACCAATGGATTCCTTACGTTATCTAGTTTCATATGATGCCAGTATCTTCACTCTAGCTACAACCTCCAAAAAAACAATGCGTTAAAGAAATTAGTGGCGTTGAAACGAATTTGCTTGAACGTATTATTATTGCGTTAACTTTGACAGCCCTACTCTATATATCTATATATCTATATCTATATATATAGATATAGATATATATCTATATATGTTTGTTTATTGTTTGATTCCCCCAAAATGAGCAGAGAATGAAGTTACTCTCCCTCTGTGTGTTATAATCCAAGATTTTCAGTCGTTGCCATGTTAAGAGCCATGTGGAGGCAATAGATATGCTGATATGATATTTTGCGTTTAGCACCTTTAGATAGTCCTGTTTTGGTTTGTGTTTCTGTGAAAATCTAAGTTTGTTGTTAACGAATAACTTTATTTTACCAATTCCAGCTGGTTTTATATTGTTTCCCCTTCTCCTAGAGAGCTAGGTCGTAACACTCTTTCACCTTTTGACTTTTTTTTTTCATCATTTCCCTTCATTTAGCTCTATCTACATCCATCTCTCTAACCTTCTCTCCCACTCTTTTTAATCTCTTTTCACCCTCTCTTTTCTCGTCTCCCCCTTTCTTCTTCTTCGTGTGATCCATTCTTTTACTGCAGTGTGTCTGTGTTACTGTATTTGTATTGTTGAGCTGCTATTTAGAGTACATTTCAGAGACAGAAACATAGTCTATAGGTGAGTGAGATAGAGAGAGCGAGAGAGAGAGAGTCCATTGCTGCTGATTTAGGACTTAGTAAAGAGAATGAATTGCTACTATTCATCCTTGCTCAAAGATGTAGCCTGACTGGGCACCATGCCGACACGTACCGCCCATGTAGGTACCTGCACACACACAGACACACACACACCGCGCACCACGGATGGATTTAGAGGGCAATAAAACTGCCAGCGCTGCTCTGCAATCTGGCAAATGACCTGGCCATCAACGCTACAACACAGCTGAGAGCAGAGAGAGTAAGGGAGAACAAAAGTCATCCTAGCAGAGGAATATAGCCAACTGTAGCTTTAAAAATGTGCCTTTATGAATTCAAGTTAAAGTAAGGATAGACTAGAAATGTGTGTGCTTTTTTATTCCATTTTCAATTCAATTTGTCAATATTGAAAAGGAAGGATGGACCTACAGTGTTTACAATGGTGAAGTTAAGTTAAGAAACATCGTAATTTAGGTTAAAATTACCACTAAGTTAAGGTTATGGCACCTTTGTCGTCATGGTGACCATATCAAACGCGTAGTTAAGGCTTGGGAACAATCCTCATGTTTTAAGAAAACAAGGTTGACTGTCAGAAAATGGGAAGCGAACAGTGGTTTGGTTTCCCATGTTAAAGTCTCATGTTTTATTGACTCCTCTATCCACCGTACCTTCACAAACTTCGTCACTCTATAATTACATCCCATGACTTCTTCCTTTACTCGTCATATTCATAGCTGCAGTGCTGCCGGAGTGCCCCAGAATGACGCTCTGACACTTTTTTCTACATGTGATGAAATACAATATCCGCAGTTTGCATAAACCGGTCGAAATTCATATCTATTTTTTTAAGGGCTTGAAGATCCAATCATCACTAAAGCATATGTCATGCAAGAGGGCCAATAAAAACAAATCGAATGGTCAAAGTTGTCATGTTGACATTTAAGGCATGTTCATTGATTCACCACGTCGACTCATACATTGAGTAACATGCAAGAAAACATTCCACCTTAAAAGTTGCCGGTAGCATTTGAGCAGCACAGTGAATACATATTTCTTGTCTCAGTCGATAGTTAGCGAACTGTCTGCATTGCAACTTTTCCTCAGAATAGATATTTCAAATGTGGCTTCATTTGCTCAGGACAAGTAAGTAAATTAAATAATTTAAAACACATTGTGTTCATTCACCTATATTGCTTAATGCCGCGTTACAACACATACAACCTACTAACTCCATGGTGACCGCCACGTAATATTCTCAACATGATGAAGTTATTCATAAAGTCCATTTAACATTTGATCATGTGGTCAGTTATGGTTGAATAACATGCTTGAGTTTAATGTATGCCACGATAGGAACAGTTTTTACATAACCTTTGAAACAAGTGGGTGTTTCGCACCCATAGGTGCACTCCAGTACTTAAACAAATAGCACTACAACCCTGGTCACATTTACTACAGTCGCTATAGAGGGCCTTGTCACTTGGACGTTTTGGGCTATTTGCTGAAACGACTTATCCTGCCGTTCTTTCTGGGAATACAGTGTCCTTAAATAATATGGCAGAAATCTGAATCTTGATCTGTTATTGGCAGAATTAAAAAAAGAATCAGAATATAATCTAAATAATGAACAGTCTTAGGGTGCTCTCCAAATGCAGCGCTTTGCTCTCTGGAAATGGCATACTGTATGTGTAACCCAAAATTCACACTGAGAATGAGATATCAGTGGCACTCGGGCACTACAGAAATATTCATATACCATCTATCTAACCCATATTTTACCTTTTATACAGCCATCACTGTTGTCAGAGCCGGACTGAAATACGCTGAAAATTATTGGTCTGTTCGCCAAAAACATTAATTGTGCATGATTGTATGAGAATTTTTAAGCATGCATAAATCTCCATAGTTTCACCATTACACAGCACATGACCCTGCTGGGTGCAACAGCCATTCAAAAAATTAAATTAACTTCATCAATTCCTCCCTATATTACGTCGGTAACAACAATGTATATAAGATGAAAGATGAAATGAAATGTTAATATTGACGATCATTCCCATTATCGTTTTTAATGAGTTTCCTCTGGCTGTGGGACTTAGTACGTGAGAGCATTTCACTATGTTTCTATATACCAAACACTAAATCCTGACCGTGCAGAGGACAAGCCAAAGCACTCAGCACAAAAAGCACATTTTATACACATTTTCGTCCCACCTGAGTTTGATGCAAGCCACTTTTTGTACTCCTTTCCAACACAGCAGGTGTTAGTGATGCACTTGAAGTAAAAAATCTGTGAAACACCTTATTCTGTTTACTCACACTGTGCTGAGAAGTGGCAGTGTCTGTTTCTGCACAGTTAAAAGAGGTGCTGAAAATGACTCAACCTTCTTAAAAGTGTAGTGTGACGGATGTTTTAGCGTGACTCCGGCGCTAAGTCAGAGTGAGAGCACCAGTGTGGAATACTGACCTTTAACATTTAAAGTTTCTTATTCGCTCACTCTGAAAACCACCAAAGAACTGAGTCATCCAACATTAATGTGTGGGTACTTGTGTGTGTGTGTGTGAGATGTAATTGCCAACGACACATTAAGCTGTAGGGAACCGGCAGAGTCATGATGTGCAACCTCATATGGTATGGAGGTGATGTGACAGATCTCGGTGCATGCACACCATGGCGCGCACGCACACATTTAGACATGACACACACACATACAGTACAGATGCATAGACAGTACAATGTGTCACAGGACTGTCACAATATCCTGCTTAGATGTGCACCTCCTGCACTGATGTGCCGCTGAGTAAAGCTCTATATTTAGATCCTGTTGATGCTTTTACACAAACGCCAGTATGGAGAATATAATTGGTCGTGTACAAACGTGGAATAAATTGGGTAAATCCCAACAACTCTAGCATGCTACTGAACTTTACATGCCAAGTTGCATAACAGAGTGGTAGCCATAGGCTACTCCCTTCCTGGGCTTTTAGACTCAAAGAACACTTTGCACGATTTTATTTTCTACACAGTCCACAGGGTGACTTTAAGAAAAATTCAGTAAGACAATTATACATAGATATGTTTGGAGAAATATCATCTTTCTTCTTCTTGCCGAGATTGAAACCACTCTCATGTCTGTACAGTATATGAAGCTGGAGCCAGCGGCCGGTTAACTTAGCTTAGCATAAAGACTGGAAACCTACCTTCACCTACAGTACCAGTCCACCTTTACAGCTTACTTTAGTCAACACATCATAAATGTCACATAGCATGGCGCGGTGACTTCCTTGAGTCTCCGCTGGTTCCCTGGCAAAGTTGCGACGTTTCATCTTCGTTATTTATTATCTCCACCAGGAGATTATGTATTCAGTCATGTGTGTTTATGTGTGTGCATCTCGGTGTCTGTCCAAGGCTAATCTCGCGTACTGCTGGACCAATCAGCTTAATATTTTTTGTGCTCTCTTATGACTGTATGCTCAAGAATCTCTTGCGGTTGCAGTAGCCTATTCCCACTTTTTGAAAAAACAACTTATTTACAACATATTTTATTGATTGTTTTATACTGTCATCGCGGACTCCACTACTCTTATTCGGCCAGTACGGGCCGCAAGTGATTAACAACTGCTTCAGTTTGGACACTTGTTTCCGCTACAGCTTACAAATTGTTCCTCTCTTGATTTGCACGACTACGTAAGTTAATTGCATGTATGTATGTAAGCTATGTATAACTATCGCTTGGCGAATGACAAACTGAACCAAGCACTAACTACAACGGAGCGTGTCTTCTTATGTCGTTAGGTGGAGAGCTAGTTAGCTGTTAGGCTAAATTACCTTACAGTTAAGGGAACTAAACACACAGCAGGACTGCCTTAAACAGTCAACATGAAGCGTTACACAGCAAACTGCAGTTTAGCTGCACGGAGCCGGTGAGAGCTGCATAGATTCAAATGAAAGTTTATTTGTTGCGTGAGACGTGCAAGTGAAAACTGCTGTACTGTACGCTTGCGGTCTAGACGGGGGCAAATGGGGTTTGTATTCAATCAATCAAACATTAGCCTACACACCTGGAGGACATCTGCACTCTACTGCATATTTTTATAATTATTTTGCCTTCATTTTAATTTGAATCTACTCAAAATCAATGAGCTGCTTAATTTAAGTAAATTACAACCATCATAGTGTCACTGTATACCCTCCTTTGACTTTCTGTGTCAGTTATTAGCTCTTCACACCATCTAAACCAAACTGTCTCTGCATACATGCTACACTATGTAATATGACATTATGATGGTCTTTTACTGTCTAAGCTTCTGAGTTATAATGATGTCTGTTGGCTGCTACTCTGGGTGAAATTGCATTAGGCAACTGGGTTTTGCACCCATGATGGAGTGTTTCCTGCTGCTCCGTGAAAGATGATGTAATTTCTCCTCTAATCTGAGCCACGTCGGTGTCTGCAGCGCAGTGAAGTTGCTTGCAGCTGCATGTAAGATTAATCAATTTTAGCTGCCAGTACTTAACCCTTTCAAGGTACAAATTAGACATTAGATGTAGTGTAGTTGGTTCAGAGCACAAGATGTTGTTGTTTTTGTATTTTTGGTTATTTTAGGGGTTGAGGTGGATTTTCTTTTTCTTATAGACTACAGAAAATACAACATTATATGCTGCTGTAAATATGTGGAACTTTACAATTATGCGGCTGAATGCCCCTTTTCAAAAATAATAATACTAAATAAACATATATGAACACCCTCATGTGGATGTACCTTAATACGGGCAGGTCCATCTGTGTACTTTTTCGTTTTGTTCAAATAGAAACGCCCACTCAGCCGTTAAAAAATCAGAGCTAATTAATAAAGTTATGAATAATGTCAACGCTAGCACTAGCTGAGTCAAAGTCAGCTGTGCTAAGTCGAAACTGAAAGGGGTTAGTTTGGATTTTTTGAAGTGGGGTTGTATGAAAACTCTGTGTTCTGCGAGGAAAACATATTATTTTTGTGAATGTAGTCTTGTGGCTTTGAAGAGGGCGATATAAAACGGCTTCAGTTCAAAGCCACCACACCAGACTCCACTCATAAATACCGTCATTTTACCTTGCTGGTCAACCGCTGCATCGATCAGATAGTTTGTGTTATTGTGGCGTCCACACAGCAGTACATTGCTTAGTTTCCGTGCTGGTACTCTTGTCTGCTTCTCCAAACTGGGAGCATGCCGACTGCCATCTAAGTTACTATGTGTAACCTTAATACACTGACTGTATATATACTATGTAGCAGTGTCATCATGCAGAAACGTGCGTCAGGTCATGTGGGGAAACGTTTTTAGAAGGGCTTGGGAAAATAGCATTTTGATACTAAAACATACATACTTTGACCAAAATTTGACTATTCAGATTTGCATAAATAAGGAACACCACTGGGAAGCTACAGAATGATATAAAAACCCCTATAATAATGGACCCACACTTTAATCTGTACAAATGTATCATTCTACATCCTCTGTTTCAGCCCTTTGAACAATAACACAAAGAGACTTCTCTCTCCTCTAAAACCCAACAGCTTCTTAATCCCAACACTTCCCACTTTCTTTTTCTTTTCTTGTTTTTTTGGGTGGTGTTACCCCACTGTCAAGGCTGTATAACTCTGCATTATTACTCTAAGCCTTCCTCTCCACTCTCCCTTAATGCTTACACCGGAGCTTGCTTGTCCGCCAGCGAGGCTCCAACCAGTCTGCGGTACGATGTTAAAGTCTTTTTAATCTGCGCAAGTGGAGAAGAAAGATAATTGGAAACAATCGAGGAGAAAGTAAAAGGCACTGAGGCGAACACGGTTTGGGGATGTCGGTGTGGGAAAATGTTGTCTTTTATCGCTGCGAGATAAAACAGCGATAACAGACATAATGATGCACACACGTGCCTTCACAAGGCACACATACCAATTGGGGTAATGATTATGCAGCTTATCAGTTTGCTGCGTTTCAGAGAAGGCAATCACAAAGCTCGAACAATAATTAAGCCATTAGAAATCAAACTGTCAGGTTCACACTTTCCCTCTCTCTCTCACAAACACGCTGAAACTCACACACATTTGTTTAACATTCGTTTTTTACTACAAAGTCTATCAGAAGGAGCTTGTATTATTCTGCTGCAATTTCAACTTGCAACTGAAATTATAATACCAGAACATAAATTACTCATAATCTGTTTTGTGTTTTTCGCACTCTCTCTGTTTCTCCTGCCGTCTTATCACTGCTTCTCTCACTGTTTCTGCTCAGTTTAAATGCTAATGTATGCAATGCTCCATATTTTTGGCAGCACTTTCAGTTCTTCTGTAGTGTTTTTGTGCTGTGTTTCTCACAGATCACTTGTCAATCAAATAGCGTGGCAGGTACAGTGACAAACACACCACTTCCTATGCAGAAAATGGAAGTCGCAAAAAAAAATGTACATGGTCAGTTTTTGATTGACAGCAATGAAATGTTTTCTTTTCATGTTTCAAACACTGGTAATGCATGACTTCCACTTTTTAGATTTTTTTTTATTGAAGTTTAAATTTATGTCATTCATTGGAGATAGAACAAAAAAAATCCCTGAAAATGCTATTTAAAAAAAAAAAAAAAAAGTGAAAAAGAAAATACAATACAGACAAATCAATCAAATTAAAATTGAAAAATAAACAAGTCCCTGAGAGGCAAAAAAACAAAACAAGGGGGGACTGCACAAAATATGATAAAAGAAAAATAGGATAAAATTAAATAGTCAAAACAAATGTCTCATAAAATAAGAAGGTAATGACTGTTGCTACTTTTCAGACATAATATCTGTACAGATGTTAACGATTTCATCTGTGTCGTTCTTCTCCCATGCTGCCTTCCTCGTGCACATGATGAGCCATCTGTGTGTTTCCCAGGGTGCACAAAACACCGCTTTTGGTTTGAGTTCAGTGTTTGAGTTATTATATAATTGTCTAATTATCAACAAATCACATGAGAGGACACAATACATTTTTTAAATAAAGACTCAGTGTTTTAGTGTTATTCACACAAGAGTAAATGTTGTATTTGTTAAGAACTATTTTCATCTGCTGACTAACACACATTTGCTGCACTAGTGACCTTAAATTTGCATTCTTTCTTTCATAACCCTACTTCTCACTTGATTTATTACCTCAATAAACATGAGTTTATGGTCTCAATCGCTAGTTTCAAGTCTTCTTCAATACAGCATGATGTTCATTTAGTAAATTATGGTCCCATTTAGAGTCAAATAGACCATAAAGCAGGGAATGCTTTAGGGCGTGTCTACCTTGTGATTGACAGGTTGCTAGCACGGCGTTTTCCGGTCTGGGAGTTGTCCGTGTTTTTGTCTTACAACTTTAACACTTTCACAGTGTGTTTTCAGTTCATGAAATTTAATTATAACCATGGTAGCTTAAAAATGTCTTACTCAGCATTCGGTCCTACTTAGCTCCACCCTCTCGTGTCACTTCTGGTTGCAAAATACCAACATGGCGACGGTGAAAATATCGAACTCTAGGCTTCAAAACGGCAGTCCACAAACCAATGGGTGACATCACGGTGACAACGTCCACTTCTTATATACAGTCAAAATAAACAAAAGGGCCCATGTTCAACGTAATGAAGGAACATGTCTCTCAGTGCAACGCTATGGAACATTCATGTGTTTTTGAAGGACACTAATGGATCTATAAGGAGGATTAAGATGTATCAGGTTTTGGATAGAAGGATCAGTTCATTATTTGTTTTGGTGTTTTAATGGGACTTGTTGACAGTAGCCAGCAATAAGGTTTGTTTCAGGTGTGGAGTGAACATCACAGCAACAGGATAGGCCTGTGCTGACTGATGGTCAGTGCTCTCTGTCTCTCCCTCCACTTCCTTTGCTCTCTAACTCACTTCCAGCTCACCCAACTCCACTCTAGCTGTCCCTTGTGTAGGTCCAGTAATTGCACTGATTATTGCTGCTGTTACAAGTAAAGGATCTTAGTGCCTGTGGATTATTTAGTGAGGTCTCCTCTCTGCTCCACTCTGTCTTCCCACAGAGGATTTACTCTGTGTGTTTGCTATTAGCGTTATAGCCGAACCAGACCAAAAAATGCATACACGCATAGTCACATGCACACACAGACCACCGGAAACACAGCCAAATTCACTCACACGCACACCTCACAGACATTTTAGACAAAGGTCATCTTTCTTTGTTTTAAACAGGTCTGACCTTTGAGCGGCTGAAACTGCATGTACATTGGATTTGTTTTAAAGGGATAAAATATGGATGATATGCTCGGTTTTGTGGTAGCAGAGGATGACTCAGATCGTGCGAGTGTGTGTGCGCGTCCTTGCCAAGGTCTGAGCAGGCTTTGCATAGAAAGGGAGCTAAGACGGCACTTGAAAGGGAACAAGCGAGACAACAAGCAAGTGAAAGAAAACAAGCGAGGATGTAATGAAAGAGGAATGTGAAAGTGTTTGAAAGCTTTGTGAAATGTCTTGTCGATTTGCACATGGCACTCCGGTCGGGCCAATTAGGATGCAAGGTTGTCTGGATGCGAGAGAACGTCTTAAGTAAGAGCTAACCAATGAGAAACACACACTATCGTGCATAGGCATTGGCCTCTCTGCACCATCTCACTTCATGTAAGTAAGATGTCATTCGTAAAAATGTGTTGAATATATGTGTCTAATTAAATGCCAAGTCATTTTTTAAGACAAGTTCTTATCTGTCTGATGAGTACGTGAGATGTAGTTCAATAAACAGACTGAGAAAAGAGGAATATGCTATCATTTCAATTTTCAGCATGCCGTCTTGCAAGATCGATTCTGTCTCTGAGGAGCAGTGACAAGTAGATGAAATTCTTTATCTCTCTATCTCTTTACTTCTCTCTCGCACACACACACACACACACACACGCACTGACTGTGCCCAGACTCATGACAAACATTCAGCTGAGCTAAAGGGATTTGTATTTGTATATGTCTGTATCCCCCTTCCCATAATAAACAGAGAGACAGAGAAGGAACCAGTGGTAAAAACACACAGACACAGGATAACATAATGCATATATACACAGCAAACAACATAATATTACCTTGCAACTGCGTCGCTACTGAATTGTTCCAATGTGTCCTACACTGTGTGTGTATGTGTACTAAAAACATGTTCTTTTCTCTCATAGTTTTACCTAATTTCCAATTAAAGTGACTAACCTTGGATGGCAAAACAAAGTAATTTACAGAATGTACAAGTAGAGTTATCATTTAACTTTAATTCAAAACCATGATCTTAGTAAATCATTTTAAGTGTTCATACTTTATATTATATTTCCTTTATGTCTGTATATTTCTACATGTCCTCACAAAGGTAGAAAGATGCAGAGCATGTTCCAAAGGGAGAACATTTTTCTCACCTCTTTGAGGCGATAATTCACACGAGTGCTGTTTTTCTTGGCTTCACTTTAGGTGATGAGAGGTTATTGCTTTGCTGTCTCGCGCTCAATACAGGTACTGACCTAAAAGACTGTAATAAAACAAGACTAAGCTCTGTGAGGCTATGAGAAAAACACAATTTTAAAATGGATAAAAGGTGAAGTCCAAAGCTTGTTTTTGATCAAAAGCAGTTCCAGTGAAATAAATGTTAGATTGGCCAGAATGTGTTTAGTCGAAAGGGTTTATCATGTTGTGAGCATTAAAAAAGATGTGTGTCTAGTATTAATTTTACAGTTTATGTGCAAGGATGACAACAGAAAGGTCAATATGTTCAGCCACTCTTGAGATTCTAGGATGTGCACTGTGGGGATGAGCAAAGATTTGAGAACAAAAAAAAATAGCACTAAATCAAAGTTCAGCTGAGGCTGATGGGATGACATGGATTTTGGTATTTGGTATTTGGTCTGGGCAAGCTGAAATGTTGACCTGCTGGGTTCATGGACAGCCTTGGTGGACCAAATTTGTTGACAATTTTTTCTCTGAGGTAGAAGTCAACCTGCTAGTGCAGTTAGAGGAAAAGTCAGGGGATCATCAACGTCATTAAGATATGCTGGCTTTAAACCATGAATGTGCCATATTGCATGGCAACCCATCCAATAATCATTGACATATTTCACTTTTAGCCACGCTAGTACTAAACATGCACTACACACAGTCTAGGCTGCAACTTGTTAGAATGAATTTAATTTCTGTCTAAAATGTATTGCAAATCAGGCTTAAAGCATCTCACCACTTTACATGTTTATCACATTTAAAACATAATCTCACTATGGTTCATGCATTTCTGTGGTGTCACATGATATGAATCATTACACAGGAACCTGCTTATGTTAAAGCTACTATGAGAAACTTTGTGTTGATTTTGGCAGTCCATGTGGACAAAAGTAGTAGAGTTTCCAAGCAGCAGAGACTCTTTTGAAAACCTCATTTTACTGCCGCAGGGTCTGACAGGCTGCCCCACGCATTCCTGGTTCTTGTTCTCCCGTGCCTCCCTTCTCTCCAGCGGGACCAGTAATGCGGCCTGGGCTTACAGCAGCATGTGGTTGGCTCCCAGCGGGGAGCGGCGGAGCAACGAGGGGAAGCTCTGCTCCTGGCCGGAGGAGGAGCCGCTGCTGCTGTCTGGCGCGGAGCTCTCCACCTCCAGCTGGAGCTCCGACTGCAGGTCGAAGGGGGCAGCGAAGCCTGATCTGGGTCTGTCCACCGTAGACTGCCCAGCCCTGCTGAAATCTGAGCTGAAGGAGTTTCTGGTGAACAAACACGCACACACACACACACACACACACACACACACACAGGCTGCTCACACAGAATTTGGGAACAGTAACTGGTGAAGGTCACAGTGAAGCACTTTTTAAATTTAACAAGTGTTGTGTGCAGTACAAAAAGTGACAATGACCACACACTCAGTGCATAAAGATAGATAATCAAGGACCTACATGTAACATTAGCATGAGCAAAGTGTTTCGCTCAGGGCCTCATCAGGCTATTGCCAATGGCAATAAGAAAAACACTTTTTCTCTGAGGTAAATGGAACATTCTCTGTTTCAAACCTTTTATTGTTCAAACTTGACACACGTAGAGAGTACATGTACTGTATGTAAACTAGGGGACTCATTTCTACTAGCTGCTCACGTTTTTCAAACCTGCTTTGTTGGCACTCATGCATGCAGCATGCATACTTCCTCTTTTTCTCTTCGAGATCCCTTGCTTAATCTAAGCAACTTTATCATGCCATCAGAGCCTTTGATATGGTAAGCAGGCCACCACTACAAACGCCAAGCTTTGTCAGATGAAACACACACCAGCATTACTGTTAAAACACAAGGGAGAGCCAAGCAGGGAAGAACAGGAAGGAGTGGGGGAGAGAGGGGAAATGCAACATGCAAAGAGAGGGAGCGAGTGATGGAGAGAAAGAGAGAGGGGGGGGGGAGAAGAGCCGAGAGGCCTGGAGGTGGGGAGGGGAAGAAAGAAATGATTGAGAGGGAAAGAGGAGTGGAAAAACTCCAAGCAAGGGAGAGGAGAAGGTGAAGGTAAAAATGAGTTTGGCCATGACATAAAAGCAGACCATACAAGGTTAGTTATCTCCCAAAGCACCTGGTAAGGAGTGAAGCGCATGGAGCGAGAGAAGAGAGAGATACATGCGCCTACAGTATGAGCTTGAAAGCAGCTAGCCTTCATTAATTCATTCACTTACATTTACAAAGGCAGAAGTTTACATAGAGCTAAATTATTACATGAATATCAAAGAAGAGAGTCGCTAAGACAAGCCAAGATAGAGAATTTCATTCATTTTCTTTTTGATTTCACAGTAATTTACATTAATATTATATTTCAAAAGGAATTTTATAAAAAGAGAACAGTTCTAAATACCTCTCGGCCCCTAAAAAAAATTTAAAAATTGAGTTAATGTATAAACCAAATTATACCGTGGTATATGTGTATATGGTGCACAAATTCCATCACATCACAATATAATAAACAGTGGAAAGAAGTGATGCTCTTTAAGAAATGAGTGATATCACAAATGTAAAATGTTGTTTTTAAAAAGTTGATCAATTTAAAGGTCCAGTTTGTAGGATCTGGCGGTATCTAGCGGTGAGGTGAGGAGATTTCAACCAACTGAAGCCTCTCCCGTGTGCCAGGCGCGTAGGAATGAAGAAGGAGAGAAGAAGAAGAAACCTTTATTTGTCATAGAACATACAGGTGCATACATGAAATGTGACCTCTGTATCTAACCCATCCTAAGTATTTTAGGAATAGTGGGCAAGCGCCCGGGGAGCATCTTGGGGTTTAGTGTCTCGCTCAAGGACACTTCGACATGCAGTCTGTAGGAGCCGGAGATCGAACCGCCAACCTTGTGGTTAAAGGACGACCCGCTATACCCACTGAGCAATTACAGTTAAAGCTACGGTGGCCGACGCAAAAACGCGAAAGATAATTTGTCGTGAGAGTAGCGTAGGTAATTTGGAGCAGAGCCAGTGCTCAGAGTGTGAGTCTGTGTATGTGGGAAGTGAGTGGTGAAGCAAGAGAGAGAGGGAGTGGCGGCGACGGGAGCGAGTAACATTGAAACATGGCGGTGTAACATGGCGGACTCCGTGGGGAGGACCCGCTCCCTATGTATATATAAACGTCTCATTCTAAGCTAACAAAAACACAACGACTCTTATTTTCAGGTGATTATACACTAAAGAAATCATACTTATTAATATATTCCATTTCTTCCAATAGATCCCCTTAATTGTTACACACTGGTCCTTTAATACGTTGACACATTAAATCTCTGTTTTCCAGAGTTGATGTATTGTAAAACGATTTTGTGACAAATCCTGGCTGAAACACTAGCTTTAAATGAACCTCGCAATGAAATGATGAACTCTGTTTATCTTGAAACTCCACAAGGTGAAGCTGCAAAATGATAAAGTGCTGTGTAGCAGTAATGTTGATTCAACCAGTTAGAGGGAACCTTTCACCTTGTTCATGAAAGTGAAGCACGCTGTGACCATGCAAATTTCCAGGTGGAAAATATGGAAAGATAAAGAATAATGAAAAAGAAGGAGCGAGCAACCGAAGCAGGCAGAAGTGGCTGTATCTGTAGCCAAAGAGATTAACAGAAGAGTACAGTATGGAGGGATGGAAGAGAGAAGGTTAGGTAGGTATGTGACAACACAAGGTCCGGTTATCTCCTAAAACACCTGGTAAAGAGGCATAAATAATGTAAAGCTGACAGCACAGAATATAGCGTATATTGGACTTCTTATAGAGACTTCTAGTAGAGGCTAAAAGGGGAGGAATATTGGGGGGGATGTGTGTGTAGAGATGTGTTTGTTTGTTGCAGATTGTGTTCACCCTGAGAAACACTAAAACTAAAAGGTTCAGAGCAAATATCATAAATTATTTCTGTTATTTGTAAAATCACCACACAATCATTATTTTGAGTTGAACATCTTGTTTCCAATGACATATCTGGCAGCCACGTTTTGCAACTGGTTATAGAGTCTTTTTTCTATTTAAGAACTGTCTTTCAGCTAAAAAAGGAAACACTCAGAAATGTTTGCCTTTTCTAGTCGATGCTATTTATTGTTTGATCGACCAATGTCTTATAGTTGGTCGGGACCTGATGCTGTTCTTTTGTTTTGTAACCTTTTGCTGGCCAAGTGACAGAGGGAACCCCCGGTGTGTGCCAAAGCTGTGCCCTCTTATAGATTACTTAAAGTATCTCATTGTTTCACAATTAACAATATTGTAAAGACAAGTTATGTGTTCCACTAGAGGTGGAAATGAGAGATGAAGTGAGGCATGACTGGCGTTCTGAATAAAGAAATCCACCCTCAAAAACCCACCAATCGTTCAGTTTCTGTCTGTATTTGTCATACGGGGAGAACTCCTTCATGAAAGACAGAAAGTAAACAGAATGAAGCAGAATCTATGAACAATATGTTCGGATAAGTGACTTGATGAGTTGTCAACTGCTGTGGAGACAACCCATCATTGCAAAATAACTATTGGAATGAAGAGGACATCAGCAATTCATGATGATATACTACTGTTAAAATATTAAATAGCTACTCCGGTGATTTAGTTTCTGCACTTCCATAAAGTTGGGGGACTCACCGGGACAAAGGAAATGGTCGAAACTGAAGCAGAGCAGTGGCGGACCATGGGTCAAGCTCCAAAAAAACGGCATCATACACTTCCCACAATGCAACTTGATGGCTGTTTTTATAGAGTGCTGCAAGAATGAGTCTAGAACTCGGAAATGAGTTCGCATTTTTGCACTTCCGGTTCCCCCATCAATGGGTTTTAAGTTAGATGCCTGAAATAAGGTCTGTGGTTTACACAAGCTCAAGATATTTTAATGCTATATCTAAGATATAAAATACGTCATTAAATACCCCACTCGTGAATTTTGAAGCTTTTAAATGTCTTAAAAAAGGCGGTTGCTAACAAGTGGCAAAATGAGACTACTGAACGTCATCACGCCGACTTGTCCACCTTTACAGCCTCACTGTGTATACTCGCGTTCATGCCACCGTGATGTACTGCAGCTCGTTTATAGCCTAACTTTAGCTTTTTACTGCTTCAAAAATCATAAATGTGGTGTCCATTTGTCAAGATTATCTTGCTGAACAAAACGTGTAAGTATCATACACTTGTGTTTGCCACAGAGCTTTTTTTTCTGCAATAATCCAAAATCCAATCGATAAAAATTCGCTTTTTGTTGAGGGAACCCAGGGCGATGCGAACCTCCGGGGATGGCCTACAAAAATACGTAATCCCTGCAGTTATACCTTCCCTGATGGTGAACACCACTCATGTCCATGTCCCCAGTTTGTAACACAGGCTTTCTGTGAAAAAGCTGACATCATCAGGGCTATTTTCTCAGACCTGACAATGTTCCTCCAGAGCCACCGAGGACATTATACAACTGTTTTCATAGGATGAGCGGAGTGCTCCCCATGATGAGTAAACTGACCTTTATGTGTAAAGCTGGTGGAGTTCCCCGTGCACTCCCTGCTGATTTCAACTCTCAACACACACACACTCGGAGTGACTGTGTTGCCTTTCAGCGGAGACTGCTTTGTGCTCTGATATTGGACCAATATTTGTCTCCAAATCTTGCTTTCTCACTCTGCAAGGGAAAATGTGATTCAACATCCAACATGATGAAGTGTGAAATGTACGAAACACTAAGTGCACAGAGATCCATAATGAATCATCAGTGTACTTAGGATACAAAAAAACTGAGAGAGAGAGAGAGAGAGAGAGATAGGCAGCAAGATGCAGATAGAAAGAGCAAGAAAGTGAGAGGAAAACAGGAGGAAGAGAGGGCTGAAAGAAGGAAGAGCAAAGAGGAGTAAAAGCAAAGGGAGAGGATCAGATGGAGAGGATGGAAAGGAGAGAAGGGAAAAGAGATCGAAAGAGAGAGGGATAGGTAAACAGAGGTGGGATTGTGTTTGCTATAAGGAATGAGCAGGGCTGCAGTGTAATTAATCACAGAGAATAGTGATTTAGAGAAGTTATCTGTTCCTCTTCTTGGCAACGTGTCCACACACACACACACACACACATACACTAATGCAGCCAATATACCCCCAGAGACTCCAACCCTGAATGGACTATATATGGAAACAAACAGGTGTGGCTGATGAAGAAATAATGAGAGACAGTGTTAAAATGATGACATACAAATCTATACACTACTGAAGCTCTGGTAATTAACCCCCAACCTTTTCTCAGGCTTCTCTCACTTTCCCTCTCTGTGGATAGACAGATAGAGGCTAGGGCGGTTCACTTGTTCCCAGGCAGACACGGCTAATTGAATACAGAATCAACACTTTTCCGCACTGCTTACACGCCACACATGCTAAGTACCTCCATTAGAGAGGAAGAAAGAGAAGTGAGGGTTGAAGGGATACACAGTAAAAGGAGAGGAAAACTAAAATGCTCTCACAATATTTCGTTTTTGGGCATTTCTCTTCATTTTTCATTATTGCACAACTCACTTTATAACTGCAGCAAAACGAGCGCCCCCCTTGTAGTAGTGATGAGAATCGAAAAAGTTGTTCAGCATCTTCTGCATCTAGCCACTCTCTTATTTCCATCCCGATCTCATGAGGACGCATTTTAGGCTTTTCGCGTGTATTTGTATGCCACGCAACAAAACTACGGTAATGTCCACAGTTAGCTTTAGGAAACAAAACCACTTAGTTAGGTTTAGGAAAAACATCATGGTTGGGCTTAAAATAATTATGTAAACTAAATACAATACATACGGAAACAACGTAACATAAATACGGAAAACGTCACTAAAAAACGAGTCACTAAAGTCACTAACGTAGCTTACAAAACAAAAAAATGGTCTCAAACACCTGTCTCCTGGTGGAAAGTCCTGTGTTTGTTGGACCCATCTACCTCCCCTCCCGCTCGCCATCTCACTTTTTATCCTACGTCACTAGCTCTGAGCATAGCATATTTACACGGATGCATTTGAATTGCAGTCAGTATTGACTATATGGCATACAAATGATATCCCAAAAGCAAGAAATGTATTTGTATTGCACGCTTTTGTCTTGCACCTCATCGTGTAATTCATACGCCTTTTTGTACAACCGGGCTGCCTATTCCGGAAACACTAACATGCATTAACTCTTCAGAAAGGCAGCAGTTTCATCAAATTCTCTCTCCCTGGACTGGCACTTCCTGGCTACCGTACCTTAAAGGTCCAGTGTGTAGGATCTGGCAGTATCTAGCAGTGAGGTGAGGAGATTGCAACCAATTGAAGCATCTCTCCAAAAAGCAAATGGCCTTCTCTAGAGCCATTTGGAGTAGAGCCAGTGCGTAGAGTGTGTGTGTTAGTGGGAAGTGAGTGGTGAAGCGAGAGAGAGAGCGGCGGCAACGGGAGCGAGTCACGTTATTTACTCCCGCCCAAGCAGGAAAAGTTAACAGTTAACAGACAATTTAAAGGTTTCTAGTTGAGGGAGGGATGTGTTTTCACTTTCATTTGCATATATTACTTATGGACAGTACAACAAGTAGTTTCATTGTGTCTGTGTAATTGTGTAATGTTAGGATTGATGGTCTTAGGGTGTGGATCATATTCCAAAGGGGCATGGGAGACTGCGATATCCTGTGTCAAACTGGTTTATGACTCATGCACTGGGCGCCATTTCGAGCCATCCAACCGTTGGAGTCTTTCTCTGTTTTCCATGTGGATAGAGCAAAGGAGTCCGGCAGGTCCAAGGTTAGTGGAGTCTGTCCCATGACAAACAACATTGGGTGCAATCCCAGAGACTCTCCCCAGCCCCTAATCACCTGGGTTTGAGCGTGTAATGATGTCATTCTGCCTTTCTTGGGATTTTACGTTTGTCATTATCTCTGCTGTGCACATACCACAGCATGCAGTATTGACGGAAGTGCGGGTTGCTCTGTGCCGGCACCAGACCAGGTACCCGGACGCTGCCCTCCTTGTAACTTCTATCAACACACCACATGTCCAACCAGAGGGGTAGGACACGGGACCATTGTTATTCTACGCTCAAGGAGTGTTAAAGGGCTAATCCTCTCCCACCATTCAGCAAGTCATTGTCCTGCATTTCACTGCACACATTGAGAAGTATGAGCATGGGACAAATCAGTCCTTGAATCTTGATCATGAATCTTTAACATCCAGGAGACACAGAGCAGCATGGGCATCCAGTTGGAATCATCTTCCTCACCAACTGGTAA
This sequence comes from Sebastes umbrosus, assembly GCF_015220745.1. Classification (NCBI taxonomy): domain Eukaryota; kingdom Metazoa; phylum Chordata; class Actinopteri; order Perciformes; family Sebastidae; genus Sebastes; species Sebastes umbrosus. The sequence continues at coordinate 7,915,857 of NC_051282.1, read as the reverse complement.
ATGAAAGTCCGATATCCACTAATGCTTAGCCTCACATGTCTCAGTCTGCCAACTCCTGAGAAAAAGATATCTTTGGCTGGCAAGATGTCCGACTCTCCTCACCAGCCACTTGTCACTTTGGCTTTCTGCCACTCTGCGCTGAGCCGGTAGTGCACAGCGGACTTGAACGAGCTCATGAGCTGGGAGCAGCTGTCCGTAATTTGAAATGAACTAGCATTGTTTTGGTCTGTCTGACAGAACAATGAGCTAAAAGCTGCTCCAAGGTGCAAAGCCTGGTGTTGATTCTCAGTGGGATTGATGATTGGGATATCATGGACCTTCTGCAAATGCATTAAAATGAATACCCTTCATTTCCCAAGTGTCAGCCTTCAAAGAGGCTTTGTATGCACACTGTTTGCATGTACATCTAGCGTATATGTCAATGTGTCTTTGGGCATGTTGACGCATTAGTGCTTTAAATGCATGCATATACGGGAGGGGTCTTGTTCATGCATATTATGTGTGTGTCTGTTTCTGTGTGTTTATCTACACTCAGAGGTCAGATCTCAGACAGTATTGATCGCAATATTGACCAGATGATCATTAAACAGCTCATTATTAATGTCATCCAGATAATTGAATATTCACAAACACTCTGTTTTGCACCCGTCAATATCAATCTTTCCCTCCATTTTATCACTTTCTGCAATAATATCTGTATCTGCCTCTCCATTTTGTGAACCTGCCATAGTCATAGTACTTTCATTCTCTTCCCCACTCAAATTATGTCTTTTATCTTCACTGTCATTTCTAAATTGTAACCTTTACTGCTTTCCATCTTTCCATGTTCCCTTTGTTCTATTTTACTCCATTTATTCCTCCTTATTCTTTCCTAGCTTTTTCATCTTACTGAATGAACAAATCCAGTAAATTGGCGCCATAATGCTTGGGGGAAACTATAATGTGTTTCTCTTTAGTGTTCAATATTTTCCATCACTGTCTTTGAGAATCGTCAAAAAACGTACTTCCACAAACTTACAAAACATTATGTAAATGGAATACAAGATATCTGTCATAACAATAACTATAAGTTCTTACATCATTGGCAGTAATTGTACTGTTTGGGACATTGCTTCCATTATCCCAACAACAAAAACAATTTTTCTTTCTTTTTTCTACAAAGAGCTGCGTTTTAAGGTAAATCAGATATTTTAGAAATCCTAAAAACATGGACAATCCATTTAGGTCCCTATGTTGTGTTCATTCCACTGTGAGTTACACCCTAAAATAATTGCGTAATCCATGTCTTCTGACTCATAGAATATTCATCAGTCTCTGTTCACATTTAAACGACATTTCGGATAAATTCAATTATCGTGAGAGGAGGAAAAGAGAGTGAAATGCAGGTGAGTAATCCTCTCTGCCTGTTAAAAAACGGTGTTTTCCACTGAACGCAGCCACAGACCACCGCTGTAGGATTAGAGGAACGTAGGAGTGGGCAAAATGAGAAAATGTCGTGTGTAATTCTGGCAGTCACGCCGTTTCAACCTTCCCTTGTGTAGCTCAAATGAGACTCAAACAATTACATGAATATGCACATACAAACACACTTAAACGTATTATGTAAGGACACCAACGCCAGCCATGTCTGTGTCTCTGCTGCTCTTCCATATAGACAACAACAGCCATGCAGGTGAGCTGAGTGGAGCTAAGAGCATGTTCAGCTGAAGCAGCTGGAGGACGCTGATAAGAACCAGCAGCTGAGAGAGAGAGAGAGGCTGAAGAGGCATTGCTTCTACCCAGGTGAGTTGACTCAATGCTGGGGTTGCTCACTGGGTGAACTGGCCTGTGTTTGGGTCTATACCGCTCACCAATGCTGTGGGACCAGAAAAGCTGTTGTGGAAAAGTATGTGAGGGAAATAATGGTTGACAAATGTGGCTTAATATGGCACTAAACTGGTGATGTAACATCATTTTAAAAATTTGAAAGTGAAGCACAAATAAAGAACTTTATTTCCCCTGGAATCCTGCATGGACATTTTAATTAAATGAAAAAAAAAAAAACTATAATTCAGATGCAGAGTGACTTTTTTAACTCTTTTTTACTGATTTGAATATAACGGTGCCTCTTGGCCACTGCGAGTATGGTATGGGAGGATGTTTTTATTATAGAGCAAACTAAGTAGCCTACTCAGCCTGAAGGATCAGGACATATGTGCCACTGCACAGTTAGCAGTAGCAGCGTAAGAAAATGTCACTAACACATACACAACTGCACCGAAATAATATCAAAACATAATATTGTTAAAAGCTCAGAAAAGATTGCAATTAAACAAAACAAAAAAATCTTGAAACAGAGAAATTTTGACCCCTGTCTCCTAAAAATTATGTTCCAAATCTGAATTTAGCCTTGGGCACCAAAAGGGCTTGAGCCAGACCTCAGTTTTGGCACGGATTACGTCTTTTTTTTTTATGTATCATAAATACGTTTGTAATGATAGTTTGCGGAAGTCCACTTAGGGAGGATGTCGCGGTGGTGGATGGGTTAAAAAAAATAAATAAATGGACTTTCACCCAGGACTCAACATTCACTAATTTTAATTTAGGTCCATAGCTTGATAACATAACAAACATAATCATTATATGCCAAATCATGATGTTTTTTTACTAAACCTAACCCAATAGCTTTGTTGTCTAAACCTAAACCATTACAACATTTACCACATGTGTTTAAAACTGTTTAAAACTGCGACCGTAATCCGGCAGAAAATATATTTCCCTCGAAATCTAATTGAGAATGCAGTTTAGTTGTATGAGAATATAATTTTGTAGGAGACAGGCGCGCTTTGTAAGAGGAATCATTTGCAACCCATTGACCTGCATGCTTGACCTTTTGAGATGTGTCTTGATTATTTCTGGAGTGAAAGCCAGAAGGCAAAGAATATGTCATTTCTCTGGTACTAAACTTAAAATACTGGTTGAATAAAACTGATATACATATTTCAGAACTGCAGCCAAAAATTCTTTCCCAACAACACAAGTCCATGCACACAGGAGGAAATAGCAGTTACAAAATGCTGGCTACTGCCAGCTCAGCAAAAAAAAGATGTTTGTAATGATTTAATTAAAAAGAAATTCAATAATACGCCATAAATTGAACGGTTGTAAAATGTTCTCCCATTGTCCTCTGACACAGTTCCCAAAAAGGGATACATCATTTGAAGACCCAATCTCCTTCCTCAGATAGGTTGTTAATTTAGACTCCTGGAATTTGCTGAGAAAGGAATGTGAGAGTTCAATCCTGGAGATTTGTTTGTGCTTTTTTAAACTTTAAAGTACCTGATAAAAGTTATTATACAAACTATCAGTTAATATGTAGTTTTTATATACACTAACCCAAACTAAATAATAACTTTACATTTCAGCTTGAAGCCTCCATTCATGGCAGTGCAATATGAACACCAAACGCTGTGAAATAAAAGTGCCATAATTGATTTAAAAGCAAGCTCCCTTCTCAGTTTGATGATAGTGTGTGATGCCCTGTGGCAGGAAGGGTTGCTTGCTGTAAAGAAAAATAGGTTTGGGAGTGAAAAATGGGGCGAGTGTAAAATTCAGCTGCAAGAAAGAGAAGGTTGAGCGACTGCAGGAGATTGGATAAGAGAGAGAAAGAGGGAGGGAGGACGGGGAGACATGACGGCTGCAGGGAGACCAGAGGGGAATCTGGATAAAAGGATGGAGGGCTTGTGGAAAAAAAAAAGAGAAGAAAGGGTGGAGGGTTAAGGGGAGGAAGGAATGAAGGTTAGAGAGCAGAGGGGAGAGTAGAGATAAGAGGTAAAGGGGATAGAGAGGGGAACAGGATTACCAAACCACTGCTTGCAACTTACAGGCACATGGAGAGCTTAACAAGAGGAACATAAACACACACATGGAGAAAAAACACATCTGACATTCACACTCACTAAAAGCTGCAGTAACCTGCACAAATAGTGATGTAGCAGGATATGATGTCATACAGGAAGCTTACAGTGCAATATTTAGCCATGCTTAACCAATACTTGGTTACTGAGTAAAATGGGGCTGAATTTGACCCAAACTGTGTGGTGCACCATAACAACCAGATGTTTTTGTTGGGTTTTTCCTCATCCAAATAAAGGGCCTTTTGATTCAAATTTGAGATTCTGGGCTGTGCAAATAATATTGAAAATTGACTATAATTATTATTAATGTAATACTTGAATTCAAGCTCTTATGTCTTATCTTAGATTTTTCTTTGTTTCATTTATTCATATCATTTATGATATGAATATGTTTCCTGTTTTATTTTGTTACTCATCTCGTTTCAGATCACTTCACTTCCTGCGTTTGTGTGTTTTCCCGCCAGTTTTGATTGTCTGCCCTGCCTTGATTAGTTTCACCTGTCCATTATCAGTCCTGCAGTCACCTCACCTCCTGCTCAGCTGTTCTCACTTCCCCAATCAGTCTAATACATATACCAGACCACTTTCCCAGTGTTCTGTTTTGCCAATTGTTCCTAGTGTCAAGTTTTACAAGTGAGTTGTTTTTCCTGTTTGTTTTTCCTTTCATGTTTCCGGTCTTTGGATTTTTCCTGTTACCTGCCTGCTGGACCTACTGCTTCATTAAGGACTCGGTAAGCCTTTTTGTTACTAAATCACTGAAATCATTCTGCTGCCTCCTCTAATGTTTGTATTTGCATCCCCGTGTCCTAGATAATTATTTTCCCATACAATTAAACTGTATTCTCAATCACGTTTTTAAGGGAAATGCATAGCATTTAGCATTAAAAAAATATGCTCAAATCATAACATGGCAAACTGCAGCCCAACAGGCAACAACAGCTGTCAGTGTGTCAGTGTGCTGACTTGACTATGACTTGCCCCAAACTGCATGTGATCATCATCATCATCGTTAAAGAAATTAGTGGCGTTAAAACGAATTTGTGTTAACTTTGACAGCCTTAATGGGAACATCATTTTAAGAGACAGGGCTGGCATTTAGGTCCAGTTTCTGTTTACTATATTTGTCTACCAACCGTGACAGCTCTCCATTAAGAAATCTTTGGGCTATTTCACTTTCACGTTTTTTTGTTGCTATGTGTTGTGTATAGTTTTGGAGCAATACTCACATATTCCCTTGCATTATGTTATACTTATAATGCAAATCTCTGAGTGCCTTGATTTTTACAGGTTTGTGGTATTTGATCCACCTTTTAGAATAAATGGTTTTCAAAATAATTAAAAAGAAATTCCCTGCTATAAGAAAAACATATCAAACCATGAACACGAAACCACGGTGTAAAAATATCTGTATACTGTGTTTTAGCAGTAACAGTGTTTTCCAGGTTTTCCCCAAACAATGCATCACTCTCATTCATTTGAATGGGGCCCGTCAGCCGGCACAGCAGGGTTGGCAATGCAGAGGGTTACGGCAAAACATTGTAGGGTCATCCAGTGAAACTAGCTGCCCCAACTTTTGCTACGATTTGATGTCATCTGGAAAGGCCAATCAAATACATGCAAGTGCACATTCCTAGTTTCAACATTTTTATCGACACGTGTATAATGTAAAAAAAAAAAAAGGGCACCACAAATGATATTGAAAAATGTACAGAAAAAAACCAAAGGAATTTAAGGATGACAAAGAAAGAACCCCCCCCCCCCCCCCACACAATGAACCAATAGAACATTAACCCCACCCGTGCCTGTCAAACTTGAAAATAATAACAATAACAATGTAAGACTGGGATTTTAAAATAAATAAATAGATAAATGAAATTATATAAATCTAAATTAAATAAATAATATATGAATATCTTAAAATAAAAAAAATATAAAAAAATAAAATACAAATATGAATACATTTAATTAAATAATATACTTTACATACTTGCAAGTGCACATTCCTGGTAGATTATGTGAATATGTTAACGCTGTATTTCTATTGTTTACCTGTTGCCATTGTGAAAACCTTGCAGAGTTGTAAAAAACATTGTGTAGTGTTTTGGCATCTGATCAGCCTTTACACTCCTTAATCTATCACAACCCAGCTACTGCAGCCTCTTTTGGTTTGTGTCTAACAGCAATCAACTGAAGTACACCCATAATACACTAAGCAAGACTGACACTCCTTCATGTTTAATTTTCAGCTGAAAGGTCACTGTGATGTGGGTGAAGCGTGTTTGCGTCATGTGAACGTGCTGAACATGTCAAAGTGTAATATGACGGCAATGCTCACACACCATACATAAAAAAAAAAAAAACATGCATATAGTTCAGGAGATCTGGTGAGTAAACAGGTGAATGTATTAATACAGTGGGCACGTGCACAGACCTACACATGCACCCTTGGGCCTTACTCTGTAATGATTTCCGTGGTCAATAAAAGGGATTTGACTTGAAAGATTACTGTGTGTGTGTGTGTGTGTGTGTGTGTGTGTGTGTGTGTGTGTGTGTGTGTGTGTGTGTGTGTGTGTGTGTGTGTGTGTGTGTGTGTGTGTGTGTGTGTGTGTGTGTGTGTGTGTGTGTGTGTGTGTGTGTGTGTGCGTGTGTGTGTGTGAGCGTGCGTGCGCGCGCGTCTGTGGCTACTTGTCTCAAGATGTCTGCATGTGCCTACAGACAAAATGGTGAGCACTGTAAAACTACAAAGATGGCTGGATCAATGATGGCCGCCAACATGTCACCACATGGCCTCTTTGTTCTTCGGAGCACATGTGCTCAGGAAGGACAGAGAGGGGGGGGTGATGTGGGGATGGAGATTATCTGAATGTTTATGTTTAACACTAATTCACAGTTTATGTATGTGATCTTAATGTGTGTCAGATAATGCAGTGGGTTAGTTTGCATGCAAGAACTTGTCTATGTGAAGCATAAACTAAACACATCAACAGTCTTGCTCAGCCGTGCGTAATTACTAATGCTAAAATAAGCCAAGTACGTTACCAATCCATGAACAAAAAGGTTGGTAATTCCATGTGCTGAGGTTGTGGTTCCAAGTCAAAGATGTTGTCTTTAATGTGCTCAAATCAAGTTGTGCAGATTGGTGGAAACTGTTCGCTCCAATACTTTCTTCCCAGCCGCTTGATAGCTCTGTGCTAACTTCCTTGCGGTTGTTGCTTGAAGTTAGTTGGTAAAAAGGCAGGCTCTCGCGTCATCTGCCTTAGAAGTCCTATGTCTGTTTCCTAACAGACCATAGAGCAGAGCTGCTTCTACAGCTTCTGGTCTGTAGAGAAGAGCAGCAGTTCGCCTCCCGCAGGTCAGCAGGGGGGAGGAGAAGGTGAAGAAAGAGGAGGAACAAAGAGATTACTCTGGTTTTGTCCTGGGTGAATTTCACAAGTATGTGTGAATGCTACAGTAGCCAATGGCTACTGAGCTGAGTTCATGGGTCAAGCATCATATTACTGAGTTCATGTGGTCACTTGCCACCAGTCACATTGGTGGGTCCCAACAAACCTAAGAATTGCAAGTTAATGCGTTAAAGAAATTAGTGGCGTTAAAATGAATTTGCGTTAACACGTTATTATAACATTAACTTTGACAGCCCTGGTTTTATTGTTATAATCCTGTAGGAATACAGAGTAGGTGTTCATGTACTGTTGTGTGGATGACAACAAAGCAGATTGTGCACTTTATGGCAGAGGAACAATATCTATGTAATCCAGGTTATTTAACATGCAACAAAGAATAAACAACCAAACCAGTGACCCCAACACTACACATCCCTCCATCAATAAAGATCACAGCATCACAGTTCCATAGTGCAAAACATGTTAGTAAAAAGGCAGTGAAAAAGTTAGTAGTGCAAAGTACAAAGTACAAAAAAATATTGCAGATATCAAAATACAAAGAGATGAAGAAAACTGTTATTAGAAGAAGGAAGTTATAAATATGCTGCTTTATGCAAATGTATGTATATATTTATTATTGTAAATCAATTAACAACACAAAACAATGACAGATATTGTCCAGAAACCCTCACAGGTACTGCATTTAGCATAAAACAATATGCTCAAATCATAACATGGCAAACTGCAGTCCAACAGGCAACAACAGCTGTCAGTGTGCTGACTTGACTATGACTTGCCCTTAAAATACACGCTACAACCTAAGAATATCCAGTTAATGCGTTAAAGAAATTAGTGGCGTTAAAATGAATTTGCGTTAACGCATTATTATCACGTTAACTTTGTTTTGGTTTGAATCCCTAGTTTCATTGTTATAATCCCGTAGGTGTTCATGTACTGTTGTGTGGACGACAACAAAGCAGATTGTGCACTATATGGCAGAGGAACAATATCTATGTAATCCAGGTTATTTAACATGCAACAAAGAATAAACAACTAAACAAATGACCCCAACACTACACATCCCTCCGTCATCAAAGAATTCAAGAAATCTATTTCTCACAGATCCAGTTCGCATAATTATCAGATCTGCTTTGTATCCATTGTCCGTTTTGATTGCAGCATGTTGCAGCGTGCTGGTCTCCGTAAGAGATTCTCAATGCCCAGGATCTGTAAAACAAATAAAATGTTAAACAGAGCTGATTATTTTCAGTTTAAAGAAAACTGTTCAAATATGTATATTATCTGTAATTAATACAATAGTCTTAATTAAGCTTTGTAAATTGTAACGAAAGAATGAAACCTTCTTCAGTACTCCCATATCTCTGTTTTCAGTCATTTAAGGGATTTACACTTAAAGGAATCATCCCCAGAAAACAAGGTGTTATGTGCTTTTTTCTGTTATCTAACACCAAGATGACGTCCATTAATTGTTTTCTGGTGGTGCCTCCTCTTACTAGTACTGTAGTGTCTCTTTTCATGAGCCCAGCAGCCTGTCCCATAGACTTTACATTTTGATTAAGTCACACATTATTTATCATCATCAGACAGTAGCTTTTAAAGTTTTACAAATATTAAATATTATAGTTTATGACTTTAATATACATTTATAATAGTTATTTTGAGACTTTTTGTTGCAGCACTTCATTGGCCACGTGGTTGCAAGCACATGTTGATCTGGAGCCTGGAGTATTACAGTATAGTGAATACAGTAGTATGGTAATATAGTGCTGGTTCATCAACCAACTTCAAACATCAAGGTTCTTTCATCTGATTCAATTTCTGAAGTCCATTAAAACAACAGACATCGATAAAATACAATAAAAAAGGTTATTTTGTTTTTATTCTACTTTTTCATACTTATTTTAATGATGTTTGAAGCAAAACAACTTTAAATTGTCTCACGTTTCTGACAGCGGTGATCCGTCCACCCATTGCCATCTTCCTTGCATCCAATTTTCCTTTATTTCCCGTAGACCAATCCAAGACTCTCCATTTATATTCAGCTGAATGACAAACTCCTAGTAGTTGACAAGAGACAATAATCAGCCAGAACAAAAGGAAGGGGATCCACTTGTTCACCACACACTGAAGATTGGACACAGCAGCATGATAATAAAAACATATTTCTAATGGAATTTAAATCAGCAGAGAAAAGGATAATGCAGAAGAGACTGCATGTTTAGTGTTCATGTAAGGGATAATGTACAGCGAACCGATCGTTGTTGTGAAATAAACCCCGACAGGGCTACTTACTGAAGAAATCAATGATTTGACACAAAAACTGTCCTCCAGAGTCTGACATCAGAACTGCGTCCATAGCAACGGTCTGTTATACATAGCAACGGTCTGCTATAAAAAAATAACAGACCGTAGAACGCCGTGATTGACCAATCAGAATTGAATATTCAACAATGCCGTGTAATAAAAGAAAGTAAACATCTAATTTTATCAGAATACATTTTAAAAAGAGAAGTAAAGATAAATGTTTGCAGGTTTTTCCAAACATTTAAAATGGTCTTGTTCATTGAATTTTAATTCAATTCGTCAATTTTCATCAAAAGAATAAAAACAGTCCTTCAGCTTTTCTCTCAAATAAGAATATTTAGAAATATCTAATCGTGTCTAATCTAATCTAATCTGTCTCTGTTAGCATTCAGTAAATATAATTTTGTTCTCCTCATGCTAACCTTTACTCTTCCCTATTAATCAACCACAAACCAAGACGGACTTTAAAAGAACCCTGTGTCATGGCTCATGTACAAAAGCAGCAGGGAAGTGGTGGTATACCCAGATTAGATATTTTTACTAGGACTAGGACTGTTTTTATTCTTTTGATGAAAATTGAAGACTTGAATAAACGGTCAATGAACAAGACAATTTCAAATGTTTGGAAAAACTCTCAAAACATATTTGAGTTTATTTCTCTTTTAAAATAGACTCTGATAAAATGAAATGTTAACTTCCGTGTGAACACTAAACATGCAGTTCCTTTTGCATTATCATTGCTAATTATAAATTGCTTGAGAAGTGGTGGATCCACTTCCCTGTTGGCATACAGTACACAGAGTCAAAGCAGGTTGAAGTACAGGCACTTTACTAGAATCGGTAGTCAATGGACCGGCTTACAAGTCGGGACCTGGAGGCAGAACAAACGGGCTAATAAATCTGACAGGGTCAAGACAGGAAACAGGTCCAAAGTAAAAGATCACTGGCAGTTACATCTAAGATCAGTCACTCAGTAATAAACACACTCACCTGTTCCTCTTTGTTGTTTATGACCACCAGATTTGCTCCTCTCTTCTGACAGTACTCTCTGCTGCTACCCCAATTTGTCCACTCATTAGATGTAAAGTAACAACTGCATCCAAATTTCTTCCATCCTTCCGGACAACTCTTCCCTAAATGTCAAACATGTTTTAAAGATAGATGTCATGTCATTCAGTGTCAAATTGATAAGTAGTTTCACTGTTTAGTTAAAGATCTCCACATACCAAAACATTTCAACAGCATGAAACAATTATACTCAAAAGTAAAGACAGAGTCAATTTATATAATTTCAATTGGTTTAATACTGTGCCCGGCTGCATAAAACCACTTAGACTAAGGTTGCCCTTAAATTTTCATCTAAGGATGCCTTAAAAAAATTAGTTGCATAAAATCACCATTAGGATTTCCTTAGGATGTCGTAAGAGAAAACTCTTTGATCTCTAAGTATTTGCCCTTAGCTACTTAGGTATTCCCTTATGCGTTGCTTGAAGGACCTTATTAACCATTTTCTTACCCGTCTCTTAAAAGGGAAATAATTTGTGAAATATAATTCAAGATAACATCACATAGCATTAAAGTTGTATTGCAGTTAAACTGCAGAACAGAGCGTCAATAGTTTTCAATAATACCTTCTCATACTGTGCATATATCAACAAGTAGGCTTCAGTTTTAGTTCATCATTTTTGTGTATAAAGTTGCTGCAGTGAACACGATTATGCTTAAGTTGTAGTTTTGTTGCCTAAACCTAAAGAAGTTGTAGTTTTATTGCCTAAAGCTGAAGAAGTTGTATTTTTATTGCCTAAACCTAAAGAAGTTGTAGTTCTGTTGCCTAAACCTAAAGAAGTTGTAGTTTTGTTGCCTAAAGCTAAAGAAGTTGTAGTTCTGTTTCCTAAACCTAAAGAAGTTGTAGTTCTGTTGCCTAAACCTAAAGAAGTTGTAGTTTTGTGGCCTAAACCTAAAGAAGTTGTAGTTCTGTTGCCTAAATGCAGTGTGAGGTTAGATCCTGTGTATTATGGTATTTTGAAACCTTTCTTACCTGAAATTTTCTCCTGGAGCTCGTCTTTTCCCAAAGTGACAGAAATATCTGGTGAGAACAACAAAGTAAGAAACAGACCAACACCAGCAAATAATTCTGCTTTAAACTAAAGACAGAATTAAGTTACATCCTGTGCATAATGAAATATCGCTATTAAATTGGGATTCAGTTATTTGGTGTACCTGTCCTTTAACTTCCTGTGTATGTTGACTCTTTGGTACTCATGAAACCCATTTTCATTCACATATCTTGAGGTCAGAGGTCAAGGGGACCCCTTTGAAAATGGCCATGACAGTGTTGAGTTTGGAACATTATTTAACCTCCTTCACTACAAGCTAGTATGACATGGTTGGTACCGATGGATTCCTTAGGTTTTCTAGTTTCATATGATACCAGTATCTTCACTCTAGCCCGCTACAACATCCAAAAGATTGATTGCGTTAATACATTAAATTAGTGACGTTAAAACAAAGTTAACACGTTCTTATCGTGTTAACGTTGACAGCCCTAGTTAGAACATGTTGCTTTTAAATTTCACTTTCACTTTTACAACGTAGTAGCCCTAGTAGGCCCCTACTGACCCACATCTATGATGCTTATAGCGAGCAATAACGCCTATTCAATAGTCAACAATTAACAGTTGAATCGAGTGCCTTTGAAGCGTGAAGATGAGACCATTTCAGTACACTATTGGTTCTGTACTTTGTGCTCAGTAGTTGTTGGGTGTTGTATTTTATCTTACACTGTACGGATAAGAAGATGATTCCTATTATCATCAGAAAGCACAGCACTCCTAGACAGAGAGCAGCAGTCCTGAAAGGCCTCGTTTGGACGGCTGGAGGATGTTTCTCAGTGAGCGGTCCTGAAGTGACAAAACACACAGAGAGCGAGTCCATTAAAGGCAACCAACATGGATGTCATAGTTTCTAACATTTCCCTCTGTTAGGATAACATTTAACTGTGGTTGGGTGACATCCGTCAGACACATTTCAACACTTCTGTGAACCAATTATTATTTCAAGGTAAAACAAATATGAACTCATCTCAAATGTTGAGTTATAACGGACCTTTTAAATGAATAACTGACGTACAACTTTGCATCCTCCCCCTCTTCAGTGTCTCTCTCCTTTCTCTCTGAATTGATATTGATGTTAGAGACCTTCTCATGCTGCACTTCCGTTCTTCATGTGTTGTGGTTTTCACCTCTGTGGAAAAGCTCTCTTGACCAGAGTTAGCGTTTCCTCAGTTCTCAGAAATGATGCTTGTGGGCGCCTGGTTAGCTCGGTTGGTAGAGCGGGCGCCCATATATGGCAAAGGCTCAGTCGAATCCGGCCTGTGGACCTTTCCGCATGTCATCTCTCACGCTCTCCCCCCTTTCCAAGACTCTATCCACTGTCCTGTCAATAAAATGCTTAAAAAATGCCCCCAAAAAAAAGCTTAAAAAAAAAAAAAAAGAAATGATGCTTGTTAAATGTTCTCATAGCGCTCGCTGTCATTGCCTACAGCAGTCTGTCATCAGGCGCACTAAGCTCGATAAATGATGTGTGTGTGCGGTTGTGTCAATGATTATTTACATCACTGGCAATGTTGTGGGTATGAGTCATGTTGTTTGTGTACTGTATGTGTCCATGCACACGCTTTAATGATTTGCTAATGACTGTTTTTTTTTATGGCGTGCTGCGTGAGCTGGCATACATGTTTGTACAAGTGTGTTCTTGAATTAGTGTGCTGTACAGTACATGTCATAGTGTTTGCATGTATTTATTTGTGTGTTCTTGACGTTTGTGTGTATGTATTTGTGATTAATGAGGATAAAAGTACTGTTCGGTTTTGTGTGTATGCGCATGTGTGTGCGTATGCGAGTGATGAAGAATAGACCCGCTGGTGACTGATATGGATCAAGGCTAAGACCTCATTTATTTCCACCTCCGCCTCTGACATTTGGCCTGAACTCCCATCATGAACACACATATAAAATCATGCGCACATATTGACAAAAGCACCTAAATCCATGTGTTGACAGATATCTATATGCATATGCATTTTCGTTCATAAAACACACAAGCATATATGCTCACAATCTCTATCTGTCAATACATCTATTATGTGGAAGGAGGCAGGAAAGCTGCAGTAAGTCAATGCCTCTGAAAAGCACATTAGTCACTTAGTGTGTGTGTGTTGTGTGTACGGTCAGCCGTGGCCCCATACATCACGCCAGTCATGGAAAGTTATAAACCAGCCTCACACCCTGTATACGGGCCTTAGCGCGCATCAATCTCAATCGCAAACCCTGACCCCTTACCATAAAACCAACGACCTTTTCTAGTGAGCCAATCGAAAACTAGCATCAGCAGAGTGATGAGTGACGGCGTCCAATCAGAGCGAAAGCATAAAATCAGGGTCAGTGAAAAACGGCGCTGCATCGGGCGAGCATGGATCATGAAAGTGTGTGTGTGTGTGTGTGTGTGTCTGTGAATGCTTGCGTGTGTGTGTGTGTGTGTGTGTGTGTGTGTGTGTGTGTGTGTGTGTGTGTGTGTGTGTGTGTGTGTGTGTGTGTGTGTGTGTGTGTGTGTGTGTGTGTGTGTGTGTGTGTGTGTGTGTGTGTGTGTGTGTGTGTGTGTGCGTGCGTGCGTGCGTGCGTGCGTGTGTGCGTGTGTATCTCCTGCAGGCATGGTTTATCCAATCACTTGCCATCAGTGTTTCTGTCAGTCTGCCAAGAAAAGCCCTCAACGGTGCCATTGTCTTTATAGCTGGCCAAAGACAGGCTAACACACACATGTGCACAGACACACACACACCACTCAAATCCAACCCCCCCTTTCTTTTTTTTCTTAGAGAACAGCGAGAGGAACATTTGCTGCAAATTCCCGATCAAACACAAACATGTCAACACACATTCATATATCCACTCAGGACCTAAATATAGAGCTTTTGCTGATATGATTCTTGAAACGCGCGCTTACAGATCACACATTTACAACACACTTTCAAATCTCGGAAATTTCCATCATCTGAGAAAAGCGCTTGAGAATATTCATGTGTATTGTTGTGAACACTCGCCCTACATGCCTGAAGGGCTTTTTGTATATTGAAAAACATTAGCACAGACTGTAAAAAACAGGGCTATTATAATTCTATAATAGGAATAGCTAACCTTTAATAGCCAGGTCTATTATTAAACCATCAATAATTGTCTTTAAATGAAGTTATATGAGCCTGTAAGGTACCACTAAAAGCAGACCCAAAATAGATTTTAAATTGCCCTCATTTTAATCAATTCGGTGCCAAGATTTTCATCTATAATGTCTTATTTCTGCGTGAGTAACCCACAGTGGTTCTGGCGCTTCATGCCATAGTCGGCCTGGCGCTCCTTCCTGGACCATCACTGCCCACGAAAAAAAAAGAAAAATCCTCTCTTTTTGTTCTCCGTTTTCCCCCTGCATCTCTCTCTCTCTCTCCTCTCTATAACACTCCCCTAGAGGCATGTTGTGTTGTACGTGTGCGGGAAGCATTTAGGAATGAAAGTGAGAAGGTGATTATGTGTGGCTTGATACTGAGGGGCAGCACTGCAGGCGAGGTACATGTGGAATATCACACAAGTGAACAGATGTGTTGATGATGATGTCGTTGTTTGACTACCCAGCTCCAGGGTATATATACACCTTCCTGGAATAATCAGTCTACATATGCTGCAGCAGACTTCATTAATAAGTTGCTGTTACGAGCTCTGAGTTTTGAGCTCCAGGTTCTTAAATAGGCTCAGTCCTTTTTATTCACTTATTTCCATTTTTTCCATGTTAGTTCTGAGTTTTGGGGTTTTATATTTATATATATTTATTTCTAATAAGTCTGGTCTAACAGGAAGGGCTTGTGACTACTGTTTCCTTCTGTTATTTTCACAAATGTTGACATATATTTACATATGAGTGTTTAGGGATATTGCTGAACAGTATCTACTGTACTAACTTGGGATGTGAGCTGGTATTTAAAGGAACAGTGTAACATTTAGGGGGATCTATTGGTAGAAATGGAATAGGCCTATACTATTATGTTTTGTTTAATGTATACGAATTGTTGTGTTTTCATTACCTTAGAATGAGCCATATCATTTACGGAGTCCACCATGTTTCTACATTAGCCCAGAATGGACAAACCGAACACTGGCTCTAGATGACGTTTTCACGTCGGCCACCGTAGTTCTCCGACACGTTTGCACACGAGAAAAGTTTCAGTTGGTTCCAATTTGCAACCTCACCGCTAGTCACCACCAGATCCGACAAACTGCACCTTTAACTACCAGCTCCATCGTATTTGATTGTCGAAGCTGTTCCATTGCAGACGAAGGCTCCTCCAAATGGGGAAACAAAATTCAGATTTTTTTATTTGGAAGGAATAACAGGTGTAGGATTGCACAGCAAGTACTTGTTTGATGTGACATGGATTCATTTATAGAATCACGAAATATCACTGGACCACAACATTGTTATCAGGTTTGTGAACAGATAGCCCTCAGCCACTTGTAAATATATAAACCATTAACGCTACAGTGCAACTATAGTTCTATCTGGATTTGGAGTGTTTGCCAGTGGTCTTTTATTTGTAATGAACCTTGAGTATCATGATACTTGTCCTTGTTTATGAATGGTTGCTCCACTTTGTTTGTTGTCAGGAGTAGTTTTGATATATGTGAGTCTAGACCAGGCACCGTGAACATTGACTTTAAGGTCTTCCAAGAGTGGTCCATTGTGAAGCTCTCAACACAAGAGCCAAAAAACATTCATGTATTTGATATTCCTGAATGCATCACAAACCATATTGTTTGCTCTGCTATTGACTTTTTTCTTTAGCTTTTTTTCTTTTCAAGCTTCTTAACGTTCCACAAGGCCACCAGACTGTAGCATGTTAATATCCCTCTTCTTATTTGTAAAGCCAGAAGCCGTGTAATCATACCGTCCTTTCAAACATTTCATGCCCATAAATACTCCAAAAGGCCACTGGTCCGCAATACGCTCATTTCCTTCTCTGTCTTTGAGCCAGTTGTTATAGCTCGACAAGCTCTCTCACTCATATTTAACAGCCCAGGAATAAAAATTATACTACCCATATTCCTAAAGGCTTAAAGATGCCGCGCTCAAAGTGGCACAGTATAAATCAGCTGGGGGAGAGAAGAGAGTGAAAAGAGCGGGACAGAATAGACCACAACACAGTAGTAGTTTGGGTTTTCCGCCTCTACCCCCAAAAGAACATAAGCGAATGGGATTTTGTAAACAATTATATTTAAAATAATCAACAACATCTGGTATTTTCACAAAAAAATATCTAGATTACTTACAACAACCTCACTGTCAACCATTTTTATTTTACTCTCTATTAGAGAAATTGTCCCTTGTTGTCATTGTGTTCTGTCATTTGCCTCTAAATGAGAAAATATATTGCAATTTGGGTGAACTGACCCTTTAAAGCCACCTCATTAATTAGCGCTTTATTAAAGGGAGCTGCTCTGTAAAGGTCAACTAGTTAAGCCTGTTCACCGCAGTCCATAAATATTACGACAGTGACACATTCTCATTGTTTGGACTCTGTACTCCGGCAACACTGGATTTGAAAGGAAACAATGACTTTGACAGTAATGTACCGAGTTCATCCATATTATTCACATCCAGATGGGCGAACATATTGTTTGTCGAGAGTCAATGATCGCGCGCACACTGGAAGTTATTCTCTGTTGATGCTGCTCTCCTGCGCTCCCCTCCCTCCTTGTTTTCTCTGTTTAGAGTGATTTATCTACTCTTTGTTTTCCCTCCGTCTCCTCTCTCTCTTTCTCTCTCTCTCTCTCCCCTTCCTACATTAATTACACTGATTCTCTTCTCCTTCTATCTCTGAGACTGGATCATTATTTACCATCCCAATCCCTCTACCCTCCTCTTCCTGTCTTTATCACACAGGGCCGTTCCCTTGTATGCATGTTGCACTACCGTCTGTCTCTCTTTTCCACTATCTCTTATTCACAATTTCCTTTGCTGTTAACCCCCTCTTTTCACCTCAGGTATCCTCGTTGCAACATTCATTCTTTCTTCATTCCTGTCTTCCTTCCTCCTCCTTCAAACTCAAACTTGTTACCCCTAATTCCCCTCTCTATCCCACCCTGTCTCTCTCTCTCTCTCTGTTGTCTTGTTCTTTCACAGTGAGTGGAAGTGTATTCTATCAGAAGAGAGAGCAGATTGATGAATTTGTGTTAGCGATGATGGTTGTGCGACGGCATGGTTTGTACACAAACACTGTAGCGCATGCATAACAAGTGAGAACTGATGAGAAATGATGAGGATGAGATGACAGAGGGGAGATAAAAGAAGCGAAAGAGGTGAAAAGAAAAAGAGAGGAAGGGTGATTGACAAGGAGAGAGACTAAAAAGGGGAGGATGAGATGGGTAAAGGATGTAAGAATGATTGAGAAGAGTAATAAAGAATGGATTGATGGCATGAATGATTGATGGATGGATGAAGGAAGGAAGGAAGAGGGGTGAGGGGGACATAAGCCGTGGTCGCCAGTGGAGGGACAGTAAGAACACAGCATTGGTTAATTTATCCCTCTACTTTTTCTTCTTCTTCTTACCCAGTCGGCTACCTGTTATCACTGGATTGTTGCTGACGAATGTGACTCCTCTGCTGCTGCATTGATTATAAGTCGCTCTGAATAAGAACATTAGCTAAAAGCCTGTGTCTGTAAATTATGAGGCGAGAAATAGGAAGACAGGGCAGCATCTCGTAAACGGAGGAGCGGGGCATCATTTGAATAAAACGCTCAAAATGGACATGGACAGATGGATGGATGGATGGATGGATGGATGTAGGTGAGGCGAATGGAGAGCAAGAGGAGGAAGTTGAGTGTTAATATGCGTTAGAAGCATTTGGCATGATAAGAGTCATTGGCTCAAGCTGAAAATGATTACCGTTGTAATTCAAGTCTCTAACTACACCTCTGTGCACATCTGTCTGTGAAGTAGCTGATTCCTATTATTGTGCATGCTGAATTACCACATTTTAATCAGAGAGAGGAAGCCAATTACCAGAGATAGCAATGATATGATTGAATGCATTTGTATTATATTCAATTTATATATGGTCTGTGCACACAATCTGTAGTGGTTAGGGGAATTATGAACACTTTTGAAAAACGTGATTTAGTATTTTATGTTTTATGTATTGCAGTGTAGTGTGTAATTAGTCCATGCTATATAGTAGTTCATAAAGCCCAATGTGGATAACCAGTGAAATTGACAAATGCTCTTACAAGTCACACAATTGAAATAGAAATGTACACTTAATAAGTTTCCGAAGAGACAAGATAAGCATCAGATGTCAAAGTCATCAGTGTATTACAGTTATTATTATTATTATTGCATCTCAAGCCATCCCTTTCTCCCACAAAATTATGTTCCCATACAACTAAACTGCATTCTCAATTCCATTTCGAGGGAAACTTATTTTCTCCCTGATTACGGTCGCAGTTTTAATCGGTTTTAAACACGTGGTTAACGTTGTAAATTAAAACAAAACAAAACAAAGTAATGCAACAACACTATTTAGTTAAGTTTAGGCAACAAAACTACTTGATTAGGTTTAGTAAAAAGAAAAATCATGTTTTGGCTTAAAACTACTACAACATTGAAACAAAACAAACAAAAAAAAAAAACACAATGAAACTACTTAGTTAGGTTTAGGTAACAAAACTACTGGGTTAGGTTTGTTAAAAAAACATCATGGTTTGGCTTAAAATGACTCGTGTCACACGGGACACGAACAGGGAGAATGTGTTAGTTTGACCCGGCCACCACACCTTCCGCCCACCCGTAGTGGACTTTCTTGCTTGTTATTCTCGTTATTATACCACGTAACTTTCAATAACGTTATTATTCCAGGTGACTTTCATTCATGGTCACTCAATATACTACGTCACCTGCTACGTCCGCAGACTTACAAACGTATTCATGATTTGTTAAAGACAAACGTAATCCGCAAAAAAATACGGAAACGTAATTGGGAATGCAGTTTAGTTTTATAGGAACAGAATTATTCATGTCTGTGAAGCCTCTTGTCATCATGACTACTTTTGGGTCATGCACTTGCTACTAGTGGCTGTGGCTAATATTTTTTTGCGGCTACATTAACATAAAAGGAAAGCTTTATTAACATAGCTTCTATGAAGCAGAACAGGGTTATAGCTACACTATAAACTGAAATATGTCAATGTCACAAATTGATGTGTCAAAATTCAGCAGAGTTGACATCTTGAGGTCGAGGTTTTGGTCCGAAATGTTGCCGTTTCAAACTCTGGTGTGACTTTAGCGTAGGAGCCATGTGTTTTGATTTGTGTTTAAGTGTTCTATGCCTCTGAGCACTAGGTGTTGTATGGTACGGGCCAAGGCTGGCAACAGGAAAATTAAGTTTGTGCCAGTAATCACAGGTGTTGCTGATTGGAAAGAGGCAAACAGCTTTTGGCTGTGCTCGCACAACATCGGATGGCTGTATTTGCTTTAACTTTGTGATGAAAACATGGACACTGGTGAGAAAATAAACGCATTATGACAGAAAGTATATTGGTAAAGACTGAATACTGTTTTTCCGAGTACAAGTCTAAACAATTCAGATTAATAAGCAGCCAGTAAAGTATAGTCACTGCACTTAGTATTGACACCATGTTCACGTTGGTATGCATCTGTGTGTGTGACTGTGTGACTGTTTGTGTACATATGTGCATACTGTATGTCAGTGTTTATGTTAAAGATTGCATTTTGCCTTTAAGTGTAAGTCTGTCATTCACATGTGTATATGACTGAGGCCATGCACAAGTGTGTGTGTTTGTGTGTGTTAATGGAGTCTTTTAAGTAGCCTATATAAATGGTTGTGATGATGAAGTGTGTGGATCTTCAGAGTCAGTGCTACTCAGAATAATGCCTGAGGATGCATTTAGACATCCTCAGTGCCACAGCAATCTATCAATGTAATGGGCTGTTTAAATGTGAGTGTGAGTCTGCGTGTGTGTAGTGGAGGTGTGTGTCTTGGAGTGAGTGTTTGAGTGTGTGTGAGTGTCAGTCTGTGGCTGCAGAATTATGTCTGGTTGTAATTTTACAGATTTTAAGAACATGTCCTCCTAAAATGATGCAGTCATCAATCCTGAAACATCAAACAGTTGTTATAAAGATTTAGGGGTCAAATTTGACAAAAATTAATTCAATAACTCATTTAGTTAACCCTCTTAATCTCCCATTATTGATATTGTGAAATATTTATTGTGAAATCAGTTTAATATGAAGACAACCAACAAGTTATTGGACCATTCGTTGCCTCTAATGTTGTAAAACAGAGCAGACAGAAGTGTGTTCCGCTGATAGGATACTTGTTTTACTAGCATACTGGAGCATCTACCCTCCAGTGCAGACATTCACCAACTCCACAGATGTTGCTTACAAGGATTGGGATGTCACAGGATGTGTTACTGGAAATTAGAGCGTAAGTAAAGACATCAAATATAATGATCAAACACTTGTTAGGGGCATGATGTCAACTTTAATTGGGAAAGATGAGTCTTGGGTATCTCCTCTCCATATCTGTTCCTCGTATTCCAACTTAACACAGTAGTGTCTTTATGGAACAATAATACAATCTGAATTGTTGGGCTATATACAGTAGAACATCTGGGATTTCTGCAAAAACCTCCTGTGGAATGTGTCTGGAGCCCGGTTCTTTGTGCTACCTCTCCTTTTCCTGATAAACAATGCTGTTGGAAAAGCTCTTAATATGGTAAACCTTAGATTTTGTGTCAGTTTTGGAGGCAGTTTTATTGCTCTGGCTGAGAATGGAACAGGGGATCAACCCCAAGTGTATACATATATAGTTCAGGGTAAATCCAGATTCTGACTCTGTGCTCAGTTTATCATGCAGGGAAATTAAACATTGGTTTTACAGTTCTTATCAGCGCGTTGTCATTCCCAGGGCGTCGAATACTGATACTCGCTCGATACCGCCGCGAAAGGGTTCCTTTTTGGTAGGAGACTCACCAGGATTTCCATTAACTATAATGTAAACCCATCCGCGGCAACAGTAAACGCAAAGTGCTGTGGTGACGTATTATAAAGAGTGAAAGAGACACACGGCGGGAGGGAGGTGGAGGTGGATGGGTCCAACAAAAACAAGGCTTTTATCCAGGAGGCCGCTGTTCGTGTCCCATGCGTTACATTTCACTTTCACGTTACAACCAGCTGATCGTTCATGTTCTGTGTTCACGTCAAGTCACAATTTCCCTGTTAAATTGTAATAATTTTAAGCCCAACCATGTTATTTTTTTCCTAAACCTAACTAAGTGGCTCTGTTGCCTAATCCTAAACAAGCGTTTTTGTTTAATTCACAACATTAAGCATGTGGTTAGTGCAACGGAAAAAAGTGATGCAGACAAAGCGTCAGTATTTGACACAGTGGGATGAGAACGTGTTCTTATCCTTGACAATTACATAGCAAATACTGTATTTGATGTAAATACAGTAAGTGCAGAGGGGCATGGTTGTTAAACATCAGCCTAAAAAACACTTGCCATTTAATTACATGAAGTACTTGTTAATTTGTCATTTCCATTTATTATGCACCTACTTTATTAAATCCTGTCCTTCCCTATTGTTTTGCAATATTTCAGCATTAACCAAGTTAACTCCCTGTCAGGTCCATTGTATTTGGTGAATGATTGATTCATATTCAAATTTTGACAGACACTGGCACACAAAGTTTGGCACACATGCGCTGCTCACTCTCCACAGCAGGCAGTGACATATTGTCCCCTTTGTTTTGTTTTATGTCAATTGCTCTCCAAACCTGACTGCTCTTCATCACGGACAAAGAGAAGTGTGTTATGTTTTCCAAAAAGCCATTGTTTGCCTCAATTAGATTAGAAGTTTTAGCCATAAATCACATATACGGCCATTTAAAAATAGATGCTTTACTTGCTTTTTATTTATTTATGGGTTTTTTTATAGTTCCAGGCAGCCATTGGTTTCTATTCGATATTATTCACTATTCATACACTATTAATACACACCATGTGAAACAACTAGCCAACTTGAAACTTGCTTAAAGCTGCAGTAGGCAGTATATTTTTGGCATCATTGGGCAAAAAATCCATAATAACCTTTCAGCATATTGTAATTCAAGTGTTCTGAGAGATAACTAGACATCTGCACCTCCTCATGGCTCTGTTTTCAGGCGTTACAAAATCTAGCCCATGATTGGAGATTTTGACCAATCACAGGTCATTTCAGACAGAGAGCGTTCCTATTGGCTGTGCTCCGGTCATGTGACCAGAACTTGGCGTTCCTTCAAGCCATCTCAACCTGATCTCAACATGGATGCCGGGCCACAAACATTCTCATTTTACAGATGATGATGTTTCTGAAAACATTTGAGGCATGACAGTAACAAAATATTGATTCATATTTGATCAGCGCTGCCTAGTTTGACCGTTTGGTCGGAGTTCGCGAGTGATTGACAGCCGGCTCTCATAGACAGCAGATGGACAGCAGATCCCAGATCAGCGCTTACTGCTGGTTTTCCTCCAATCTGTGAAATCTTGCAGATGTCGTTAGGAGCACAGGAGGACACAGAGGCACATGATTTTTTTCAGGTTACCCGTTTCATGTACTACTGTCAGGATATAGCGACCGTTTCATAAATCTAACTTTTTTTAATCATATTTGCTCCAATCTCACCTACTTCAGCTTTAAGTTGTGTAATCCCTCACAGTTACAGTAATATCAGGTTTGCTTCATGTTTGTCAAAGTTACATTATCGCTGCAGGGCAATGCTGTGTAGACTTTCGAAATCAATCTGCACTTAAACAGCATGAGCTGGTTGCTTTTTGCGAGAAGAGACAAACATTTTAATGAGAGATTCAATAACTAAATCCTAAGTGTAACTTTTATACCTCTCCCATCTTAGCATCCTCATCTTTATCCTGGTCACTCTCAACATCCCCATTTTCCTCCTCAGTATAGGAGGAGTTCACTTCACTCCCTTTTTACTTTCCTTCACTTTCGTCCCATCTTCTCATCCCCACCCCGCCCGCCTCTCTCGACGTGACCTAGTTTCCAGCAGCAGCCGACGCAGACATCTGGGCTTCAGCACACATGCCAGAGAAGGCATGACGCAGGGAAGGAAAGCACACACAGAGAGAGAGGTGAATAAGGGGTAAAGGGAAAGATGGAATGAGATGGAGTGATTATGGCAAACAGGATTGGAAGGCAAGCAGAGGGTAAGCAGAGATGAATTTAAGCGAGAGAGAGCGAGCATGTGGTTGGATGCTTTGAGGTTGCAAAAAGTGCATTCGAGGGAGTGAGATAAAAGGAGGAGGAAAGTTGACACACATAAAAGCCAGCCATGCACAGTTTGGAAGCAGACGGGCAGCTGGCGTATCATGGTTATTGGCTATTAGAATTAGCATGGCTTAGCAGGGTCACATTGGCCAAGCAGGCTAAGTCTCTGTGTGATATGTGTATATGCAGATCAACAGCACCCTTGCAACCTAGCCGGTCACATGCACACATCATCCCTTCATCTCTGCCTTCATCTGTCTTTCCACTTCCTGTTTTTATGCCTCCAAGCTGACGGCAGCCGTGGCCGGAGGCATTATGATTTCGGGTTGTACGTCCGTCTGGTCCATTCTCCTGAACGTCTTGCGTGGAAAAATATTAGTGTCTGGAGAGAATTTCTTCAAATTTGGCACAAACGTCCACTTGGGCTCCTTTTGGTGGTCAGAGGTCAAAGGTCACTGTGACCTTATGTCCATCCCATTCTTGTGATATCTCAGGAACGCCTTGAGAGAATTTTGTCAAATTGGGAACAAACGTCCACTTGGATAAACTGATTAGATTTTAGTGGTCAAAGGTCACTGTGACCTCACAAAACACTATTGTGGCCATAACTCAAAAATTCATATTCAAGATTCAAGAGTTTTATTTTTCATTTGCACCTAAGTACATTGGAATTCTGAGCAGTTTACACCGAGCTTTAAGAAAAGAAAAAAGGTAGAAATTACAGTACAAAATAAGTAGCACATTCAACTCAACACAATAAATAAATAAATTATTAAAATATAAAACGCCCTCAGTGTAGTCAATAAATAAACTAAACTAATGCTAATTATGACAATTTAACACAAATGTCTGACAGGATGAAATGATGAAGTGATGACATTTTGGATAGCCATGGATGTAAAACTGCAACATGACTGGTTGGTGGAGGCATACAAACCGCGAGGCAGTAATTCTAGTTTTTCTTCCTGTTGGAGAGATACCAAGCTGCTGGGACATGATCTGAACTAAGTAGAATCCAGAGGTGTTTCTCTCTGCCCGAGTGTATGTAAAAACAACAAGTCCTATTTGTCAACCTTATGTTGCCGCCTTATCTGAAACGAGACAGTACGCGACGCTGCGAATGCAAACTTGTACTGGCAGACAGTTTATTATTTGGTTGGAGACAGATTAGCGGTAGTGAAATAGAATCCTGTGAATCTGGCATAATTCAGCTGACAAAAAAGACGGATTATCGCTCCTCTCGCCAAAACCCGATTTAGTGTTAAACATTTTCTCCTTGATTTTCTTCCTGCGTCTCTCTTCCTCTCCCTCTGTTTGCCCTTCTTGTCTCTCGTATCTTTTCTTGTCCTCCATCTTTTTTTCTTCATTTTTATCAGATTTTGTTATCCGACTCACCCTTGTACTCCCTCTTTTACCTTCTCCTGTTGTATCTCCCTCTCCCCCCTCTTTGGCTCACCTCAGTGCTCCCATCACTCCCATCCTCTCTTATGTTTTATCCCTTTATCCTCTCCTATTTTCTTTTAATATATCCCTCTCCTCCCCTTATTTACCTTTCTTTTATCCCTGGACCTGTTAATCTCCTGTCATTCCTCCATCACACTGGCCTTCCTCCCTCGGGTTCTCTCTACTCTTTGATCATTGCTGACCTCGACAGTAAAAGAGTCCAGGTCTGCTTGATTTCTACACTCTGATCACTCACTAGTATTAAACTGGGACACAATAACATAGACGGGTAGTTATTGTATATTACTTTATAATGTATTAAGGGGAGACACCCCAGGCAAAAACATTGTTTTTCATGGCCTGGTCAATTTTGAGATTTTGGGCTATTTTGCTTCCATAACAGGTCTTCTTTTAGACTAGTAGAAAGAAAACATCTAAAATACACATTTAGATGTTTATTTTAGAACTCTTTGTCTATTTACGTCTGTAGATTTCTCCTAAATTCACCAAAAGATAGCATTAGATAATGCCTCATTTGCATATTTAAACATAACTTTTCAGAAAACTTGTAATACAAAAAATAATTGTTTTAATGTAAGCAATTAACTGGGGAAGTTTCATGATGATATCTATTTAATTTTTTTTACCCTATTTGTTACCCTAGTCTTGCAAAATGTATGGAATTTTACAATACGTATATTTAAAAGCCGTCCATACATTTTCCAGTTTCATTCCTATCTGTATTTTGAAGTTTTTTACAGGGGGGGTTGTTCATATATCATTCATAGCCTGATTCATAACATAACATTTTATTCCTGAAAAAAAATCTATTTTTTTTTTTATATGGCTGCTGAGAGTATTTTCTGATTTATGGAGTGATACAAAGATATATCAAAATCCCCTATGTAAAAACCTTTGATTCTAATACAGTATATCAACAAAATGAAACAATACTTTTGAACCTGGCCTTATCCAATGTTCAGATTTCTCTTCTGGAAATGTATGAAAATTAGCACAAATTTAATATGACAATGCCTCATCTCTATATTTAAACATACATTTTCAGAAAACATGTAATACAAAAAATAATTTTCTTTCATGGGGATATCTATTAGACCATTTCTTTTTTACCCTATTCACCTGTAGTGTCTCCCCTTGAATTAAATTGTAAAGCATCAAAGTTAAAATACTTCCTGTACATGTGTTGGAAGGTATGGAGTAGCTGCAGAAAAGTTAAAACTGGAGTTGAGGGAAATATAGGGTGGTGCAGATGAACACTTGATGGGGGAGTTTTAATTCATGTTTGGTCATATTTGTGTGTGTGTGTGTGTGTGTCTGCATGAGTGAGGCAGAGCGTATAATAGGAAGAGATAAATACAGAGGCAGGCAGATTGCCATCTGGTCCTGTTGGAATCGGTTAGACTAAATGCAGACGGTTTCTCTCTAGACCAATATAATCTGGTCATAGTAATGACTTGCTACTAACACCCAAAGAAGCCTGGCAGTAGGAGATATTGAGAAAAAGAAAGCAACAGGATTCAGAAAAAAATGGCTTAATATATATCCACTAACTTGCTTCTCACAATATGAACAAACATATGGAGGCAGAGATATAGCCTATTTTTAGATTTATAACAAAGGTGAAACTTAGTACATATGTCTTGAGAACTTGGGGATCATGACAAAACCTGTCTGCATGTTTCATGCCTATATTTGTTTATGCATTCTCACTTGTAATTGTGGTATTGCTTACTTTTTATGTCATTGTAGCGTCTTTAAAATTATTTTAATAACGTATATTTGTTTAAGGAAACATTAGAAAATGTTGCAGTTAGTTTGTTACTTTCAGCCCTTCAATTCTCAGTTGGATTTGTGGGGTGGTGGAGGTGTTATGCTCTCCTATATGCAGCTGAGATGAGTGCATAATGTTGGTGAGAGGGGAAAGACAGACTCATGGCATGTGATGAATTTATAACTCCTATACCTGCATGGGGCCAGCTGTCTAACAGAGCACTAAACAATATGGCTGAATGAAGTAAACTGTCTTTAAATATTTATTATCTACACATAACAAGTTCTATACAACAAAAAAAATGGTTACAAA
This sequence comes from Sebastes umbrosus, assembly GCF_015220745.1. Classification (NCBI taxonomy): domain Eukaryota; kingdom Metazoa; phylum Chordata; class Actinopteri; order Perciformes; family Sebastidae; genus Sebastes; species Sebastes umbrosus. The sequence continues at coordinate 7,888,313 of NC_051282.1, read as the reverse complement.
TAATTAGAGATTAAGAATTAAAGTAACATTAGGCTTGAAAACTACTTTCAGCAGCTGACGTTTGTGTGGATTGGATAGAAAGATGCATCTGATCATCAAAGTCATGTCATAGCATGCCATTGAAAATGTCATTAAAAAAGTCAGAGTAAAGTATCCCATAAAAGATGTCATAGTTTTAAGTTCAAAGTTCTTTATTGTCATCTGCACAATTACAACTCAGGCTCCCTCCAGCAAAGCTCATTATATATATATATATATATATATATAAAAACTGTAATGTAAACAGGGATGTATGTATATGGATTGGTGTCCCTGATTATCCTGTTGGACTTCTTTCTACAGAGCTGGGTATTAAGGTCCTCCATGGATAGCAGCTCCCTCCTGACGATGTGCTGAGCTGTTTTCACCACCCTCTGAAGGGCCTTACGGTTAAGGTCGGTGCAACTGCCAGACCAGACGGTGATGTAGACATCAGGATACTCTCGATGGTGCACGTGCAGAAGTTGCAGAGCATCCTGGAGTCCATGTTAAGCCTCTTCAGACTTTGGAGGAAGAAAAGACATTCTCCTGCTGATGTCAGTTGTTATAGTAGGTCATAAAAAATGTCATAAAATAGTCATAGTATTTTATGCCATAAAAATGTCATGATATAGTATGCAAAAGAATGTCATGAAAAATGTCATAAAAATATAAAAGTCCTAGAATAGTATGTAGAAAAAATAAAAACTGGCATACTAGTATGTTGCAAAAATCAAAATAAAATCATGGTATAGTGTTGTATGTCGATACAATAAGAGTAAAAAAAGTCAAAGTATAGTAAGCTGAAAAAGATTCATACTATAACCTGACAAAAAAAAAAGTCATAGTATGTCGAAAAAAATATAAAAAATGGCATAGTATATTATGTTGAAAAAAAAAAATCGTGGTATACTATGTCGAAAAAAGTCATTGACTATGTGGAGGTGGGTGTGGCCAGTGCTCACCTGTAGGAGGGAGACAGGTGTGTGGGAACACTCTGGTAAATAGAGCCAGGGAGAGCTGATTAACACAGCTGGTGAGCGTTTGTTAAATCAGTCTATTCCTTTAAATGCAGTAGCTTGCTGAGGGAGATCACACACACTGTGACGTACAGAGAGGAGAGCTGCTGGCCCTGCAGCAGAAAAGGAGGACATTCTGTTCAACAGAAGATATTTTATGTTTGAAAAGAGTTTTTGAGTTTAGTTGTAAAATAAAGACTGTTAACTTGCTGTGTCTATTTGTGCTGGGAGAACCCACGAGTGGTAGCAATCTTGCTACAGTATAGTATGTCGAAAAAATAAAAAAGACATAGTTAAGTATGTCGAATACTAAAAAAAAGTCATTGTATAGTTTGTCGAAAAAAATCAAAGAATATTATGTTAAAACTAAAAAAGTAACAGTATAGTATGTTGAATTAAAAAAAAATAAAAAAGCCATAGTAGTATGTTGAAACAAAGACAGTGTAGTATGTTGAAAATGTTTTAAAAAGCCATACTATTATATGTTTAAAAAAACGTCATAGTTAAGTATGTTGAAAAAATAGTCATAGTATGTTGAAAAATAAGTCATTGTATATTATGTCGAAACATTTAAAAAAAATCATGGTATACTATGTCGCAAAAAAGTTGTAGTATATGTGGAGGTGGGCGTGGCCAGTACTCACCTGTAGGAGGGAGACAGGTGTGTTGGGACACTCAGGTGAATAGAGCCAGGGAGAGCTGATTAACACAGCTGGTGAATCAGTCTCTCCCTTTAAATGCAGTAGCTTGCTGGAGCTGAGGGAGATCACACACACTGCGACGGACGGAGAGGAGAGCTGCTGGCCCTTCAGCAGAAAAGGAGGACATTCTGTTAAACAGAAGATATTTTATGTTTGAAAAGAGTTTTTGAGTTCAGTTGTAAAATAAAGACTGTTAAACGTTTGGAAGGTGTCCTGCTGTGTCTGTGTGTGCTGGGAGAACCCACGAGTGGTAGCAATCTTGCTACAGTATAGTTTGTTGAAAAAATAAAGTTATAGAATAGTGTCGAAATAAGTCATAGTATATTATTTTGAAAACTAAAAAGTCATAGTATAGTATGTCAAAAAAAGATAAAGTCAAAGTATAGTTTTTCCAAAAAAGTCTCAGTATATTATGTTGAAAAAAGATAAAAAGTCATGGTGTAGTTTGTCAAAAAAGTCATAGTAAAGTATGCCGAAAAAAATTTAAAATGGCATAGTATTTCAGGTCATCATTGTAAATGAGAATTGGTTCTCAATTGATTTTACCTGGTTAAATAAAGGTCAAATAAAAAAAGTATAGTATGTCGAAAAAATAAGTTATACTATAGGATGTCAAAAATATAAAAAAGTCAGTATATAAAAAATGGCATATTGTAGTATATTGAAAAAACTCATATTTCAGTATGTCGAAAAAATAAAAAAAAATTCATAGTATAGTTTGTCGAATGAAGTCATCGAATGTCGAAAAAATTAAAAAAGTTATAGTACAGTATGTTGAATAAAAGTCAGGATGTCGAAAAAATAATAAAAAAAAGCTGTAGTATAGTATGTTGAAAAAAGTTATAGTATAGTTTGTCGAGAATTCATTAATTGTGGACCAAAAGGATTTCAATTGTGGAAAACCTTGTTTGTTAGCTTTTCCGATAATCAGAGAACCGTACTGATGTGATTTTTGAAGAAGATATCTATATCTTTAGGAGGGTTGGTCATCCAATTCAGTTCAACTTTGAGGGCCCCTGTCTCCTGAATAGTTGGTCATTCTGGTTAATCAAACCACCTTCTAATACTCTCTCATATACTGTAGGTTAACATGTAGGAAACATTTTTTTCAGATCGGAAGGAGTGAGGTCAGAAAGTGATTGATTTCTGACGGAATGCCCACAGTGTGTCCCAGCCAAGTAGTCCCTGCAAACACATCACCGTACGTAATGCCAACGTGGTACTTTACATCACATATTTTGGTAAATCACAACATTACCAACTGGTGATGTTGTGACAGTGTCGCTCTATGGTCGCAAAATAACCAGTCCTCATGGAGACTGTTCTTCAACGTTGCAGTTATAGAATAACGTAAATACAATGTAATCTAATAACGTAACAATTACGTTATAACACAGTTCACATCCTTAATTCATTAGAAACGTTACTGGTAGGTTGTCAGAAAGTCCAAAAGTCATAGTTTAGTATGTCATAAAAAATATCATAAGAGTCATACTATAGTATGTCATAAAAATCATTAAAAAAATTGTCAATATAGTATGTCATAAAAAATTTATAGTGTAGTATGTCTTAAAAAATGTAACGTAAATGTAAAAACATGCTTGGACCCAGCGGGGAGTCAACTTTGCAATACACTGGAGGAAACCCTGCATTTACTTACAAAAGAAAGGTCGAACAGAGGAAAATAAACAGTAAAAACAATAAATGTGCCGGTGGGAAGAGTTTATAGAAAATCAGGAGTATTTACCTGTAGCTTCAGGCAGCTCCAATGACCTGGTCAGCCTCATTTTTTGCCAATTGTCCTCATGGCCCTAAGCTGAAGAGTCAGCTAGTTGTGTGAAATGAGACAACCATACATTTTAGAAAATGTTAATATAATATAGGTTAAAGACTAAATTGTAACATATGCCTACAGTGGAACCATGCATGCAAGCAGACTTTATATGAATAATCACATTGTGAATTATGAGGTAGTTGCTAATGAAAACACAATCGTATGTTGAAAAGTATTCATTTCTATATCTTGGATATGACATCAATATATGGATTGTGTGCAGTCAGAATTCTTACCTGACTTCTGTGGAGATTTGCTTCTGCACGCCAATCCCCTCAGCGGCAACGCGACAGTGATGTGCTCTTCTTCTTCTTCTGTTTATTTCTGGTAGATTCCAGTACAGTAGCCACTCTGTGTGGTACAGTGGAAAACGTAGTTCAGAGTGACAGTATTTCCCCTGCGAGTATTTATTTTACATTAAATGAAAAATGAAATATGAAATGAACTGATAAAAAAAACAAAATACTGATAACAATCTATGAAAAAGGCCGGCCCACTGAACTTTTTGGCGGGCAAGTTTGGAGGGGATTGGTGGAATAGGACAGGAGGAGTTGTGGGACACACAAACCACTCTCCAAGTAGTGTGTGTGCGTGTGCTTGTGAGTGTGCGTACATATTCCCATATTTTCCAGTAACACAAGGTGCCCTTGATACAGTAATCATTCGTGTGTGTGTGTGTGTGTGTGCGTGTAGTTATCCCCTGCCACCATCTGTTCTCTATAGGCCAATGATCATTTATCTCCCCATTAACTGTCAGTCACTCTGTTCCCTCTTGACATCTCGTCTCTCACTATCTGTGCTACGGAGCTACAACACCACACCGGTTACAGAAGATAGATATATAACAAGACATAATGTTGGGTTTCTTCAGCCATCCAATTATGTGCATACAGTACATACTGTATGTACAGTTGTGGACAGTTTTCAGCCCTCATTTAGACACTTCAGTACATTAAATGTGGCTGTAAAAGTGCTAAATACATCACCTGCCCACGGATGCCAGTGTTTGCTTTCATCTACGTCCATGTTTATTTGCTGCTGCTTCTTCTTCTTCTTCTTCTTTGCCTTTGCCAGAGCTTTTGCTGTTTCTGCCACCTGTTAAAATCATTGAAATAGCGTGAAACCAATGGCTGGACTGAGTCATGCATGTGTGGCTCTGTGTGCATCCTCGTGAAAAGTGACAAACAAAATACAACATAATACCTCCCTCCTACCTCGGGATCCAAAACTCCAAAGGTTACCTTTAACTCATAAGGAAAAAACGTATTATGTCGTTAAAAGTTAGTAAAACAGGTACATATGTATGTCAGTTAAAGGGTAAAATTCATCTTCACGCCATACCCCTGTCTAAACTATGTGTGCTTTGCTTACCTAGTGTTTAATGGATTATTTCACTTCTCTTGTGGCAGAGAGACTGTGTCAGAATGTGACAGAAATCTATGAATATAATCAATAACTAATAAGAAATGTTTTCAGACTTATTAGACATTCATATATTCTGTATGTGCAATCTCAGTTTTACAAAAAATCCAAAGCAAGATGGTGGAGGAGATTGTCAGGGAGAGTGAGACCCCCATGCACATGCAGATCTCTCCGCTGTTTTGGAAGCTTCACGGCACAACGTGGCGCATACAGATGTATGAGGAACGAGGAAACGTATTGAACCTTGATCATTTTAAATGACTGTAAAGGTATGCACATCAGAGGAATGTCAGTCAAGTCTAAAAACTCTGTTGCAGCAGCCTTTCCTCACAGCCGTAACAAACTGTTCTCCCATCTCTACTTTACTGTTTGGTGAAAACTTATAGGAACTGCAGAGTTTTGCAGATTTTTCCAGCTGATTTACAGTACATCCATTTTGGATCGTTGTCTTCCACTGTGGTTTGGATGGACAGATGGGAAAAAATATCCTTCCTGACCTGTCAGTCATTCATTTATACATGAATCTGCCAAATCACACACAACATCTGCCCAATGGCCATTACGCATTTCATGAAAAATGAAAGAAAACAACTCCTTTAGCTTTATCCCACTTCCCTCACAGCATTCCTTTCCTCAGCCTCCTATATTCCCATCCCCCACTTTCTTTTCTCCTGAAAAATTATATTTGGTTCTAGTAAAATATTCATGTCTCAGTCATAGCACTGGAACCATGAATCATACATCTGAGGAAGAGACGATAAGGGAAGGCAAAGGAATGAAGTGGATATAAATGTGATGACAGTAGGAGTGTCAGAAGGGGATGGAAGAGAGGAGGACATGGCTGTAGTCATATATTGGGAGCTAGAGGTGTAAAGGGCAGAGAGAGAGAGAGACTGGCAGATGGATGAATGGAAAAGGAAAGAAAGGTTACAGGGAGAAGTAGAGGGAGGAGAATGTTACATTAGTAAAACTGAGGAGAGAAGGAGGAGGGGTTGAAGCAAGAGGGCGAGGAATGTGTTTTAATAGTCGCACAGACGGTTTGATGAGAACTGATATGACTAAGGACGAAAAGAGAAAAAGAGTTACAAGAGTTATATTCCTTCAAGATTCCTGTCCTGGTTGATTTACAGACACCTGTGGTTACTGGTGGCATCAGCTAGTGCAGTTTATAGGTTCCATATTGTAAAAAGTTTAACTTGCTTTTGTTATAAAGCAGGTTTAAAGTGGAAGTAGGCAGTATACTTTTGGTATCATTAGGCAAAAATTCCATAATAACCTTTCAAAATATTGTAATTCAAGTGTTCTGAGAGATAACTAGACTTCTACACCCCATCATGGCTCTGTTTTCAGGCTTTAGAAAATCTAGCCCGTGACGGGAGACTTTGATCAATCACAGGCCAATTCATTGAGAGAGCGTTCCTATTGGCTGTGCTGCGGTCATGTGACCGGAACTTGGCGTTTCTTCACCAGATTTCACAATGGCGGCGGCGTCACAAACTTTCTCAATTTACAACTCAACCGTGCACTACAAGATGATTCTGAAAACATTTGAGGCGAGAAATAGGCATTAACGGAACATAATATTGATTCATATTTGATCAGGGCTGCTTAGTTTGAACGTTTTGTCAGAGTTCGCGAGTGATTGACAGCCGGCTCTCATAAGACGGCAGCTGGACAGCAGACCTCAGATCATCTCTTACTGCTTGTTTTCCTCCGGTATGTGAAATCTTGCAGATGCCGAGGCACATGATTTTTTTCAGGTTATCTGTTTCATGTGTTTCACCAGTCCCATATATCAATATAATATTAGGTGAGTTTGTTAAAGGTAGTGGTACTATGGGCGGGGCCTGGGTTCTGTTTCAAATTAAGTGGCGCTATTACTTGTACTTGTAAACTACTCTGAATTTCACAACTTCTGTTCTCTTATTCTGAAACTCAAAAATGAATGGCGGTGCCTCCAATAAGATTAAAGAAATACAATAAAAGTATGTATCCAATTAAGTTTTTAGTCTGGTATATTGATTCAATTGACCTTTTGTAAATAGTTTAACAAAACATGAAATGTGTAAGATGAACTACACCACGAGTGTGCTTTAAATACAAAACTCCCAAGCTTTGGGTATTAATTAAAGGGACTGTTTGTTAACAGCGACACCTGTGGCCGTTAAGTCAACGAAAGTCAGTGTCGGGCTCGAGCTTATGCTCGCTCTACATAGACATGAACGAGCATCGCTCAAAACAGTGAGGCGACACACGTCAGCTAAAACCACAATATCACTCTATATTTCACCTGCTTGGTAGTAATGTCAGCTGACCAGACAAGGGTCTCTCCATGAATCACTGCTGATCCTAGTGTTGGCTTTTCCTGCTTCAGCCTCCCGACCATGGTCGGAGAGAGACACCGGCACACCGGTCGGAGACGATAACGTTTCTCGCTGCAGAGCTCCGTCACTTCACAAGACACGGAAAACCTCTGTTGGTCTGGAGGAGCTGCAGCAGTTATTTCTGCTCAAACGTCCACTGTACATTCACTAGATATTCTCAGAGCTAGGAAGTCTTCTGCAGTGTGTAGTGTGCGCACATGCACGTGAGGTGGAGCGAGCCGAGTGAAGCCAAGCAGGCAGGCAGAGGAGCAGAGGAGCAGAGTACAGCAGAGACTCCGGCCCTGAAGACCAAAGCTACGGTCTCCCCCGCGTACTACGACCGCGGCCAACACTGTTTTGCAAGACGGGCTTCACTAGATAGAACTCTGCGGTTTTGGTGCTTCCATGTAGTTTGTTTTGGAGTTTTGTCTGAACAGCGTAGTCGCACGCGAGCACGCATATGCCACCGACCCGGGTGATTTATACGTGTAAGAAGTTACAAACAGTCCCTTTAACAAAGGTGCAAAAAAAGTGCAATGAATTTAATTCACTTATGAAAATAAAATTACCACCCAATATTAATAAACAAAAATAAATATTAGGTCACCTTGTTACTTCAAGTATCTTTAAATCTCTCTGTAATACTTATTATAAGGCTCTAACATCACAATTTTTTATCAGCATTAACATCATCAATTCACTGTGGGCCCACACTCACACACACTCTCCTAACACTTGTAAACACAAGCAATAAAATAAAAGGCACTTACAATTTCAGTACTCAGGACTCCATAGAGCATGCAGGAGGGTAGGTGAGTGGAATAGGGAGCAGAGCACAGACGTCCAAAGCCAACAGCTGCATCAACAGTCCATGTGGTACACCAGCAGCAGCATCAACAGTTCATGTGGTACACCAGCAGCAGCATCAACAGTCCATGTGGTACACCAGCAGCAGCAGCAGCATCAACAGTCCATGTGGTACACCAGCAGCAGCAGCAGCATCAACAGTCCATGTGGTACACCAGCAGCAGCAGCAGCATCAACAGTCCATGTGGTACACCAGCAGCAGCAGCAGCATCAACAGTCCATGTGGTACACCAGCAGCAGCATCAACAGTCCATGTGGTACACCAGCAGCAGCAGCATTAACAGTCCATGTGGTACACCAGCAGCAGCAGCAGCATCAACAGTCCATGTGGTACACCAGCAGCAGCAGCAGCATCAACAGTCCATGTGGTACACCAGCAGCAGCATCAACAGTCCATGTGGTACACCAGCAGCAGCATCAACAGTTCATGTGGTACACCAGCAGCAGCAACAACAGTCCATGTGGTACACCAGCAGCAGCAGCAGGGAGAAGCAGCTCTCTAACTGTGGTCCAAAAGAGTTTTCCTCTCTCTCACAGTCCAAATGTCTCCTGAATCAAATAAATAGGCTAAGCAACAAGTCCTTCCACTGCTTCATGTCGATGTAGCACTAGCTTGTTTTAACCAACTGCTTCAGATGCAAAGCTAATTTTGCTATATGCTAACGGCTAATTGCCTTAAGCAATACAACTCGTTTTGACACCATAACACTTTAGTCACATTACAGAAACAACACACAAGCTCATATTTACCTCCTGAAGGTCACACAAGTCCAAACCAGAGGATAACTGGTCGTCAACCCTGAAGTTATGAACGTTATGCCTCTCGGACACGTACAGTCTCAATGTTCACTCGACCGTGACAACTGACGTCTGCTTCACTCCCAAACACTTTGACCTGCAGGTAACGCTAAGCCCCGCCCCTCTACCTGAAACTGGACTTTGATTGGCTGTTTGCTTTAGGACAAACCAATGAAAACAAAAGAAAAACAATGATTGACCTCTATGCTGCTAACCCAGTTAGACTGTAAGGTTGATAACACCTGTTGGATTATGTGCAAAACAAACAATCTATGCTCATTTGCATGAAATATGAATTTTGGACTCTTTTTGTTTTTTAAACCATATTTATACATTTTAACCAGCTTTATAAAAACATTTAGCCTGGTTTATTTTTTTTTTTAACTATTTGCATTCTGATATCTAAATGAATTTTAGCCAGGGCTACACATGTACTACTGCCACGATATGGCGACCGTTTTATAAAAATAACTTTTTTTAAACATATTTGCTCCAATCTCGCCTACTTCAGCTTTAAGTGCTAAATACTGTGGAAGTATTGAAACACTCAATCCATGGAGAAATACACACAGCCCATATTCAGAAACGGTGCTTTGAAACTAGAATGTGATATAATATAAATGATATCAGCTTCCAATCTAATAAATAAGCCGGTTAACAATAGCTGCAACTGCAATCTGATTTCATGCTGCAAATATCAAAACTGATCTGCCGACAAAAAATGCGGAAAATGCCTGTTGTACTGTTGACATCCGTAGTAAGCACCTCTGTGACTAATACATTGTGTTTCCCGTGACTGTTTCACAATAAAAGTGACCCTTGGTTTCACCAGTTTTTTGTTTCAACTTCTGTTTACAGGCTTTACTTCATCGAGGCTAATGTCAATGAGATAAATTAAAAACAGTCATACTGAACTGCACACTGCATTGTTTCCTTTGAATCCCTAATGTTTGTAAAGACAATTGGAATCCAGCACAGAATGGTGGACTCCGCCACTAGGATTGACAGCTACAATATAGAGAGATATTTACAGAATGTGGTTGCTATTGCTGACAAAATGCCAACCATGAATAATATCAAAAACAGAACTCAATTTCTCAGAAATCTTAAGGATTATAACTTCAAGCGAAGAGAAGAAGAGATGGCAGCTCCATCCGCTCCATCTTACACAAAACAGAGAATGACAGAAAGGTTACAGGTCACACTTTGTAATTTTAATGCAACTTTTTCCCTATGATTGTGGCAAAATGTATTAAATTGCAGGTTTGAAAGAACAATCACAACATTTGGGTCACCTCAGATCTGATTAGATGTTCAAAAGTAATGCCTCACCTGCTCATGCACATAAGTGTGAAAATGGTGTTGGAGTTAGCTTTCAAAGTCTGAAATGACATTTAATTTGAGCATTTTTCCATTAGACCAATCGGTTGCAATGTTTTCAAAAAAGAAGAACATCACATAATCTGCCAATTTTTATTCAGCATTGTTTAAGTTACAAGTGCTACTGAAGTTTTTATTAAAAAGCAACAATAAAGAGTTGTTTTTTGCCCCCACAGAGACATAGAACATCAAGAGTTAAAGAATCTGAGGGAGGGAAACAGTGTCTAATTAAACATGAAAGGATGTCATGTGGCAAAACGGCTCATGTCACTCCTACTTGTAGCTGCTGCACATGTGTGCTCTTACTCTGAAAATGAATAGAGGACAAGACAGGAGGAAGTGAAGGAGGAGGAGAGAGAAAAATTCCCAAAAGACGTCATTGATAAAAAATACAATCACACACACACGAGCAAGGATGGCTTAGGCTGATGTTATGTGAAAATATCCAGCGTGCCAAACGTTAGCGAAAAGTGTGAGCCAGCGTTTTCTGTTTCCAGAGAAAATTAGTTGCTGATAAAAAATTCAGCACAGGAGCAAAGTGTTGGCTAAGTGACAGGGGGACCGAGATCCAGTAGGAGCAAGTATCCCTCAAGTGTTACAAAAGACCTGCGTAAGCTCTTCTGAGACAGAGAGGAGGAGAGGAGGCTGAAGAGAGAAGGCCAGGTGAAATAGGGTCAGCGCTCATCTTCCACTGAACCTTATGAGGGTTGATTATCTCCAGCCCTAACACACACACACACACACACACACACACACACACAGGGCCCTGCAGAGTGTGCGTCTGTGTATGTATGTTACGCTCTCTCTCTTCTTTTGTGGTGTTATCAATGCTGACATACTGTAGCTACGGGCTGTGTGCTTACCCTGTCCTCTTTCCAGCTCTTAAGTTGAGGCAGATCACAGACACCGCTAACAAACACACGCATATATAACCAACATTAAACATATCTGTCCCGAGAGCGAGGTTACAGGCAAAATGTCATCGGATAGAGGATTTGTTCACATCCTAATAGTGTTTACTGTGAATATGTACAGCAGCCTGCCTGCTTTAGTTTAGCCTTTGGCTGTCGAGCACATGAGTGTGTTTGTGTGTGTGCAGATTGCCTGTTCCATACAATAAACAGTATGTTAGACTCTCTGTTTGCATGAGTATAAGTGGCTATTTTGAGCTGTGTAAATATGTAAATAAAGAAAATATCTTAGGGCTACTCTGTTTGCCTCTGACAACTTAAAGACATGAAAGAAAATCTCACTTTATTTTCTTTCAAATTGATATGACTGAAGTTTAATTTCTTAGTAGGATATACCAAATGATGAGATTTATGTCACATCTCTGTGTCGTCAATTATACACATATCTGGCTTTGAGTCTCTGTCATAGCGAACACATGCAGCCATTTTCTTGCAGCCAATTCAATGTCTGGAGTAATACAATCAAGAGGGAGTGCATCAAGTCAGTAGCTCATAAAAATGGGGCCAAGAAACAACTGTGCAACTTTACTGGTTTGCAATATATTATGTCCTATTTTTATTTTGTTTATTTTGTATTTCCCATCCATGGCAGATTGGCAGGCACCTGCGTAGGCTTTGGGTGCTGAGCCCATATAGGAAAGCCTCTTTGTTCAGCTGCGGCGGTGCCTTCATGGTGCCTTGTATACTCTTTTCATTGATCTATTAATTCATTTCAATGACATTCCAAGCAGTAAAACTTCTACTCTGAGTGTTGTGTCCATTATTATTTTTTGGTGCTTGAACCTAACCTGACCTACCAGGTGGTTTGTTACACAGAACCATCTAAGAAGCCGTCATTGGAAAGTGTTTGGAAAAGGGCAGACACTTTCAAAAAAATACTTAGCAGGCGATTGGGTGAACCATCTGTCAATCAAACTCTTGCCAAAGCCAGTCGGGAGAAGAGCAAAAATATCTTTTCCATTGTGAAAAGCCTTCAGTGTCGTTCTTTGCACTTGTTCAATGAAGAAATACTCTCCAGTTCTGATCTAACTGATGCTATTGCAGCATCTACACTAACCTCTTTAGAGCCACCATCGTTGGTCAGAACAAACAGTCGCATCTCCACGTCACAAACACATAAATCATGCCCGTAGCTGCCAGTAGCTCCTCACAGGATGCTGATTGGTCTGGACACAAACGCATTACTTGAAGCCTGACAAGGGTGGTGTCTAAGGTAACCCACAAATTGCAAAAACTTGCAAAAACCTCTTGTGAGACTCGTCGTCTGGTGACCTATCCTAACCTTGACGATTTAAGGTCAATGCCTAACGTTAACCATTTGAGGTCAATGAATAATCTTAACCATCTCGTGAGAGTTTCGCAACTTGTGGCTTGCCTTATAGGAACGACCCCTGACATGATAGATTTTCGCATGATCTTGTGCTATCGCAAGAATCCAGCTTCCGTGCAAGGTAAGCTTTTGTCGTCATAGTCTGCAATTATAAATTCAGAATTTATTGAGATTTGCCTTGCTGAAATGACACTACTTTTCAGCAATGCAAAGTAACATTAAAAGCCCCAGACTTTTAAAAAACATTTTAAAATGCAAAAAGGTTGCACACCTTTAAAGCTGAAGTAGGCAAGATTGGAGCAAATATGATTAAAAAAATATACGGTCACTATATCGTGACAGTAGTACATGAAATGGGTAATGTGAAAAACATTCATGTGCCTCTTTGTCCTCCGGTGCTCCTAACAGCAGCTGCAAGATTGGAGGAAAACAAGCAGTCAGAGCTGACCTAAGGTCTGCTGTCCATCTGCTGTATATGAGAGCCGGCTGTCAATCACTCGCGAACTCCGATCAAACGGTCAAACGAGTCAGTGCTGATCAAATATGAATCAATATTATATTACGTTATTGCCTATTTCTCGCCTCAAATGTTTTCAGAATCATCTTGTAGTGCACGGTTTAGCTGTAAAATGAGACGGTTTGTGACACGGCAGCCATTGGAAAATCTGTTGAAGGAACGGGCTAGATTTTCTAAAGCCTGAAAACAGAGCCATGAGGAGGTGCAGAAGTCTAGTTTTCTCTCAGAACACTTGAATTACAATATGCTGAAAGGTTATTATGGAATTGTTGCCCAATGATGCCAAAAATATACTGCCTACTGCCACTTTAAAGGCAATATTGATATGAAAAACATTCATGGTAAAAAATGTACCTGAAATGAATTTCCCCTTTGTTTAATATGCTATGCATCAGTATCATATGGTCCAACTGACACAAATTCAAAACCCATACATAGGTGATGGTGCTGCAGCCTGATATCAGTATAGAAATAAAAGAGATGAAAAGACAATACACACTATTGCTACTCAGAGATGGCATATTGAATAAACAAAGAAACAGCATTTGGAATGTATAAAGATCGTATCCCATAACTGTTAGCAGCCCTTTAGTGCACTGAGAACCCTGGACAGCTCCCATATCCCTGTGGTCCCACGTTCAGCACTATGGAGAGCGGTCGTTATACAGTTTGGTGCAGAATGTTATAAAACATACACTCGAGCTGAGCAGGAAAGTAGGAGGATTTACTTTACGTATTGTAACTCTGTACTCCATGTCAACACTACCTATACAATCCAAGCAAACATTTCTACAGCAAACATCATTTGCTGCCTGTAAGTAAGTCACAAGTTTGTAAGATACTGACATTTTTCTGCATTTAACAGAAAAAGTTCTTCTTTTCACCTGGGCTTTTGTCTGTGCACAATATTATAGGCTGCATCTAAGTGTATGGAAACAATAACAGAGCATCACAGTCTTATAAAATGTTAAAAGTAATATCGTTTGAGTTAGTATTGATGTCTCCATGCTGCTTACGCTGCTCAAAACTTTTGCTACTCAGTTGTAATGACAAGAGGAGAAGAAGTTGGCAGGACTGTCCCAGCTGAGGGAGCCAATCCTCTTCTAATTACCTTGTTCCCTTCCTTCAACGAATTGCTCTCACACAGAGGAGCAGAGGGGCCCTTTTTTCTGTACGTCTGAGAGTCTTCACCAGAGAGCTCACTTATGGTGAGAGAGGAACGGAAGGAAGGATGTGCTAAAGTGGAACAGAATCCAGCTGAGAAAGCTGCGACTTCATGAAAGGTAGTCCCATGTGGTTCGGCTTGTTCAGTCAGTCGAAAAATCTCTCGGCAGACCCTGAAAATCATACTTTTTATAGCTAAAATGAGACAAGCTGCACCAAAACCAAGGCCTTCATCCCATCTTCCATTTTTCGACATGGACTTTTTATAGCCATCTAAAAGATATACCCGGTGAGAATTTCGTTTCATTTTCATGCATGGTTGGATTGGGTAATGCACATTCCAAACACCTTATTGTAGTCAGACATACAGTACACACTGGTTTACGAATACGACAGTGTTTCAATTTATAAAAGCAACGTGTCCTCGTACAACAGTTCCTATGATTTCTTACGAAAAGTTATTCCTAATTTTTTGTGTGTTTTCCTACGAAAGTCCAGCAGCACGTGACACATGTCAATTTCCGCTCCAGTCTTTTCAAAATAAAACTACTTAGGTTTATGCAACAAAACTACTTAGTTAGGTTTAGGAAAAGATCAACCTGGTTAGATTAAGGCAACAAAATAAGTTTAAGAAAAGATTGCGGTTTGGCTTTAAATAACACTGGAAGTGGCGTAACTTAAGTACAAAAGTTACGTCACAAAAACTACTTAGTTGGGTTTAGGAAAAAATTGTGGTTTAGGTTAAAATAACTCCAGAAGTGGCATAACTTACGTACGGAAGTTACATGACAAATAAATCAACGATGACTTCAGGTTTCACACGGAGAACGAACAGCGGTCTGCTGAGCAAAAGTCCAGTGTATTTTTGACCCACCCATCCACCCTGACCTCCTCCCTATGTGGCGTTTGTTGCTCTTTATACTTCCTGGTTCACAATTACGTGGATTACATAGGAATATATTTTGTGGGATGTATACGAATTACAGTGTGTTACTTCATAGCTACGAACGGTGTACGAGAACAGCCTAAAAAAGGATACAACAGCACATTCAAAGAGGCTCACCCTCTTAAATTTAGCCTAAAGAGTGAGCCATGGCTCGGTCAAAGGAAAGACAAAATGTTTTTTAATGACTTAGCACAGTAGCTCCTGGCACAACTCTGTGAATTTTGCGGTCTAATTTCTTTCTGCTGCTCCAATCTATAAGCAGCTGAAGTATGGACGTTTGACCTCGGCCTAATCACAGCCTCCCATATCTAAATGAATAATAGATGCTGAATTTTCACATTGATTTAGTAACTGGCAGATGGGACAGAGGTCCTGGGTCATAAAGCTGTAATGAGGGAGATGTTTTAGACCTTTCTCTTACACCAGTTCCTGCTCACAAGCTTAACGTAGGAGTGTTAAATAGTCTGAAATATGGTAGCGCAGGTCGTCATCTGACTATGATGAAACCTCAATTTCTTATCAGAGTGTGAAAATGAAAAAGAAAAAGGAAACAGCGAGCAGAAAGAGGGAACTGCTAAATATAAAGTTGGAGTGCTAAATCAGGTTAGGGGAAACATCTTATATATATTTCAATTTTTCAATATTTTAGTACTTCCCCCTTTCACAGGAGTCTCTCATACATGCCACTGTTCTTGCTTTCTACCTTTTATCTTCCTTCCAATATCACTAACATGTCCGTAGGGTTAGGTTTGAGCAGAGACGGCGAAGCTCACTTCTCCTCAATATTAGGAGAGAGGTGGGAAAGGCAGGTGAGGACACTTGGGTCTAAGAGCTGAAGTAGTTCATCGCTCCTTCTTTGCCTGTGTCTTTTCTCTTTCAGCACGTCTATTTTCATTATAAGAGCTCTCCCCCCCTCCCCCCCAAGAAGAACATTTCCCCCTGATCTCCACTTCTGCGGTGAGACTACTGCTTTTTTAATGCGAGAATAGTTTTTCACAACTTGCATTTAATTTAAAGGTTTAAAGGGATAATAATACAAGTGGTTTTATGAGTTTGCGCCAACAGTCCTTTAGGCTGTTCCTACTAATAGACAATTTGGAGATACAGTAAAAGATGATAAAAAGTAATAGTAGCTGCAGATTAAAGGATTCATTTTTCCTCCCCTCAGAAGAAGCAATTTACTCTCATTCATTCCTGTACATTATGAAAAACAACTTCCAAGAGGCAGCCAGATTGGTACGGTTTCATTTTATTTCCATTGTGCTTCAGTTAAGTGGTTTCAACTCAGTATTTTATATTAAACTGAAGTTTTTCCAATTCCTCAAAAGCATCATACTATAGGAAAACAGCATGGTTGCGTCCGAAATTCAACACTAGCATGCTATGTAGTACGCTAAAATAGTATGTGAGATTTTTTAGTATGTCCAAAATCTTAGTATGAAACCAATAGTATGTGAACTGCTTACCATTTCCGGTGAAATATTACAGTATGCAAACACTGGACACTACTGCGGCATAAATATCCCACAATGCAATGCATGACATGCGTGACAACAACATTCATAACAGATGTTGACGGAAAGCTCTGTAACATCAATAATGCTTCAATGATAATATATAGTAATAGTAATTTATTTTTTAAATTAGTTCAAACTTTGATTCTCACAAATCTCACTGTTTGATCACATGAGGTTGGTACGGGTTACCATGGTTACACGTCTCCAACCGGCAAGGAGGCTCTCAGGAAGTGACTACATAATGCACTGGTCAGTGCATCCGAAAAGATACAAAGATGCTACTCATAAAAGTATGTTGGACAATACAAAACATACTGGGTATGTAGTGCATAGTATGCAATTTTGGACACAGCCCTGTGCTATAGCTTTTTTAAATTTTTAATTCCTGCCCCCCGTCAAAGGATACTTGCCACCGGGCCTAACAACTTTTCAGATAAAAAATCTCTCAAATCTCAGCAACACATAGTGTGGACCTTCACAACAAAAAAGCTGACTGGTTGGTCCAATGTCCAAAACTAAATTCCTCTTCAATGACACTCAAGACAACATATTGTTGCCCATCTTGTCATTGTTCCGTCTGTGTAGGATGATAAATCGAAATCGTTTGTTTCACAGATGTCGTAGTTTGTTTACGCCGTCATCACAGAGAAATTAACGTCTGTTTCCTGATTTCTTCTAGGTTTTCTTTACATTGTGGTCGGCCAAACATGATGACACTGATTACTAGTGGACACATACTGAGGTCCGAAAAGACACAGAGGGGAAGAAGGAAGTGTGTGTTATATAATGGGGGTGATGGCTCGGTTAACACCAGTCCGTAGAGAAAACGTCTGCAATGGTGACATTTTTATCAATCACTCACACGCCGACACGACTTTCTTGGGCACACAAACAAAAAGGAACTCTCATACACAAACGCGTCCTGACACTTTCCCTGGCACATAACATGTGACATTCAGGTAATTTATTTATCCATGTTCTGTCTCCCACCCACACCCACAATTTGTTTTTTACATCTCCCATGGAGGGGAGTGTTTTGGACTCGTTCAATGGTAAAAACCCCAGAGGGAATCTGTAATGAAACTCATCTCTTCACTGGCAGGATTTGCAGTGTCTGTTCACATCAGATTTCATACACTCGTGTGACACAGACCTTGTCTCTTCATTGCTATCTAAACAGTGAAGAATCTGATTCTGTTCCATTTTAATCCCCCTGTAAGGACGACGAGGCAGCAAATTAGTTTTTTAACAGGTAGCGAAGATTCATCCCTGCCTACATCGGTAGTCATTACAGAGGATCCCCATTTATTCTGCATTAGCTCTCCATACACTCATAAAAGCTGCTGATGTCCTTCCATCACTCTTCTGGCGCTCTTTAATCATTTTCAAAAGCTGCACAGAAAGGAAGAAGAGACAAAAAGAAGACACAGAGATGCTGCATGATACTCATTTCACTTTCACGACTTGTTTTGCTCTCTCTCTCTCTCTCTCTCCCTCTGTATCCCTTTCTCTCTCTCTCCCTGTGTCAGATGGGATTCATGTACCTGATCTATTTAGGAGAGTGGGCAACGGTGGAGACTAAGGCACTGAGACACATCCTGCAGGCGGGGACCCTGTTTAAAAAAAACAAACAGATACACACACACATGAAGCTGGCAAGCACCCCCATACACACATACACATGGAAGTTCGTGCACTTGCACATTTTCAAGACTTTTGTTGATATTGTGTGTGGCATAACTGGTTCATCCTCCTCATTCTATATTCCCTAATCCAGAAAAAAAAGAAAAGAAAAGCATTTTTGGAATTAAGTAAAAAAAACGCCTTGTTTTCATATTGTGAAAAATCATAACATCATACATGTTTGATACGTTGCAGCGGCTTCGGCGTGGCTTTTATGAATTTTGGCGACATAACATTTGCTCGGCTTGATGATCGGGGGACGTTCTGTTGCTGCTCAGAAAGAATTTGTATATTTACTTCCCTCTTTCCACAAGGAGGTCAGAAAGGTTAGCATCAGTTACAAAACATTGCCTCTGGATGTGATAAGAGATTCAGTGTTTTGATCAAGGCCACTTCAGCGGGGCGGATGCTGGTTTCTAGGGTGGTATTTTCTAATTAATATTACATTTGATTAGATTCTTGGGCTTTGAATATGTAGCCCAACTACACTTTAAATGTTAGAGGATAAATTCAGCGCATCCTAAGGTTTGCAAATATGTTAATATCTTCGTACAAGCACACATATCAGCGTGCAATTTTCACTGACATATACACAGACACACACACCAAGGACGATGCCAAAGCACAGACACAACTGCCACAAGAATGGTCACACAGAAACTGGCAATGACACACTTGCAGAAAACATGGAGAGAAAAGCAACACAATGGTGGTATCACTGCGTGGCTGCACACACGCACACCCAGAGGCTTGCTTGTACATACACACAGACAAACACAAATCCACATCCAGGGGTGCCATCACGGTGAGGCAAGCTGGAGTTAGGGCAGTGTGATGGTGTTATATAACGGGGCTGGCCAAGCACGGCTAAGCATTTTTATCTGGGCTAACAACAACTCTACATGGAGTACACAGACGTGTGTGTGTGTGTGGAGACAGAGGAAGGAGGGAGTTATGAAATCAGCTACAAGGGAATAAGACAAAATGTGTGCGTAACATAAGAGCGCGGCGAAGAAAATGAGGCAGGCAGAGTAATAGGTATGAAAACAGACCGACAGTGACACAGAATTAAAATATTTAGTTAAGTGCAAGCAAACTGCTTGTCGAGCTGTTTCAGGGCAAGTCTAGGACAAGTTTCAGGTCAGTAATTCAAGTCCCTTGTGACTTGAAACGAAATTGGAGATGGGACCATGTGTCTGCCAATTTCTCAGCACAAGGCTAGCAGATATTACTCACTAGTACACAACTTGGGAAACTAGAGGTCACCTATAGTTGCATCCGTCTGAATGATGTGGATTTGTTCATTGCTTGATAAGCAGCTCACTTGTGGATATGCTGACGATGCAGATTCATCTGTACCTAAACACCTGTGTCTGTCTTGATCTGTGAATGGTGCCTAAAAATGTCAACAAATAATTAAATTAACGTATTTTGCCTACTTTATTTTTTCTGAAGAGTGGATCAATATTTCCAATATTTCACAAAAAAATTAAAAGAAAACATCTCATTAAATCAACTAAATAAATTAAGAAACAGGAACTAGCTAACTAGAACTGAATGGAGGTACACCGACTGTTCCAAATGATCATTACCGTCATAGAGTGGTGCAGGAATGAGTCCTAAAACACTGAAATGATTTAGCATTTTAGCACTTCCAGTTCCCTCGTCTGGAAGTCAATGGGTTTTTAGTTAGATACCTGAAATAAGGTCTGTGGTTAACACAAGCTTAAGAGATTTTAAAGTGTTGTTCCACAATATAAAATACATCTGTAAATATCCCACTAACACTAAAAAAGGCGGTTGCTAACAAGTAGCTAAATGAAACGACTAAATGTCTTCACGGCGACTCGTCCTCCGTTACAGCCTCGTTGTGTACACTCACGCTCATGCAGCCGTGGTGTAGTTTGTTTATAGCCTAACGTTAGCTTTTTACTTCTGCCATTTGCATTCACACAGGTGGTGTTCATTTGTGAAGATTATCTTGTGGAACAAAATGTGTAAGTATCAGAAACGTGTGTTTGCCACAGAGCTTATTTTCAGCAATAATCCAGAATCCAATGGAAAAAATCACATTGGCTTTTTGTCGAAGGAACCCAGGGCGATGCTAACTTCCTGGTTGGCCTAAAAAAATATGTCATCCCTGCACCACTCTATAAGATTATGGCAGTAGCGGTGACGTTTTTGATGGTGCATTCAGGGACACCACAGCGTCTAAGATAGTAGACAGTATAGGCTGACAAAAGTATTGCAACATTTGCAACTGATGTCTGCATACCAAACTCGGAGTGCGCAAACCCTGATGTGAAAATATCATCTGAACTTTAAAGTTCTTGATGTTTTGCCGCCATCACTGAAAGCTCTCATGTTGTAGCCTCTTTGAACTCTAGCAGCAAGACATTTCAAAAGAGTCTCTGCTCACAACTGTATTGCCACACAAAGATGATGTTACTTTGTTTACTGACGTGAATCAAAGTTGGAAAGCAGTGACTACCTGGAAAGTCTAAAAACGTATTCGGTTGCCATGTTGAGGTGTAAGATTAAAGGGAGCCAAGGTTTTGCTAGTAGGGCACCTCAACTCTGAAACGGCCTTCCCAATGAACTCACACTTGCAAAATCAATATAAAACCCCTTCGGGAAACACATTTTTTACATCAAAATGCTTCTTTATCATCTCTTTTAAGTCTATTTTCCTCTTTTTTTATTTTCCTTTGAATTTTTTTTTTATTGTGAGCCTTTTTTTGAACCTTATTCAATGTGCGTTCTTTTGTTTGCACGTGTGTATTTATTTGTGTATGCATATCGGTTCATATGTTTTTCATTATTAAAGGAAATGATTCTAGATTTGTGATGTGTCGTTTGAGAGCGATTGACAAAAAAGTTTGCCCTCCGAGTCTGTCAGCTGTAACGCATCTTCGAAACATCCAAATACAAACGTGTAGAAGTGGCCGAGGGAACGGAAAAGAAAATCTTAGAAACAGGATAGCACCTGCCCACCGGCTCATACTAACAGATTCCCATCCAATGCACATATTTTTGGAACATATTAGCGTTTTTGTTAGCTTGTCAGAATATTAGTCATGTCAATTTGACTGTCTCCGCTGAAATTGTGAGACTAAATGAATTTTTAATGCTATAACAGGCAGAAAGAGAGACTGGTGGCATCACTGGAGAGTTAGCTGTACCCAGATGGCCCATGCTTATCTATAACATCACAGAGGTAAGAGAGGACAGCAAGAGACACAGAGAGATAAGGACTAAAGGAAGAGAAGGGAGGGGAGATGAAAGGAAAGTTGAGTTATCTTGTGGTGGAAGTGTGTGTGTGCATGTGTGTGTGTGTGTTAGCCAGCAGGCAAAAGATCTGAATGGCTGTCCCAGATACCCAAATAAGTCTGCTCACATAATTCTACATCGCAATTGCTTAAGTCAGCAGGGATGAGACAGACACACACACACACACACACACACACACAGCCTTGTGCACATGATCACCTCGGCTTCATCATCTGCCACTCTCATCTTGCCTGGCTCATCTGCCTCTGTATCACTGGCTATAACGTGGTTAGGTGAGACTGAATTCCACGGTCAAACCCACACACACACACACACACACACACAGGTACTAAAATCTATCTCAACCCATCTACACGTTATGAAGTGAAAGATCATGATAGGCCTCTACCATATGGCTCCCAGAACACTTATGATTTACATTGTCTGCTGTTGCACTATATTTGTGCTGTTTGCGTGTGCATGTGTGTGTGTGTGCATGTGGCATCCTGTCGAGGCAGACTGATCCACAGCGGGCGCCCTTTGATTGTGTTATTTAAGCGCTGTGATTCTCCGTGTGCATTTTACACACACACACACACACACACACACACAGACACAAACACACACGCAGCCAATTAACACCTCAGTCTCCCTGTGGTATGCCGCAATCAAGCTAGATATTTTTAATCAAACATGAGTGCTCACATAGCCGCACACCTGCACTGCACCCATTCTCATCCACCACACACACGTGCGCACACACGCACACACACACATTCAGTGAAATCATATGAGCTACAAGTTTAGCAACAAGTAATTAGGCTGTGTTAGTGATTAGCCTGATGCACGATTAGCCTCTAGCCCTAGCATGCTCGTTTATCACCATTTGCAAGGGCAATGTGTTGGGATGGGAACACTAAGGTTCTGTAAGCACAGTTATTATGAGGCGATCCACATGATGCCACCTGCTTTTTGTTGTAGCTCCCCGCTGAGTCAGTCAAATAAGTAGCTGAAAGATGTGCTTAGCTCTCAAACACACCAGTAACACCATGTGAATGTCAATGTCAACAGAGAGCCGAAGTCCCGAACGTCACGTCCTGGCTATAGGTTCTGTTCCACTATAGCTTCTGTACCTCAATCCAATTCTCAAATCCAATCCAACATTTCTGTCATTGGTCTTTCTGAAATAATTAAACTGCGTTCCTGTGGTTTACTTTCCATATTCTGAGACAAATAGGCAATCCACTACAGCACTTGTTATTTGAAAATGAAACCTTCATGATGTAAAAGGTACTACAAGGAGTTTTTACAGTCTCAATTTAATACTGATGCCTCTATATGACCAACATAAGCATTTCTATATAGATATTCTTAATGCCTGTCACCGGGTCCAATTCCCAGTGAAATCAGACAAAAACAATTGCAAAGATGTAAAGTTTTGCAGTGAGCACATTAGCAGGTAAAGTGAATCACAAGATTTTCTTTTTAGATCTATATTTTTTACGTTATATTTTGTGGTTATGGCTGATATTGAGGCAGGATCAGCAAAGAGAAAAGAAAAGAATTGACCAAAAAAAAGAAAAAAAGCTAAAAGGAACAGTAATAGAGCACAAGCGAAAACTATCAATCTCGGTTGGTCATTCAACAGACGGAGAGAATTGCAGGATTTGAAAGGATTCAAAACCGATCCTGAATTGGCCCTCTTCCTTTGAAATTGGTATGTAATATGTCTACTTTATATCTGAAATAGGTTAGTTGAATGTAGCTGACACTGCATTTGTCAAGCAATGAAAGCAAAGCAAGCACCGCACAGCTTTCTGTGATTATGAGCATGATGACGAGCATGCACCAGGCAATCAACAGTAAGAGGCTAGGCCACTGAAGTGAACAAACAGCTGTTGAAATTGAAAACAGTATTCAAAAAATAATTTGTATCTTTCTGTCAGTCGCTTCCAGAACAAAAGCAAACGCAAGCCAGATCAAGATGTGATTCTTGTGATATCTCAGGAACACTTTGAGTGAAGTTCTTCAAATTTGGCAGAAACATCCAATTGGACCCAAGGATGAACTGATTTGATTTTGGTTGACAAGGTTAAGGTCACTGTGACCTCACAAAACACGTTTTTGGCCGTAATTTAAAAATTCACATGCTAATAATGACAATTTCACACAAATGTCTAATAGGAAGAAATGATGAAGTGATGACATTTTGGACAGACATGGATGTAAACTGCAACTTGACTGGTTGGTGGAGGCGTACAAATGCAAGGTGGTAGGTAATCTAGCCAGTTATTGGCGTTATAACAAATGTGAAAGAGATTTTGAATGAGGTTTTCTTACTTCTGCAACAGACGTTCCAGGTTCACCTCAGATCTCTTTCTGTTTCAGGCTTGAACTCTGGAACGAGTTGCATTTAAATGGAAGCTTCCAATAATATCAGCTTCCAGTCTAAACATGCTGGAGATGCCAGAAAACTCAACCCACACATCCGTCTGTTCTGCTAATGGCTGCTAACCTGCAGTAAATGTTTCTTTTAGATGCCCTAAATCAAGCCTCTAAGTGGGAAATGGTCAGAGTGTATAGTGAGCTGCCAGACTGTGTCGGTGAAAGCAGCCATTCACCCTGCTGAAATGTCATCGAGCAAGACACTGCCTCTCTTTCTGCTCAGAAAAAAAATTAACGCTTTGTGTAACAACTAGCTAGCCCGAAAGAAATTTCAACGTTTTGATTTCGTCTATACAATAAGAAGAAATACATTTACAAAATGAAATTAGAGCAATAAAAGAAACTATAAAAAATGGGCAGAAAATAGAGGATGCAAAGGAATGGTGGTACAGAAAGACAAAGAACAAAAAGCCAGTGTATTTTACTCCTGTCTCATCCCTGTGCACTCAGCTCAGCTTGGCTCAAAGACCACAGCAATTAATTACCTGCAGGCACATTACGGACACCTGCGATGATTTATGGGGCCCTTTATTGAGATGCACAACACTGATAGGTCAAGTTGGGGATGCGAAAGAAATGGAAGCTAAATTGTGCTCCAACACAAAAGACAGATGAATTTAAAGAACGAAATCCCCTAAAACCCAAAGAAACTTTCATTTCACTTAATGTGCATTAGGCACAGCTGTAGTCCGCCTCGCTCAAAATCTGCACACACACACACACACACAAACACAGATGCTCGCCTATATAGGGCTGTTGTCGCGTGTTTTGTTACTCGTGCCCATGGGCTCTTTTCTCCCTCTGTTCTCTTCATCCCCAACAGAGACAACGGGAAAAAAAACAAAACTCATCTTCATTATTTTTTATGTTGAGCAGAACTTCACTGTATCCATTATGCCTGCGTGAGAGATTTTGTCTGCTAGACAATACATGAAGAAAAATGCAAAATGCAAAAAGAAAAAAAAGGAACACATCCTCGCCTTAGCTTTTACAAGTTTAGTGATTTAGCTGAGGCTGTCTCACCCACAGAAACTGGAGCAGGTAGCTCTGCTTCTGTGTTGCTCAAGGACACATAAAGCAGGACACACGGCTGTTGGTGGAAACAGTGGATGCTGTGGGGAACAAGCCTGTTCCTGTCAGCCAGGACATGCTTCCCCAGGCTAATATCACCCTGCCAGAAGGATGATGTTCGAGGGAGTTTTTAATGGACTACATGGGGGGGGGGAAGGAAAGATGTGTGTGGTCCATATTGCAGTTCGAGTCAGGGAATATCTTCTCCAAGGCAACTTTCTGAGTCGGATATCACTTTGTTAAACAAACAGTTGGATTCCCAGCCATGGGCTATCTGTTCTAGGCTTATGTAAGTGATAGACTTATATAACCAGACAATCTTGAATTCAATGTTTTATATTCCATTTCATTCCTTATAAGGAGGATAATGAAGGACAGAAACTAGAAATCCCAAGTGAATAAAACAGAAAACACAGATGCTACATTCTTAGCTCATTATCCATGGGAGGGGAAAAAAAAAAATTGATTTTACATTTCAACAAGGTTAAACTGTTTGATTAAAGGTTAAATGAATGAAGAGGAAAAAAAAGTCATATTTTAGATTGGTCTATTACAGGCTAATGAAATCCCAGATGTGTGACTGTAGCATAGTATGACAAATGAAAAGGTCTGTGACTGTGTTGGAGGTGACGCTGAGAAGGTTAATGTTAATCTGTATGGCTTTAAAGCTCTTAGTGATATTACACCCAAAGGGTTGTAATCACACAACCAGAACAGATTTAGACAATCACACCACATCACGTCCAGAAAGTGCACAAGGCGGCACTTAATGACACTTGTTTTACACACAAGGAGCAAGGTTATATATTTTTTGTTGTGAATATTTCAACCAAAGTCTTTGTTCTCAGACAACGAGGACATGTAGATCTATTATGGCTCCGTTCTTCATAACAATTACTTGACTATAAAAATGCTGTTGAATACAATCTCAATCTTTATATGAAATGAAATGGATGGGGGAGGCCTCCTGGAAGCAACTGGTAAGAGGCCCTGGGGTAGACCCAGAACACGCTTGAGAGATTATCTCTCGTCTGGCCTGGGATCGCCTCAGGGTCCCCCAGGAAGAGCTGGAAAACGTTGCTGGGGACAGGGACATCTGGAAATCCCTGCTAAGCCTGCTGCTTCCGCGACCCGGCCCCGGATAAGAGGAAGAAAATGGATGGATGGATGGATGAATGGATGGGAACATTGGTTTAATAAAGCTTCTTATCACACTAGTTGCTTTGAAAATGATCAGTTTTGAATAAACCGTACAAACAACAAATGAAAATCTTCTCAAAGATTGTAGATCAACCACTTGAGAAACTCTATGAATCAGCCTACCATAATAACATATTAAGTCTGGCCAACAACATTGTCTCTGACCCCTGACACCCTGACACCCTCTGGTCCTGAACATCCATCCATCCATCCATTATCTATAACCGCTTATCCTATTCAGGGTCGCAAGCCTGGAGGTGTAGGAGGTGTTGGGAGGTTGGGGAGCCAATCCAAGGTGACATTGGGTGAAGACTATAGACAGACACAGACTATCACAGGGCTGACACATAGAGACAGACAACCATTCACGCTCACATTCACACCTAAACGGGCAATTTACAGTCAACAATTAACCTAATCTGCATGTCTTTGGACTGTGGGAGGAAGCCGGAGAACCGGAGTAAACCCACGCTAACATGGGGAGAACATACAAACTCCACACAGAGACCCAGGTTTGAACCTGCGACCCTCTGTGAGGCGGCAGTGCTAACCACCGCACCACCGTGCAGCCCTTGTCCTGAACAGTGAATGCAAATTGTAACATCATATCGTAAACACATGGTTCTACGATTTAAGGTTAAAAATAAAAAATATGAATATTTTTCTCATTCTTTGAAAACGCAACTTAAAGCCAGTATTAAATGTTATGTTTTAATCGTCGTTAGCCAAACTTTCTGTGGCAGATGGGCAGCAAATTCAGTCTCAGACTAAGTGCGAGACAGGGCTTCAGGCAGACAACAGAAACTGTGGAAACAGCCCAAACCAGCAGTAACAACATAATCCCCTCCCACCATCCCACACACACACAAATAAACACACCCCATCTCATTCAATTTGCTTAATGTTGCAAATTATAACAAGCTGATTTCAGTATTATTATTATAATTATAGGAGTAGTAGTTTAAGAAGTAGTTACATATCTAACACTACTTTATTTTACATTGTATTAAATCATTATATCAATATACGTATGATAATACATTACAACTATATTGTTATTATTGTTCTTTTATATTATTATATTTTATCCTACATCATGGTATTCTCTTTGATTTACATATTTCACAGAATGCATTATTACTGTATAGTGTGTGTATATTACATATATGACATTATATACTTTATTATATTACTATCTGTATTGTTTCATACATATACTGTAACCATATATGTACAGCTATATACTTATATAGTTTGCACTTCATGGCTGCCGAAGTTGCACTACTGGACTTCTTTTGTAGTAATTGCACAATTCACTTGTATAGTCTAAGTTATTATAATGTTGTATATAGCTTTTTAGTGTCACCTCTCCAATTTCTTTAATTTTCTATTTCATTTTAATTGATTTTATATGCATTCAAATAGTTCTTATTATTTTTCTAACCTCTCAGCCTGTCTCTGTGCTGCTGAAACATGTACTGTAACACATTTCCCCTCCATAAAGTTGAATCTCATCCTCTCTTATCTTATCAAATGGTTGAGATTTGTCATAAAAGGACAATAAAATTAAAGTTTGTAATCTGTTTTTTTCATTTCCCAGGGATGCAATTTGGATTCTTGTGAAGCAGTGGAATCGTGGTGTTTCCAGGTCAAAGACACGCTCACAAAGCTACAGCGTTTCACAAACTGCAGACTCATACCGAGCCGAAAGACAATCCCTGGCTCGTGGCAATTAGCTTCCTATATTTCATTTCTCTGTAATTACTTAATCATTGCATGAGAACTGAAGCGCAGTCATACTTCAAACAACAGTGGCACTTGAGATTCACAGACTGAAGGCACATGGCCTCATTCAGTGGTAATTACTTTTATTAATTACTGAAGGAACACAATGAGCCTCCACTTTTGAATCGCAGTGTGAGGATAATAGAAGCTCAATATCCTCGGCTGGCATATATCATTAAGTATAAGTAAATTCTCCAGATACGGCCTGTGTAAGTGTTACCATCTTATTGTAAAACACAGTCCAATTATTGGTTTCATTCTGTGTATCACTACACTACTAACACTATTAACTAACACTATTGATTCTCATAATGTGTCATTTAATGCTGTGTTTAATATGGAACTTTACATTAAGGTGCTGCTGTCTCAGTATTCATCTAACTCTAAAGCAAGGAAACGCTGTATGTATGTATGTATGTATGTATGTATGTATGTATGTATGTATGTATGTACGTATGTATGTGTGTCCTTCACATATCTCGAGAACCGTTCATCCGATCTACTTCACACTCGCCTAGAATATTGCTGGGGATTCAAGGACATGCAGTGTTGAATTGAATTGGTGCAAATTTGGACACGTGACACATTCAATATCAATAAACGTTGAATAAACAAGCGATAGCGCTCTGTGCAGTAGTGTGGGGGTGGGGAGCTTCAGGGCTATGTGGACTAAGTCAAGCATGTTGTCTGCAGTGGGCCTTAAATCCATGCTCTTCTTTGAAACCGCGGTGGTCATGTTAAAACTAACATGCCGATTTGGAAATTACCTCCACTAAGTGTATTCCCCCAATGTTTCTGACCATGATTAGCCACAACCTGGGTGTGTTTTTCAAGGGTGGATTTAGTGATTTGGGGGTCCCAGGCAAGCATCTTCTTGCTTTACTTTTCACCCTTTCTCTAACTGGGAATGTAGTTATTGGCAGTGGTAGAAGTACTCAAAACTTTTTCTGAAGGAAAACTACTAACCATTAATAGCAAAACAATTAATACTACACAGCAGAAGTACACAGTAGGTAAGTAGTAGGCTATACAGTTGAGTTACATATTTTTTTAAGTGCTTTGGGGCCTTTTGTAAGATATTTTGGGGTACAATAAGTTAGAATAGTAACATGATTCAATATTTTTTCACATCTATACATCATAATAAATCTATAGCTGTATGGGGCCCTGTTAGTTGGGGGTAGTTGCCTACCTTGACTTACAGTAAAGTTTGTCCCTGGTGTTTTTTCCCGTGAACCACAGTGTATTTCACTGTTTTTTTCTGACCGTAAGTAGCAGTGATTTGGGTGTGTTTCTACCCATGAACCAGAGTGTATTCCACCAGTGTTTCTGAGTAGCCGTGACTTTGGTGTGTGATGCAACTATGTCGTGGCGGGTGTATTGCTCCGGACCCACGGAAGCGCAGTGTCAAGTGTGAAGTTGTTTCTGTGAGCGGTTCTCCAGAAAAGATGCAAGCAGCAATACAGTGCCACAGGCCAAGCGTTCGGGCCATTCTGAACAGGCATGTTTTGAACAGGTACTGCACTAGTAGGCCTGGTAAGGAGTTCCATTATTATCATGGCTTCAGTAGATGGTAATAATAGATAGTAGATTTGCAGTTTTCCATCAAATAGTTTTATTACTTTGGAGTGCCTTTAGCCTGCTTGTTGCAGCAGGCCAGCAGCTTCCATCATTTCTGTCATAAACTGTCACTGGTAAAATAAACCCAGATAATTCAGTCGACTGCATCCTGTACAGCATAAGAGAGTGTAACCTACAGTATGTGTTCTTCATTTATGTGAGAGAAAATGAGAATGGCTTCATTACACACACCATTTAGAGCAGTTAGCGTTACTCAATACTTTTGCAAATCCAACCTGTTGGAAGACGTCATAAAGACTTAAAACTGAGAGAGGGAGGTTTCCTGAATCCGCACACACATATATTAACACACACACAGACACACATACACACACACACACACCTTCCTCATAAAGACACAAATCACAAGCTAAGCTTTTTGTTTCTTTCTCGATCAAGATTTCCCCTGTGGTGAATTAGAGTCTCAGCATTATTTGAAACCAGACAAACCAGCCAACACCACACACAACACACATACCTACACACACACACACACACAAACGCGCGCACCCACACCAACGAAATGTTTTGCCATGGGGACCAAAGACCCAATTAACTTTATTACTGACATTACAGCTGGAGACAGTGGGAAGACAGATTACATAACGCATGCACGCGTACATACACACACACACACACACACACGCCCGCATGCACACCCGCCCCACACACACACACACACAGTCATCACACACAAGTTATCATGGAGTTAGATAGCATTGCAACAGCATTTTACATTTTATGGCCCACCTGCTCCACACACGCACGCACACACCCATTATTACAAATATGAAACATATATAATGCATGGGTTCACACAAAAGAACACAGAGATTAAGAGTTCATTAATATTAACTGACAGCTACAGTAAACCCACCACACACAGAAACACGCAACGTGAAACATTTAAAGTGTTGCTTTCTAAAATGTGAAGTTAACGTGTTGACTTTGGTTTATAGTCGAACAAAGATGCGAGATCTGAGATGCAAACTGTCTCAGTTCATGACCTCCATTAGCCCTGATGTTAGACCCTGATATACATGCCTCCTAACCTAACTTCTTAAAGGTGCTAAATGCAAAATTGGGAGCACATCTATTGCCTCCGTACGGCTCTCAACATGGCGACAGCTAAGCCGGCAGCTTGCATTTGACGGTGCTAATAGCGCCAACGGTGAAAACAATGGCAACAGTGCTGACAGAGCTAACAGGGAACCGGAGGGTGGGTGCTAATCTTCCGCGACGATAATGTTAGTCGGGACGACGTTATCAGCTGTAGCCGCCATATGAGAGCAATGCAGAGCGGCAGCTGTGAGCTAGCCAGTGGGACACACTCACATGCATCGAAATCACGCATGGCCAGCCCGCCGATATCAACAAAGCACAGAGATGCTCGGATTACAACACACACAGAGGGAGAGTGACTTCATTCAAGTAGACATTATACTCCACTTTATCTTTATATATCAAATAGTTGTGTGCTGCTTTATTAATGCTCTGGATATCGTATAGAGAATCTATAATCTTGAGGTCTGAACCCTACACTTGGCAGTGTGAAACTTGTAACACTGGTAAATTGATATTTGTTTGACATATTTTCAATATGTTTGGTGTTTTTAATCAATGTTTTTTTTCACCACAAAAAGAAGCCTCATATGTTTGGGTAAAATTATAGCCTTCGTTGGTTGTTTTTGTGTGTTTTTTGGTGTCAGCATCTTGTGGTCGTTGGCAGAACTGTAGAGTTTTGTTTCTTCTTCCCTCTAATTGATACTGGTCCTTTAAATTGTCTTCTTTACATCCCATGTTTTACCTCTTTCCATCCTCCACTCCCTTCCCACCTGTCCTCCCATGCTCCTCCTCTCCAGTCGTTGCACACTGAGTTTGACCAAGTTTCTAAATGACAGTATGAATGCCCTGCTTACACCCTTCCTTTTACTCCCCTCCCTCCCATCTTCGACCCATGTATGTCCCTCCTTTCTGCCTTCCATCCTCCGTTAGCAGATATCAACAAGCTGCCATCAATCCTCACTGAGTGGCATCCCAAATCCATTAACCTTAACAAGGCAAAAACATTTGATCCCTGCATCCATTCATTCATCCATTTCTCTCCTCCATCTGTCTTTCATCTCCCGTCATCAGCACTCTTTACTGAGTCACACATCAGAATCCATTGTCATCCTTATACCCAAACAATGGGCAGCCAAGTGGAGTTTGTTTTTAGGTCTGACATGACTATGCCATTACAATAAAGGCATTTTAATTGTTTAAGAGAGAGTGCCTCGGAGTGATTTTTTAATGGGCAGCCAATGTTTGGCGGGCCATCCAAGACACACACAGTGCCAGCAAAGTATTTCAAAGTCAAATGATTACTCTTTTATGGGTTTCGCCTAGGCGATGGTCATTCTTAAACTTAGCTGTAATACATACAAAGCAAAACAATTCTGCAAGCCGTTCACAACCTTGCAATAAATTGACTTAGACAGTTGAGCCGGAATTAACTATGGTGATAATACAAACTGCTATCAGTGTGGCAATAAAAAGCCTCAGTAGAGTGGCTGTGAGCGCGGGTCAATATTAACAAGGGCCAAGACCCCTACAGGCTCATTAAATTCCTGTGAAATTAAAATGACCAGTCAAGAAATAACTCTGACACTTTAGGGGAGAGCATTTAAATCCCCTTTTCAATTACATTTTATAAAGTCTGTGTGAATATTGCTTGTACGTCGTCATAATTTGTAGTTGTTAGTGTAGCTTTAAGATACAGAAATTATAAGTACCAAGTAAAAGAAAATGTCAACCCCTACATAAAACAGCCGGTGTGTTAAAGCTTAAACCACGCACAAACACACTTTTCTGTAGCTTTTAGAGGGAGAGGTCTGCAGAATAAAATGTGTGGCATGTGGAATATTATATAAAAGTTTTAAATTGACAAATTAAGCATATACAATATGCAGTGTCAACTTAATTCTTTGTTTTATAGTTAAATAATTAATTAAAACGGCCTCAGAAAAAGAAAGCAAAATACCCCTAGGTTTAGATCAGATTAGCAGGATGAGATGCCCTCTGGAAAACATTTTAACCTTGCTGCACAGAGACCAAACATTGAAACGGTGTTTTAGGAACTGCAGGAGCTTACTCCGTTTATTACAACAGTAGTTATATTTACTGGTATACTGGTTTGGGATTATTTCTCCCCAACTTCTCATTAAAACCATGGTTAAGAGTCGCTGCCAGCTGAGAAAACACGACTGATTTAATTGCCTTTATTTGGTTCTTGGTTTGAGCGTCTGGGAGCCGTTGATGTTAATGTGTAATTTAGATGGCACACAAAACACAGTTAGGTGTTTGTAGTTTTTAGGTTGCTCTAAAAGTCACAGTTACATACCGTATATAAACATTATTTAGGGGGTTATAATCTAAATTTATTTGTTGTTGCATTATTCACTTACGTTGATAATCATAAGATCATAGTTGTCATAATTATCAGATACAGTGGTATGTGCAATATATAGTATACATTTCTTATAATTGCGATAATAATAATAATAATGCGATTTATCATTGAATTATATTTGTTTGTGTTTTGTTTAATGTCTGTTATAGTTTTTTTTCAATAGGTTAAGTCCTAATTATGAGAAGAATTATAGCTTACACTAGGTTTTGTTTTTCTCAACTGAATACCATGCACCTCTGTAGTATTTAAAATAAACATTACCATAAAACATTTCTGCTGGGAGTTGTAAATTCTGGCCTAAAAATTGCAATGACAAACACTCAGGAACTAATACCTTGAATATTCCAACACCATCCTAGCAGTCTGATGGTCTAAGGCTTAGTGTTTTTTAAAAAAATGTATTCTCAATACAATATCTCAATACAATAATCACTTCTCCATATGTACAGTGCATTGAAAGAGTAATTGGTCATTGTGATATGTTTCTTCTGTCTGTACTGGCTGTGAAGAGATCTCATCTTTCTTCTTCTCTGGATTTGGCAGACTAGACGCTGCAATGGCGTATTGCTGCCCTAAGAGATCTCTTCCTGATGCGGTTCCAAGACAAAGTTTATCTGAGGCTTCGTCTGTCTGATTTAGTCCAACCAAGTGGGTATCTTCCAAAGTTACAGTGTTTTTAGGGCAAAATTCTCCCTGTTGGCTTAGACACTTTCCCCTCTGAGTTGCAGTGGAGACACAAAAAGAGGGATTTTGTATTAAATAGACGGAAACTTCAGAAGATATCCACCTGACTGACTTCATTGAATTCTTGAAGCCTCACGTTAGCTTTAGTTTACCTTTGAAATGCCTTTCTGCAAAGAAGGACTGTGGATTTTGCCTCCCCCATCACTTCCATTGGAATCAAATTAGCAAGACATGGCCAATATGGACAGGAGAAATGATTACAACGACCAATAACTATTTTGATATGTGCATGTGAGTGTTGTAATAGATTTGACAAAAAAACACGCACATTCAATTACAACTGAACATGTCCTCACAACACTTAAACCTTTGCTTCTATCTTGCAAAACATATCCATACATTTTTTATGTATGCGACCTCCATCTTGAACCAATCTTGTGCGTTTATAGCCCACGTGAACTAACCAGTAATACCCCATTTTTAAAAGAAGTGTGACGGTATTCACCCTTCAAAAGGCTCTTCTTAAGGCGAGGGTCTTTTGTGTGAGCAGACCATTCGTATGAAGGTATAGTGAGCTAAACCACGGTACTTTGATCCCTTTTTCCTCTTAATAATCAGACCCATTTCTTCCTCCCTGGTCTCCTTTAAAGTAGTTGAGAATAATTATGAGTTTAGTTGGCAGGGTGTGTGTGTGTGTGAGAGTGTTTGAAGAGGCAAGATAGGTTTACAAATTCCCACCGGGTGGATATATGCGGTGCAGAACACCTTTTGATAGAAAAAAAATCTATGCGCAAACACTAGACGGACACACACACACAAGCAGGGAGGGCTGGTGTGGGGGGTTGGGAGCTGACCGTGCCAATTGTTCGTCTCCCAGAATCAAATGGGAGGTGATTTTCTGACGACCAAAGAGGAGAATGGAAAATGACAAAATAAACGAGTGCTCTTTTCTCCCTCTTCTCTTTCTTTCATCTGCCCCTCCGCAGAAGAAGAATGATCTGCCACAGTCTTTCTGTCGAGCTGGCTGACACAACCGCTCACGCAAACACGCTCTCTCACACACACACACACACACACACACACAGAATCCTCTGCACCACTCCACTTAAACCACACTGTTGTTGCCTCTGTGTGATCTGATGAATGACACCCCCCCATTTCAATTATTGCCCCTCCTCTGTGCCTCTGGCTATCTCTCGGGCTGTCTCTCACACATAGACACACCTTCCAACCACCATCTAGCGAGGTGTCCACACTCGTCACGGGGTGGCTCCGCATCTGAACTGGAACATCAGCGAAAAATGATGATGAGTAAGCCCCGTTATCCCTCTCTGAAATGAAGGCCAACGATTGACTGGGGTAGAAGTGATTAAATGGGATGAAGACCAAGCTTTAAGATCTCTGAAATGTGGCCATTTTGGCTTTTTACCAATCAGATAACAAATTCAGAATCGCATACTACTACTTGTTTAATACGTTTTCTTCTTAACACAAAGAGCTATAGCTGAAGGGAGGTAGTCCACGAGAGCATCATGTGTCATGTCATTTAGTCATTTTCTGAGATAGTTTGCTGGGAGCTCTTCTGCTCTGACTTTACTTGAGCGCACTATAACTCAACGAAAAAAACAACCTTATATCTTGCGGACATTCCCTAAAATCAATACATTTTATGAAACATAAATACTGGAGATACAAATGCTCTTCACACTTCACGAATGCAATCATTTAATATTACTGTAAAAGCCAAGCTTTCAGTCTGGAGACTTTCACTACAGTTCTACTGACTGACCTAAGAGAGTCCTTTTTTAGGTCTGATCTATACTCTATTTGTGTAATCGTTTTGGTCAGGAGTGTGGTGATGTTCAAAATAATGATATATAGACAGGAAAATCATTTTACAGCCACATGAATGCATCTGCTGAAGAATTTCAAGAGACATCAAGCAGTCCACAAATAGTGTGCTACCTGCATGTTTCACACCACTAGAAGTCAACATCAGCAAGTGAATACAAACTGGAAATTTGCAGCAATATATAATGTGAGTGCTGTTCTGAAATTACCTTTCAGCAACTACTAGTAATAGCGGGGCAGTTAAGCACAACAACTGTGCATTTTGCGATAAAAGCAACACATTTGGCACAGATGTAGGTTTATATGTTGTGAAAAGATATCGATAGCAGGGCACTACTAATTCAGGGCCTGAGGGCCTTGGCAGACATTTTTCAAAATATAAGCCCAAATAAACGCTTAATATTCCAAAGTGTTGCAGAAAACTGATTTTATGACTCTTGGTGATTTTCAAGGTGTGTTCAAGCTGATTAGATCAGATATCAGATGTCAGAAGATCACAGACATATTTTTGTTCCCTCTTTATTTTGTAAGGGTGCTTTTTAAAAGCTTTTAAACAGAAATAAAAACTGACATAATAGAGCATGGGAATTGCCATCACAAACCCATACAGTATCATCATGTTTTAAGCCCTGATACACTTTCACAATTTAATTGAATTAATTAGTTTATTTATTTTTATTTTCTTACTAGTGACTAGAACAACTTGACACACACTCTACATTAATCTTCCCAGATTTCAGATGATGTACACCACTTCGATGTGACATATAGTAAATTGTTAACTTTTTATCTACACTTCTACAAGTCCCCTGTTCCCCATCCCTTTCCCCCTAAAAAAAGAGTTCGGAATGGCAAAGGGTTAAGCTATGTGTTGTTATGAACCTATGTGTTGCTATGAAGCTATGTGTTATTGTGTGTTTTTATTTAACCTATGTGTTGCTATGAAGCTATATGTTATGCTTCTATTTAAGCTATGTGTTAATGTGAAGCTATGTT
This sequence comes from Sebastes umbrosus, assembly GCF_015220745.1. Taxonomy (NCBI): domain Eukaryota; kingdom Metazoa; phylum Chordata; class Actinopteri; order Perciformes; family Sebastidae; genus Sebastes; species Sebastes umbrosus. The sequence goes on along the minus strand of NC_051282.1, from coordinate 7,851,410 downwards.
TTATGTGTTTTTATTTAAGCTATGTGTTGATATGTAAGCTATTTGTTGTTATGTGTTTTTATGAAGCTATGGCTTTGTCCGAAATTGCATACTTTGCACTACATACTCAATAGGTGTACTATCATTTTGTGTGAATAAACAATAGTATTTATCTTTTTGGACGCACTGAGTAGTAATTTACGTCATCACTTCCTGAGAGCCTCCTTGCCGGTTGGACACGTGTAACCATGGTAACCCGTGCCAACCTCATGTAACCAAAACAACGATTTGTGAGAATCAAAGTCTGAATTAATTTTAAAATATATATTACGCCAGGCAAAGTGAAATATTATACTTACAGTTAAATTGAAGCATTATTGATGTAACAGAGCTGTCCGTCAACGTCAGTTATGAACGTTGTCGTTACTGCCGCATTGTATTGTGGGATATTTATGCTGCCATAGTGTCCAGCGTTGCATACTGTAATATTTCACCGGAAATAGTATGCAATTCTATCATGAAGGTAAGGGGGTGAACTTTGACCCTGGCTTGACCATGCTCCTTTTATTTGGTTTTCACATTTTTTTCAGGTTAAAAGTTTTTAAAAAGCATCCTTAAAAAATAAAGAGGAAAAAAAAGCATGTCTGTAATCTTCTGACATCTGATCTAATCATCTTGAACACATCTTGGAAATCATTAACACTCATAAAATTAGTTTTCTGCAACATTTAGCGCCTATTTTGCAGAGAGGCCAAATTTACAGCGCCCCGATATCTATATCTTTTCATGACATATAAACCTATGTCTCTGCCAAATTTGTTGCTTTAAGCGCAAAATACACAATTGTTATGAATATTTCAGCTTAGCTGCCCCACAGAGAAGAAGAGAAGTGATCAAAAGACCAGTGTTTTTTTTTCTTCATATTTATTTACTGGAAGAGAAAGTTGAAGAGAAATGGGTAAAAAGGGCGGCGGAGATGGGAAATAGAAGTAATAAGAAAAACAGAGTGGCACTTAGGATGATTACGGAGGAAGAGAAAGGTGTTCATAAGAAAGCAAAATGATGCATGCAAGGAGGAAAACAGATGGAATATAATGGATATGTAGAAGGAGAGATAATGTAGAGATAGAGGTGCAAGGCATGAGGAAAGGAAAGAAGGAATGTGGCAGATGGTAAATGTAGCTGTAGCCCAAATGGCCTCTTGATGCTCCGTTACACACACACACACACACACACACACACACACACACACACACACACATGCACACGCGCGCACACACACACACACACACACACACACACACACACACACACACAGGAACACGCGCGCACACACACTCACAAAGTGTGGCAGGTCAGTATTCGGTCACAGCCAAAAGGTTTCTCTGGCATCACTTACACCTGTACCATCTCCTGTGCACATGAAACTAACAACATACAGTACAAACAGGAGAATGACACTTTTTGTACATTTTGCATTTCCACAGAAACATTGAAATACACTATAAGTTAATGTTCCCACTGTTATTGGTCATTCCCATAACAATTGTTTCTTTGGTATCAGAGAAAATATTTGCAGTAGCCTGCTTCATGCAGGCGGAGTGATTCAGCAGAGCCAACAAGATACCGATATACAAAACCCATCACATTTATCTATGGTAACATCATCAGTCCACTTTGAATTATAAAGGAAAGAAACAAAAGTCTTTTGAGTTATATAGATGCCAGAGCTGCATGTTTAAAGATCTAATGTCTCAGCTATGGTTGATAAAACTGAGGAGTTAAAGAAGCTTTGGTTTGGTTTAGGTCTTGTAAAGAATGTATCGTTCTGATGAGGCAAAAGGAATAGATGTGACTGAAAGATAAAACACTCAAATGCACTTTTAACCTGCGGCTGGTAGATTGACATTACTGATTGAGAAAGTACCATCCTCCATCATGGTGAAGTGTCTATTAACAGTTCAGTATTACTACGAAATATACTGTGTTCTTATTGGATTATTCTGCAGCACACTATTTACATCCAATGCCATTTATCAGTACCAATGCAGGAAGTAGTATGTCATGTGGAGGTGCAGGTAGCCGTTGGGCATGCAACATGTCTAACTGAATCCCATCATATTTTGTGACATGGCTTTTAAAAAAGAAAACATAACCATAATCTTTCCCTGACCGTAACATAACCAAATCATAGTTCCCATGCAAGGATGTCATAGAACTGAATAATAATAAAAAAACAAACAGAATTACTGTCTTGCGTTTGTATGCCATCATTAATCAGTCAAGTTGTAGTTTACATTCATGTCTGTGCAAAATGTCATCACTTGATCATTTTAACCTATTAGACATTTGTGTGAAATTGCCATAATTAGCATGTGAATTCTTGAGATATTGCCAAAAAAGTGTTTTGTGAAGTCACAAAGACCTTTGACCGCCATCAAACTTTTGAGCCAAATTTGAAGAAATTTGGCACAAACAACCTTTAAACACCAAAATCCAATCAGGTCATCCTTGAGTTCAAGTGGACGTTTTTGCCAAATTTGAGGAATTCCCTCCAGGTGTTCATGAGATATCACGTTCATGAAAATGGTACGTACATACTTACGGACTGACAGACGAACAGACAACCTGAAATCATAATTCCTCCAGTCACGGCTAACACTGGCATGGAGGCATAAAAACAATGGCATTGAGCGTTCAAAAATGTTGTCACCGGATGTAATTCAGGGTTTTGCAGAATTGACCAATAGCAACTTTATATCTGGTAATAGGTTTGAAGTAAATTAATATTTTAACGTATATTAATTTGTATAGTGGGAAATTAAAAACTGTAAATAATATAAAAAATAGCTTTATTCATTCATGTTCTGGCTTCTCCTGCTTTGCGGTAATTGTGGACATGTATGTCTTACCTGAAAGGTAGATTAGGTGCAATCCACTTAACAAAAAAGGGTCAAAAATTCCATTATTAAAATGTAAAAAAAAAATAGTCAGAATATGTGCACTTTTAGATCGGTGTATAGAGGTAGGATTTCATAAAATGTAGGCAGCAGGGCTTCTTCAGAGCTTATGATCTTCATGATAAAAAAAAAAATTGTATTTCCTACTGAATGTGTACTTGTGTACTGAGGCTAAAAGCAATATCTTCAGCTGCAAAAAATAAATGGAGTCAATGGAAAGTCAGCCAGCACTTTTTCTCATTACCTGTGAAATAATCCGTCAGCATCAACTGACAAAAGCGATTACTGTCTTATAAGGCGAGGCAGACACGGAGCCTGGTGTGTATATTGTGAATTTTGACAGGACAGCAAACCTTGTGAATGGTGAAGTTTTATTCTAGTCGCTCTACAGAGAGAGGGAGAGAAAGAGAGAGATAGAAAGAGAGAGAGATAGAGAAACAGTGCCACTGTACAGAAGAGCTCCTGTGAAATTCACACAAAAAATATTGTTTTTACTCTTTATCATTTATAATTCTCCATGATGATGTATTCCAGTATGAATTTACAAGCGATGTATACAGGTGTCATTTCTAAATATATTCAAAATAGTTCCTTAAAAGTCTTTGAGGAAGTATTAGTTTAAAAAAAAGCTCTATTCTTACAGCAAACCATAAAGAAAGAGGTCTCGTATCTTTGGAGGGATAGCAGACTCAAAGTAGAGGGTTGCTTTTTTTCTTTTATCTTCTTTACAGTTGAAGTCCTGACTACACATGAAGGAGAGGGAAGAGAGAAGCAGAGCTGGTGATACAGTAATTCTCACCTGCCATTGGAGGAAGAGCAAGGATGTCCCGCCATACCGAACCAAGCCCTGACCCCTGACCCACGACCCCATTGGGCAGAACGTGGCCTGATAATGACCCGTCGGCCAATGAGGAAGTTGCACTAGAGTCAGGTCCTCGCCTTCTCCCCCAAAACAGCAGCAGCATCTTCATCGTTTTAAACATAGATCATTTTTTTTTCTCTCAAATATGTATATACTCACACCTGGTTACAACGCATTAGTGATCATAACATCATAACAAAAATAACAAACAAAAAAAATAAAGAAACATAAAACATTAAAATTGTTACATCTGGGGTTGCATGCCATCACCTCATTATTTATCATTAAATGTAATTAAAATACATTTTTGTCATTAAAAAGAGCAGGGTTGTCATCACAAGGGTGTGTCTGAGTGTGTGTGTGTGTGTGTGTTTGTGTGGTGTGTGTGTGTGTGTGTTTGAACATAAAACAGCATCAGTTTACATGACAGTTCTGTAAAAGTAGAACAAATAGAACAAATCGTCATGAGTTCATAAAACGCGAGGGTGCCGTTTGATATTTTTTTTACATGTGCATATTGTTCACTTGTCAGCTCACGCAAGCAGCATGTGGAGATAAATATGATAATAATAATAAATATGCAGATAAGATGCAAAAAAAGACAAATGTTGCTCGTCAGTCAACATTGGGTAAGCTGATTTGGGAAGCAAGGAGAGGTTCACTGCAGTATTCCAAGAGTAGAAAAGGGCGATATAACCGTGGTTGTTAGAGATGGAGCTTCAATTCGAAACACTGGCTAATGCAGTCGGCTGCCATTAAAAAGCATGGAGAGAAAAGAGAGAGATTCCTGTTTGAGGGTAGCTTTTCAAAATTTGGACGTTCAAGTAACATCCTTCATTGTGTCAAGGGTGCACGCAACACACCCCTCACTGAGCGATCTAAGCCCTCTAACCGTCATCCCTCCTTCTCTTCCTCTTCTTCTCTCTTTACTTGGGTTGCATGAGTTCGGGCAAAGTGCCGAACTGGAAGACCTAGGACTGGTAAACATCAAAAGGAGAAAAGTTTGATTCTGCTTTGCGGCCGCTATAAATCTTGTTGTTTTTCTTTTTTTTTTTCTTTATAAAGGTTTTTTTCTACAAAAAAAAAAAAATCTGCGCCGCATCCTGTTCTGTTGCTACTGTTGAAGCTCCCCCAAAACGCACAGAATCATCCTGAGGTATTTTATTTGATACAATTTGGCTTTGTGAATCCAATCAATCAAGCAAATCAGTTAAGATGGTTACATGATTTTTTTTTTTTTTTCTTTTAACTGTACAATTTGTACAACATAATGCTACAAAAAAAAAGTGTTTTCGTGGGCACGCGTGGACATGGAAGAATGTGCATGTGCAAGTCTTTTTCTGCAAAGTGTTATCAAAAAAGAACAAAGAAATGCATAAACAATCAGTTTAGGAACCAAAAGTTCTGGTTAAGACTTCAAGCTTACCCCGAGTTCTGCCATGCACACACCTTACACAACTTACTCCACACTAAGATGGATACATGATTGATGAGCACATAACAGTGGAGCCTCCTCGGCTCCATCCCTCTCCATCTTGCTTCGCCCACCCCATCCCACACCCCACCCAAACAACACTATGTAGGTAAACAAGGGATCCATCTCAAGTAGTCTTCAGATCCTCAAGAGCCCTGGTTGACAGTGGATCAACAGTAATTGATGATCAATAGTTGTTAACACAATCCCCAGTGATTAGATAGCACTGCTACTGCTGTACCTATCAACCAACCAAGGTTCCATTCTACAAAAAAACTAAAGAAATAAAGTGAAGTACTTCTATAGTCATCCAACACTCAAGTGATGTGTCATGTTGATCGAGGAAGGGAAGTAGGAAGGAAGAAAGAAGGAAGGAATCGTCAGTGTTTTTTTTATAGCTAATACCCTGTTTCTCAGTGGCAGGGAGGTCAAAAGACAAAAACACATCAGCGCCCACCCCATCCCCGACTCAGACAAGGTGGTGGTGGTGGACACAGTTGTCATTTCATCTTTTTCTCACCCTTGTTTATATCCTCTTTGCTCTCTTCCCTTCCGCCATTTTCTCGCTCTTTTGCAGCAGGATGACGCTGATTTACACTGACTTACTAAGCAGAAAGTTCAAGGATAAAGGTTTCGATTGTACAAGTATCCATCCACCATATCTCGCGAGACACAGTCCCTTTTTCAAAAAACATGTAAAATACGTGTCTGAGAGTGTATTTTGTGTGTATTTTGTCTTCTCCGACACAGAAACAAATCAACACATGCAAAATAATCTACTACTCTTGATGGTATTTTTCAGAAAGCTATGCTTTTTTCAAAAGCAAATGTGGGAGAGAGGTTTTAAAACTAATGGCTATTGTGCTACCAAATAAGCAAACACTAAAATCCTACATAGGGGGATCCGGATGCCAGAATCCCTAATAAATCTTATAGTTTAATAGAATAAAAAAGCAATACTTTGCAATTATTTTTCTATGTGCAGAGCCATAAATGAAATGCCCATCAATTGCCTCAGGTTTCCCTGCTCGTGTGTCCTTCTATCAGTCATTTCGTCAGTTTGTCTTTTTTATCTGTCAGTCTGTAAACATTATTCATTGATAGCACCTACATTACTCTCAGCTTCTTGTCACTATCATGTCCCTTAGCATGGGCTTAACATACAAAACCAAATTCTGACCAAGCACACCGATAGCTTACTGCCAAAAACTACTGGAGGCTCCTCTCTGTGCCATTAAGCCGCCCATCTCCTTTCTCCCTCTCTCTCCTCTTGCACTGCCAGGTGTCTCGGTGGCCATATTTGTCAGAGTAACAAGCAGCAGACCGTTGGACTAGCTCACTGTGACGCCTCTGCCCTCCTGGGACGCCTCCATGTCTGGCTGCGACATCAAACGTGCCCATCTGGTCTCTCTGTCAGGCCTGTTCTCCTCAACTAGCGAGCCGCAAGCTTGACAGTGGAGGTGGAAAGGAAAAAGGGGGGAAGGAGGAGGGGTTTTCTCCTCTCTCTCTCTCCCTCTAATTCCCCTCTCATATAATTTCTCCCATCCACCTCTCCACTTCCTCACACATTTCCATCACAAATCAACTGCCTCCTTCCCAACAACGCCTGTAGGAGTCCTCCTTTACTGTAACTAAGGCCTTCTCTGTCCCACTAATGGGACTATGACATTTCCTAAACCTTTTTAAAACCTACGGGGTAAATGATTCCCCTCTCCTTTACACCAGGATACCTTATGGCAGCGTGCTGGCCATGCAGCCAACTCATTGGTACATGGCAGAGGATGGACAAAAATGGTGATATCATCTGCAAAGAGAGTAGTAGTAGTAGTAGTACCGTCATACCCAAGTGGGCACGAGTTCTTTTGGATTACAATGTCGAAGAGAAGAAGAAAAATGTGGCTATGGCATCCCTTGGTGGATAACATAGTTGATAAATTATAATACAAACCCAGAGAGCAGTAAGGAGGAGAGAACACATTATTTCTTATGTCAACTAAACATCTGACTCCAGACTGGGGATTTTTTTATACACCCGTCTATTGCTGAACTGGGCTGAGTTTAGGACGCCACGTGGGGCCGGGTATGCACTAGTCTTATTGGCTGAGTAAGGCATCACATGCTCTTTATTGTACATGTCATTGGCTATCCGCCCGTCCCGTGAGCAGTATGAAGTGGTGGACTTAACGGAAGAGCGGAGATTGTTCGCATCGTTGCGTGTTTTGATGGGGGGCGCTCCGACGACCGCTGCAGGCGAGGCCACCGCCAGCTGTTTGTAAATATCAGAGGAGCTACGCCCATGGACCAGTCTGCTGCTGGTGTCATCCCTCAGCGAGTGGCTGAGGAAAGGGTTATCCGAGCCATGGGCCGGGTACAGGGACTTGCTCCTCTTGCTCTCCTCCAGGTTGTGGTTAAACATCATCGATTTGGATCCAGTGCCAAACAGTCTGCCGGAGTAGGGACGCATGCCGAAGAGGTTCGCGTAGTGCGAGTCAGATGCGGAGTCCAAGAAGCGATCCTTCTCCTTGAGGCTGACGCTGCGCGCCGGTCGACCCAGGTCTACATCCTTGGGCTTTTCTAGCATGATGTTGTCAAAGGAGTGCTGCCGACTCAGCCTCAAGCGGTTTCTCTTTTGAACATGCGGCCCATCTGTCTGTGGCCAATACAGACCAAACATTTCGTCTGGCTCCTGCTGCTGTTGGTGGTGCAAGGTGGGACTGACCAAGGGGTCTGCAAGGAGCTGGTCCTCACTAATGTCATACAGGTTGGCTGTGTGGAGGCATGCTTCACACCGATTATAGGGTGAGCGTGTGGCAGAAGCTGCAACAGGTACAGCAGGTGTGTACGGCCCTACTGGTGGGTAGCCAGTGGGCACTTTGGACAAGCAGGAACGGCAGTGTGTCTGTTTGTAGCGATCAATGGTTTCATGTGGGGACATGACAATGTTTTTCTCTTTCATGCTGTAGTGTTTAGAGTAAGCTGGGTCTGGTAGAAGATCGGAGTCGGTGTGATGCAAAGGCGAGGAGTTCAGATGAATGATGGGCTGCTCACACTTCCGATAGTTGTCACTGTGGTCGGAGTAAATCTCGGGATAATCCAAATCGTCTGCAGCGAGGCCGCGACTCTCACGGTAGTGAATGGGGTCTGAGTGCAGGCTCAGCTCTCGGTCTGAGTCGATAGTGTAAATTTTCTCTCCTCCTACTCCTCTCCCGGTTTGGTTGGGTACACCGGTGACCTGCTTAGTTTTTAAGTAGGACAGCTCCACCTCACTGCAGTCCCTTGGGTATTTCGACGGCACAGATCTTTTTTTTAAGTTGTCCTTGGGCTTCAGGTGCTTGTTGTTTTCTGGGTCCTTGTAGGAGGCTGCCCTGCTGGAACAGTCGGAGATGTCAGAGTGGGCCGCGTCCTCGGGGAGGTAGCGCTGCGTCTTCATCGACATTCGTGGGTCTGGCATCAGCATGTCAGGCATCGGAGGGGGTCCAGGAGGCACCGAACGAAGCGTGTCCACTGACTTCTTCCACAGGGTCCGGGGCGGCTTGGCGTTGGACTGGACTGAGTCGGCAGTCACTGCAACCTCAACGGTGTTGGGATTGGCATCGTTCAGGGTCAGAGGATGCTGGCCTCCCTGGAAGATGTAGTTGTTCAGGTGGTCTTTGTGGCGGTTAGCAAGATAAGACTGCAGGTCACCAGTATCCCCATAGATCATATCTTTGGGAGCGTAGCTTCGGTTGTCAGCATAGATGAAGTTGCCCTTCTCTGCCATCATGTCCATGATCATGGGACCAGCTGAGTGCATGAACTCCCGTTTGGGCGAGTTCATGTGGGAGCCACCCAGGTTAGACATGTTGGTCATATGTTTGGCTGATTTAATGAGCTTAAGCATTTTGTCCTGGGGGCTAAAGTCCAGATCTGACTTTTTCTTCATGTCAATGTGGACTCCATGGATGCAACTCCAGATTCCCTGCATGGTGACATATGGATGGCCAAGTGGAATGGAGGAGGGGAAGTCATATACAAAATGAGGAAGGGTAGCCGGACAAAAAATGATGGAAAGGCATAAAATGGAAAAGAGGGAGAATGAAACGTAAAGATGGATTGAGAGAGAAATGGAGAGAGACAAACAAAATAATTATTGCTTATCTACTCTGGCCAAACATATTTGTGGTCTGTATGTTTTATTGAATTTATGAAATTGGTCTTTTATCACCATGAACACAAACTTGAAACATTATTAAATTAGGCTTTCTTTCATTTCCTCTGAAACATTGTTCAGTTTATAAAGAAAATCAAACTGCGCAATTCAGTAAAGATGTGAATTTGCTGTGTTTAAGATATGAATCTTCTGAACAACCATGTATGATTGATATAAGAGGATGGTGCAATAAAAAACACATAATTCATTCTTAAGTAAAAAGGATTCCAAATGAATCATAAACACAAACACCAGGACGACAAAAAACACCCACAGAATGTTGCTCAAAAATGAACCCAACCAGGTTAAATGCAGTCTCTAGCCCCACCAGTATTCTAAAAGGGACACATAGACCAAATAGGATGCAATGCTCCATCGATTTAGCAGTAAAACTGTTTGCAAAGGTGTACCAGTTTCTTACAGTTAGTAGAACTCAAAACCTGAAACCTGAAAACATGACAAACTGATTGCAATACAGTATCTCTCAGCTCTATGCCCCGAGCCTCCCTCAGACGCACTCCAAGCGTGACATTTTTTGAGAGGAAACAAGATAAATTAGCATCAATACAACTGTGAGGGAGGCTAATAAAGACAGTCTTTTTATTTGGACTAACAGCCAAACAAGAGCTGCCAACATACGTAACAGCTAACAGTAATAACACAGAGCTCTCATTTGACGGTTCAAAGAACAAAGGCAATCTTTTTCCCTAACCATTTCCCCAGCTCACAAATACATCCTTAAAAAGCGTTCATCACGGTAACAAATTCAAAGTGCTTTTTGGTTCAGCACACATTTTGTGAAGCTTATCAACACAATGTAGGCCATTAAGGATGTCTTTAGCCCTAAATCACTCTTGAGAATGGCTCTGAAATCAAGTACTTCACTTTATCTTCTCTAAAAGTTTTTGTCTCCTCACTACCCCCCTCTGTTAACTTTGAAAACAGAGTCAGCCTCGAAAATAGTGCAGAGACACTGCAGTGCTTTTAGGGATGCACGTCCATGTCTTCTGTTCTCACACACAACAAGGGAGAATGCTGACCTTTCAGAACAGAATGAGAGAGAATAGATTGATTTAGCGTGGGCTGCCGTGATTTCACCCAAAAACATGCTGCAATTAGGATCTATTTTTGTCGATATGCAGGGCTGCCTCGTGATCCCCCCTCCCGTCTACATCCCCATCCTCCTTTGTGCAGCCCTCCCCCCCTTGCTTCGCTCAGTTTCTTAGTTTAATAGTAGCTCTCTTCCTCTCAATTTCTGTGTGCTCGTGTTCATACTTGCTCTGCTCTCTTGTAATGCTGATAGAAAATAGGACCACGATAGGCCTGTCTGACCCCAATAATGCAGCATTAACCCCCAGTATAGTTGCAGAGCTTCGTTCCACTTTATAGCCTTGAACACGACCACTGTTAACCCAGTCAGACCACCTCAGGCCCAGATATTCACACAGCTACAAACTCGCATATGTACACACTCAATGGCCTGTTTCTGTGAGTTGACTATTGGGCCAAATTTAAGACCGTTGTTTTGATTAAAAACTAAATTCTGTGTAAAGCTGTAGCAGGTTTCTTGTTCTCCCAAGCCCAACAAAGGCTAAAGAATGCTTGTAGAACGAGCCTGCACATGCAAACATACACCTTCTATAAACAAGCCGGTCCTTACCCGACTGATGGAGAAAAGAAGTCCGGGCGTGCCGGTGCAGACCCCAGTGAAGCAGTATCGAAGCCTCCAGTAGAAGAGATGCTCAGAGACAAAGGTGATGAGGGAGAGCCCCATCGCCGTGGCCAGCATGTAGAAGACCCCAGCCATGTTGTCCACATCTAGCTGACTGGACATCACCTCATTCTTCTCATTGTGGCAAATTCCTGTCAGCCACTGGGCTTCCAGTTCCTCCATCTCACCTGAAAAGCAAAAGAACAGAGAGAGGCTCAAATCCTTTACTGAACGGCTCATTGGGGTTTGAGAAAGCCTCAACTGGTGGGCAACCTCCGGGTCTGAGAAGCGAAGCCAATGCGGAAGTGCCTTAAAGTGGCATTCTTTCTAATAGCCAGCAGGGGGCGACTCCTCTGGTTGCAAAAAGAAGTCTGATTGTATAGAAGTCTATGAGAAAATGAGCCTACTTCTCACTTGATTTATTACCTCAGTAAACATTGTAAACATGAGTTTATGGTCTCAATCGCTAGTTTCAAGTCTTCTTCAATACAGCATGATGTTCATTTAGTAAATTATGGTCCCATTTAGAGTCAAATAGACCATAAAGCAGGGTATGCTTTAGGGCGTGGCTACCTTGTGATTGACAGGTCGCTACCACGGCGTTGTCCGGTCTGGGAGTTGTCCGTGTTTTCTTCTTACAACTGTGGCTCTTTCAGAGTTGGATTTCAGTTCATGAAAGTTAATTATAACCTTTTTGGTCGCCTGAAAATGTCTTGTTCAGAGTTCGGTTGTACGTAGCTCCACCCTCTCATGTCACTTCTAATTCTAAAATACCAAAATGGTGACGGCCAAAATAACTAGAAGGTCCGAGGCTTCAAAATGGCAGTCCACAAACTAATGGGTGACATCACAGTGACTAAATCCACTTCTTATATACAGTCTATGGCCTGAGCCAATTACATTTTAATGGTAGACATACAGTATGTTTATACTCTGATACTACATTATATGAGACATGGATTTACATTTAGAATAACTTAGTTATTGTGTTTGTACATAAAAAACACCCTGTCAAAGCGGATGTGTACTTGCATTTTAAATTTGTATTTGTTTTAAAGTTACTATGAGGAATTTTCCTTTTGTGTTGATTTTGGCGGTCCCTGTGGACAGAAGCGGTAGTGTTTCCAAGCACCAGAGTCCCTTTACAGAAAGAAATAGCCAACCTTCTCAATGATGGTCTTGTTTACTTATGTAAGTCATAGGCATCAGTATTCAATTTAGACTGTTTCATAACCAGTTAAAAGTACCTTGTAGTAACTTTAAATAAATTAATGGTAAATGGTGATATCATCTGCAAAGAGAGTCATAATTAGTATTATTTTAAAAGCAGATGCAAGGTACTATATGGTATTCTAAGTTGTATTTCAGTGTAGTTTTTGAACCCCAAAAAAGAATAATGTCTGTTGAGATTTTTCATGTATTTGCACTAAAATCTCATAATAGTGAGATCTAAAGATACTTGACTGTGGCAAATATTTTGTCTGCTTTTGGGTGAATTCAGTTTTGAAATATCTGTGTCAGGCTATAAAGGTTGAATACTAATATATTTCTTGAATTGTTTGGTTTTTCAGGTTGTTGTTTAAAATAAATATCTTTGGGCATCACCAGCCACTGGATAATGTTGCCTGATAGGGCAAAGAGATTGTTTCTTTAGTGTTAATGAAAGAAAGGTAGAAAGCAACAAAGACCTTATCTTTTCTCATCCCTCACTCTGTGTTCCCTTCCCTCAGTATCCCCCCCCCCACCTCTTCCCTCCCTCTCTGGCTTCCTCTGTGACATTTGGCGCGTGGCTAATCCAATCTGTGTCATTCAGGGAAGGATAACTAAGGCTGCTAGTGGGGAAAGACAAATATCATGGTGGTGTTCAGCTAGATGTCTTGAGGGTGCAGACTCACTAAGACATCATTAAACCTTTTGGACAATTGAAGAGAATTTGTCTCCTTTTAGATTCGCAAATACACTAATAGATGTAGCCACGGTGCATATTTTTTAATACGACAGTATGACATGCTTGGAATTAGCAGCCAAAGAGAATGAAGATAAATGAGGTATTTAGGTATCAACAGGTCGTTTTGTCTCTTTTTTATTTTTTTTTTTAAATCGACTGCATTCAAGGGGAAAGCTCTGGGGAGTGTCTGCACTGTTGCTCTGACTCCGGGGCTAAGTATTGCTGAAATTCAAATTTTGTTCTCTTTCCAGCAGTCAGACGGCTCAAGAAATAGTCTGGTGACCAGTCGGTTGGAACACAGGAACACAAGTCTCTACACGTTTCATGTACACTTTCAGGGCTTTTACAAATGTTTGAACTTGAAGTATCTAGGACTAGGAAGAAAAAAAAGCATTTAGTTCAAGCGGTTTGAGTGCAGTAACAAAACTTTGTGCAATTCTGTCTTTTCCATTACATTATTATGAACCACAAACACGAAATCCATTCCAGTTCAGGACATTCGCTTAATGCGAAAGTTCCTTCAGAGTGCTTATCTGCAGTTTGAAATAACTCTACCTCATGAATGGTCGAGCACAAATAGTTCCAGACCCTGACTGGAGGATATTTAGGTCTAACAGATGACAATCTTTCTACACTGTCAAAGCGTATGAATTTGGACTATTGCTGCCGCTCCAAGATGGGTACATCTGATCAGGATTGTGCTGTCTGAAACTAGGATTAAACTAGTAGTAAAAGCACAAATTTGGTACATTTCCACATTATTGTCAGACAGGTACTGTAAGACAACTGTATTCTAATTATATGTTTATTTTGTAATATTTTGTAATTTCTTTTAACCCTTAAAGGGCACATATCATGAAAAACTCACTTTTTCAGTGCTTGTGCAAACATTTGGGTATCTGGAGTAGCTACCAACCCACAAGCTGTGAAATAAGACAACCCAGTTACATCTAGCTCAGAAAACATGTGATGCAACAACACATTCAGATTTGGCTCCCATCCTATGTCACATGCCGGCTCATTTGAATACAGTATACCCCCCACAGCTTGGGAACTGCCTTTGCAAAGGTGAGTCATATTTGTCTCACAGGCAAATCAGAGCAGACTGGGCTTTTTCGGGAGGGAGGCTTAAAGAGACAGGCTCTAAAGGCCAAGACACACCAAACCGACATTAACGAACTAGCGGCGATGAAGGCCAACTGCTGTGCCGCTTCACGTTGCCTATGTCTTGGCCAACAAGTTGCACTTCAACACAGTGCAAAGACTACAGCCGATGGCCAGTTAGCACGTACCGTACGTTTTGCACCTGTGCGAGATGTAATAACTCTCAATACCAGCAGGTCGCGGTAGTCTGTATTCGTCATTCAAGAAGGGAAACCGGAAGACCGAGGACGACCATTTTCACACCCCTCTCACTCACAACTTAGCTTCATTCCAGATGGCCATGTCGCTGTGAAAATATCCGTGTATTGGAGTGATCAGATGAGATGAAGATGAAAAATTAGAGGAGCCTTCTGTGTGTGCCCTCTTGACTTTACTCATTGGCCTGCTTTCCTCACTTCCGTATCTCTCCTCGTGCACTTATTCTCTTAAGCTGATCAGCCAATCAGACGGATTTCTCTCACCGATGAGCTCCACCGTTGATCAACATTCTGAATCGTCCAAAAAAACTCCAAAACGGGCAAACTAGAGCTGTAAAAACTAGGCCGACAGATGCTCACCGTCGGCTTAGTGCATCAGGGCCTTAAAATTGAACGTTTCAGACAGAAGGTGAATACAGTTATACTCAGACGGACAGTATGAGAAAATGCATATGTTTTTTGAACATTAAAGCATGTAAATATGTTCTAGTAAAAAGCCAAAATACAAGTATGAACCTGGAAATGAGCATGATATGTCCCCTTTAAAGAAGAGGTATGACCTGCAGTTGCCTTTGCTATCTCTGTGCCAGACTGTGTGTTTCCAGACAGACTGTTTTGTCTTTGTCTGTCTGTTTGTTCTTCACCTTCTTCCACTCTACCCTGAACACATCTTCTCTCTGTCCGTGAAAAGCCATATGCTCTCCACCCACATTGTGTCTATCTGATCAAGTGGCATCTGCCAAGACACAGAGTCACTGTCATCTATCAAGGAACTGCCCTCCTCTCACTCTCCATCTCTCTCTCTCTCTCTACCTGACACACAGTCTTTCCTTGTCTTCCTCTCGTCCCGTGACTCTGCCTCCAGTCTTTCCTTATCTTCCTCTTGTCCAGTGCTCCCTGCCTCCAGTCTTTCCTCGTCTTCCTCTCGTCCCATGCTCCCTACCTCCAGTCTTTCCTTATCTTCCTCTCGTCCCGTGCTCCCTACCTCCAGTCTTTCCTTGTCTTCCTCTCGTCCCGTGCTCCCTGCCTCCAGTCTTTCCTTATCTTCCTCTCGTCCCGTGCTCCCTACCTCCAGTCTTTCATTGTCTTCCTCTCGTCCCGTGCTCCCTACCTCCAGTCTTTCCTTGTCTTCCTCTCGTCCCGTGCTCCCTGCCTCCAGTCTTTCCTTGTCTTCCTCTCGTCCCGTGCTCCCTGCCCCATCCTCTCTTTGACCTCTCTCTGGCCATCACACAAGTGCACTGTCTCCGTTTGTCTGTCTCTCTCATCACGTAGTTTGTCCATCCATCCGTTTCCTCCCTCTCTTCCTGTCACACAATTTCTTTGCAGTTCTTTTTTCTCCTTATCCCCCAGTCACTTACCTCTTTTTCCCTTTATGACTTTATCTCTCTCTTTTTTTTTTACAACAATGCTGAAGGTATGAGCATGGTGCAAAGACGGTACAGATTTCAAACACCCTCGGTGCATACTTGCATCGAATGACTCTGCTAAAAAGCGTAAAAAAAAATTGGATGGGATTATTAATGGGGAGAAGAAAACTAAGCAAAACTAAAAAACACTGAACCAGATGTTTTTCAAAAATCATCCGGCCGTGAAATATGATGGAGTGTGGCCTGTGTGCTCTGCGGCCCTGATAAGATTTGGTTAGAGAGGATTATTGTGACACCAATGTTCATTTAATCAACTTCAGTGCACTTAATGTGAGTGGCTGTGAACACTTGCATCAGCAAAATGCTTTCGATGTAAAATGTAAATGAATCTGTCACTAAAAGCTCGAGCCGTCTCACTTTCGCTCTGTTTTGCAGTTGGAAATTGTTTATGTAAGAACTTCTGAAGCTACTGTAATAAAGGAATGTGGTGATTCAGATAGAGTAATGCTTACACACACACACACACACACACACACACACACACAACACAGAGATCTGGTGCTGCAGAGAGGAATATATTAGAATAACTTACACACTCTGCCCTCTGTTTAGAGCAGCCTTTTGTGTCCAGAATAACATCAAAGGACTATTTATACTTCACTGCTTTCCCTTTGTGCTGTCAGCAGACAAGCCAGTAGAGATGAGTGTGTATGTGTATATGTGTGTGCATGAATTACAATTCTGGCGAAGGAACAATGTAACCTTTTGCCAGCATGTATGGTGTCATGCACTTTGAATTTGTGTATGAGAACGCCGCGCGAGTGTGTTTCTCACCATCTCCGATGATGGCCAGGATAGCCAGATCCACCTGTCGTTTCCAGTAGGAGCCCTTCTGTAGAGCGATGCCGTAGCCCGTGGTAGCGAAGATGTACCTGAACGCATCCAAACGCACACACACGCACACAGAAAACACATATTTTAACCTTTAAACAAACATTCTCACCTTTATTCCTCCAGATGGTGTCACTGTGATTAAAAAATATCTTTAGGGAGATACCTCATGCATAGTGATTCATATAAATGTCATGAAGGGGAAATTTAGGTCACAATTAATATCACTAAAACAAAAAAAGTTTGGTTGGGGCCCAAAGTGTGCCCCCAAAGGGTAGGTTTGCATTTTCTTAAGTCTGTACTATAACAATACTGCCCCATATGTACATTGAAACACTGTTGGCCGCTTAATCATCCCTCCGCTTCATACTGGCCTTGAAGAGGTCCCTTCTTAAAGCAATTTAGTGTTCAGTTGCTTTATAAATGGATCTCTTGGCAGCCAGTGTGGAGAAGAGGAACAATTGACAATGACCAATTATACTTACAATGTGCATATGGGCACGTGGGTGTTGTTTTAAGACCGACTTAAAAAAAAAAATACCTACCCATCCATTGAATAATGTTTCTTTTTTTCATGCAATAACAATCCATGTGTCTCATATTTATCCACTTTTACTGTGCAATGAATGCTGCCTATTCTTTCTAAAACAAATGTTATACTCATTAAAACATACAGTATTTAGTGAATTTGAATGTCAATCAAACTGATGTGGTCACATAAATGCTCTCTGGCACCTGAAAACAGTGGTCTTGAGACCAGTGGACCTGGAGTCTCCGCTGGTTTCTGGGCAACAGGTCCAGACCAAGGAATAGTTTGGCACATTACCCTCCGTAAAAAACGCTGGTTTGTTGTTTTTACTCTTCGTTTTTAAAGGTGCAGTGTGTAACATCTGGCGGCATCTAGCGGTGAGGTTGTAGATTGAAACCTCGTTTGTACATAAATTAATGCTGCAGCTCCTCAAGACCAACAGAGGTTTTACGCGTTTTGTTTCCCGCCGGCTGAGTGGAGTGAAGGGTGTTAACTCCGGAGGGAGTAACGTTATCGACTCCGGTCCAAGCAGGACAAGTTAACACAGTGGTTTGTCCGTTCTGGGCTACTGTAGAAACATGGTGGTCGTCTCCGTGAAGAGGACCCGCTCCCTATGTAGATATAAACGGCTCATTTTAAGGTTACAAAACAATTCTTATTTTCAGATGATTATACACTAAAGAAATCATACTTATTAATACAAATGAGTTAAAATGAAAATACTTATTATTATTATTGTAAGAGAGGGGTTGACCCAAGCCTATATTATAATGGCCCAGGGGACCAACAGCGACAGATCTACCAACCAATCACAGGTGATTTTTCTTGATTGTTGTTTCATCCAATGCCGGAGCGAGGGATGTTCTAGCCTGGTAATTTCACTGCTTTTCAGATGCTAATTACAGTCAGGGAAGATCTGGCCTCCGCCACCCCTCCCAATTTATGGCACAGGCAAATGCGGAGTTCACAGCCTGTAAACTGCCGTTAACTTTCGGGAATTATTGAAGTTTGTGGGCGTTCACAGGGCTGAAAATCTGTTTTTTCATGCAGTGATATTCTATTTTTTTTCCAGTAGGTGGCCCTAAATGCTACACCCTGTTCCTTTAAACAAACGAGATACAACGTGTGAATTATTGATTTTTGATTATTTTGTTACCTTCTGACAGAGGCAGGCTAGCCGTTTCCCCTTGTTTTCAGTCTTTGTGCTAAACTAAGTTAGCAGGCTGCCGGTGGTAGCTTCATACTTACTGTACAGACATGAAGGTGGTTGATCTTCTCATCTGACTCTCAGTAAGAAAGCGATTAAGCGTATTTCCCAAAAATCTCCAACTTTTACTTTTCACTTTTTTTATGTGTGAGAGCACAGAACTTAATAAATAAGCAATTTCAGAATCCATGCGGCTTGTATTTACATATATATATGTGCATTACAAGCATAAACAAACCCTTTAGGCAACTTTACACAATGGTTTGGACCAAAGAATGGCAGGAGCAGACCATGACGTGAAGACAATCCACACTTAAAAGTGTCTTTTTTAAAAGAATTAAAGCTTTGGTTACCCGCTGCCAATGGTCACCAGCTTACATCCCTCATCTCTGCCGGCCATGTAGTTCAACACTGCAGCATCGTATATGAATGCGTCCAGTTTCCTGCAAAGGAGGAGAAAAAAGAACAGAGGAAAGAGACAGAAGAAAACAGACAGAAGGAGGGGATGAAGATGCATGAGGGGGTTTCAATTTTTTTTTTTTTTTTTAAAGAGAGTGAGTGAGAAGTGCACAGGAGGAGACAGAGAGCAGAAGAGGGGCTTATTTTTCAGAATGTGTTGTTTGCGGATCAATTCTAAAGTGTTAAATCATCTCCAATAGGGCGGCAATCCAAGCGTAACCAAACACACAGAGGACACAGCGGGGAGTGGCTGCGGTTCAATACAGCACGCTTCACTGATGATAGGACCTTGGAGGCACATGGACGACCTAAACAAACTTTAGACAGACACAAACATTTACACTGTCTCTCTCTCTCTCTGCCTTCGTCCACACACAAACATAAATAAGCAGGTTGCGAAGCGGAACGTACAAACTAAAAGATCCCAGACTCAGACTGACATTTTCAATGTAACTGATGCCATCACTAACCGCTGCACTCTCGCTCTCTCTGTGCCCGCTCACACACACACACATACACACATTACATATACACACAGAGAGCCCTGCTAATAGTGCAGTGACTGGCTGGCATTTACTGAATGTCAGATCCAGCCCTCTAACGGAGGCTCACAGCCGATAGTTCAGCTGTGTAATTAGCTTAACCCAGCACTGGCTCCATCCACACGCAGGCTGTGTGTCCAAACATGTCGGGAAACCAGGCGTGTATGTGTGTGTGTGAGTACACTTCAGTATGAGTGTGATTGTGCACACGTGGCTGCGCACTGGTGAGCTTAGATTTGTGCGCGTATGTTTGTAGACGCGAGCCAGACATACTGTGGCTCTAATGGCTTGGAGAGGGATTCAGCCATCACAATCTGTCACACCGTTATTTGGGTGAATAAAAATGTTGCAGCACAGATTTTCTCGCCACTTTTCCATCTATACCTTTGAGTGTAATCTTTAACATGGCAAAATGACCATTTAGTGTGACTCCGAATCTTATTTTCCAGGGGGAAACTCTGTGGCGCCGTACATCCAACAACCTGTGAGTTGAACTCCTGCACAAATAGCATCTGGACCCCAAAGAAAACATTTTAACAGAGCTGCGTTAGAAATTCTAATTCAGAAATTACTTCAAAAATTGTGAAATGTTTTCATGGCGTGACATTTTGCCCACATACAAAAAGAGAAAGACTTTTTTATGTCTAAAATTCGGTTTCACTTAAAGGGATGGTTCAGGTGTTTTGAAGTGGGGTTGTATGAGGTCATTAGGTACATCAATAGATGACGGTCAGCACGCTCCCAGTTTGGAGAAGCAGACAGGAGTTACCGCGCAGAACCAAAGCAATGTAATGCTGTGGACGGGGACGGCAGCAAAACATATTTTAGCCACCTAAAAGAAAGGCTCAACTAAAACAATCAATATTTAAGTGTACACTATATTTAGAATATTTTCACCGTTTTAGCTTGCCATCCCTTTAAAACATGCAAGCATGTCTACAGAATGACAAACAGCACTGCGTCACAAAAAGTCAAGGGGCTGGGTTGGTGAGAGAGATAATGAAATACAAACAGTTCAGGTCGAATGAGATGCCAAGACTCTTCACATTGAATATAATGGAAACACGGGAAAGGTACCAACAATAACTTCTCTGCCCTTCTGTATTTGCTTATTCAAAAATTTGAATCTGTACAGCATGCGACACAAGGTACAAGGTTTTCTACCTGCAGTGTGAGTTGGCATGTGTGTGACTTGTCAATGGAGTATGTTGCTTTTTTTTTTGCCAGACAACCCTGCACTTTTCTGCCAGTGGCCTTTGTATTGTGTTCCCCGCTGTGCCGACACAGTGGTCTCATTGAAAATGAATGAAGATGCTGTGTTTCCCTTGCAGCTGGCGTGTCAGTTTGGGCACTACACACCCTGTTGGCATTATGCAATGTTTTTGGAACAGGTATGAATGCATCAATATTAACACATATTTGTCATTAATTTACTTTTATAAAATATTCTGAACTTTGCTGGTGCTGTGAGTAATTTAGGTCCCCCGAAATGTATTCAAATCAAATCAATTCAACTCCCCTGGTGCGTATAGTTTTGGTTCTTGTGGCTGTAACAGATTTGGCGTGTAAAGCCTGTCAGCATTATGTGTGATCACAGCTAATCCAGCCATCGAGCCTCCAACAGCTGAACGCCGCAGTGTTGCTCATCTGCTAATACCACAGAATAGAATTATCAATGAGGGTATTACAGGCTGCACACACCTGCAGCTCACTGTGTGTGTGTACAGATGCACATGAGCAGTTGTGTTTTTAATTCTAAGCATTTCTCTTGTCATATTAGTGCACCCAGGTATGCATATTTGTGTGTGTGTGTGTGTGTTTACCTCTGTGCTGTATGTTAATACAACAACACAGGCGAGTGCAACTGAGAGTATTATAGATGCAGGAGTTGTTTAACCTGTATTTACGTGTTTACATACAGTTTACTTATGACTTATGGATGAGAAAGACGTATCTGCATAAAAATCATGGATCATGAATTACATCCTCATATTCGTTGCATTTGTATTCTTCAGTTTTTCCCCCTCTCTCCTCTCTCCTCTCTCTCTCTCTGCGAGGCAGACCGTCCTTCAAAGCTGAGAACTCTGATTGGATCCCACCCCATAGTTATTAACCAATCAGAAAAAAACTTCTTGTCGTATCACCTCATCAACCTTTTGTCCTTTATCAGGCACTTTCCACCATCCTTCCCTGCCATCTCTCCATTCCTTAATGTCTCTTCCTCCCCCTCCTCCTTTCCTGTCCCCTATACCTTCGTCTCCCTTCCCCTTCCCTCCTCTACTCTTTCCCTCAATTTCCCCTTCTTTCCTTTTCCGTTGCCCTTCCATTTTCATTCCATTACCGCTTTCTTCTTCTCTCGTCTCTTGGCCCTTTCCTCCCGTCCTCCACACTTGCTTCATTTCCTCCAATCAGGCATTTTGTCCTTGGCCTCCTACCCCGCCCCTTTTCCGCTTATTCCCATGTGATGCTGTGATGAGAGTCACCCCTCTGCCTCTTCTCCTCCCTTTCCCTTTCACTGCCTTTACCTCCACTTTTCTATCCATCCAACCCCAAATGATTCCACTCTTTCAGTCTGTCCTTGGCGATAAGCTGCCCCTCCCTCTCTCACACACACACACACACATAATATGGAAGTATATTGACGACAAAAGACCTAAGAGAGCACAAAACGAATTCTTTGCGCTACTCAGTCTGCAAGTCGACATTTGAGAGAGCACTGACACAGATTTAGAAGAACAGAATCAGATCTGGGAGAGCAATCCTCATCATGCACAGTCTCAATTTTCTCCAGCTGTTTTGGCTGCTTTATGAGCACTTTAGATCACAAGAGGTCGCTTATCAACCAATTTTGACTGGCAAGGACATCCGGATGTCAGGGTCATGTCTTTTTCAAGGTTAAAGTCTGCACAAAGAAAAAAAGCCTGCGGATAAAAGAAAAAAATGCTTTTGAATATATTGCTCCTCTATAAAGACTGATCGGCGACTATATGATTACTCAGGGACAAGATCTGAGTTACATATTTTATGCTAATATGCCTTATCGTTTAGCATACAATTCCAATTATTGAGGAACCGAATGCTGAATAAGACATTTTTAGGCAATTAACTTTCATTGTCTGAAAACACGCTGTGAAAGGGTTAAAAATCGGACAACGCCGTGGTAACGAACTGTCAATCACAAGGTAGCCACGCCCTAAAGCATACACTGCTTTATGGTCTATTTGACTCTAAATGGGACCAGATTCTGGCAAACCCCTTATCGCTGCCTAGTTTATTCGTACCGATACGTCAGATTTACACCGCCCCTATTATGAAATGATGGGCATTTCACTCAGAGGTGACAAAGTCCCTCATTCTTAAATGTTTTTCTCATAATGGCTGAAATCAATTATTAAGAAAAGCGGAAAAAGAAGATATAAGAAAACCCTTCGTCTGGTTCAGAGAGAATAATGCTATAAATAGAAGTTAACATGACGCTAGCTAGTAGTAGCTACTGATTGATTTGACCTTTAAAGTAACTGCCATAATGGCTTGAAAACTAGGTCACATGCCAACAAATTGAATGCAATTTTAATAATTTAGTGTGCATTTTGATTCTTAAGATAATGCATACATAAATCTAATTCTGCTCTTACAAATCCGTCCCTGTGCACTTGCAAAGGTTGACTTGCAGACTGAGTAGCGCTCAATTTAGTTTTGTGCTCTCTCAAATTTTTTTTGTCGTCAGTATGCTTCCATAACACAGCACACCACCACCACCAGTCCCATCGTAGAGACCAGACCAGTGCTAAAAATAGCTCTTGCTGTTCCCAATGAGGAAACCCATTCATCCCGAGTCTCAGAGGAGCTGTCACACACGGACACAAATGCGCGCACACACATACACACGTGATGGCAAGCACGCTCACAGACATGCAATTACACACACACACTCTTCTAGAGCGTTTTATGAGGTTGACAGGTGAATATTTTGCATCAGTGAAATAGTATTTGATCACGGATCAGTGATGGAATGCGCTTACTCGCAATCATGCACACACAGTGTTCCCTTACCCCGTTTTGAGGGTGACAAGTGCGTCCACGACTCCAGTTTGATGATATTTTATCATGTACTGGTGCATAGCGGGGTAGTTCTTCCTGATGTTCCTCTCTGTGGATCCGTTTGGAACCGTCCCGAAGCGGAACGGAGGCGAGTACGCGTACGGGTTCTGAAACTGTGGTGGAGGGAAGGTGGAGAGGAAAAATAGAGGGGGAAACAAAACATAAACACAGAGAGAAGCAGTGAGAGTCTGTGTGCTTCTGTGTTTCAAACTGTGTATATCATGGGTACCCACCCATGGGTGCAAGCACGAGATGGGCAGGTTATGCCAGTTGAGGAGATACTAGTCACAGTGAAGCGATGGACTAACTTTTCCCCAACTACCATCCCCCTTGTTTGCAAAATAACCCAAAGGCATGCCCCTTGTTAACCTGCCATCCACTCTCTCCATCCCCTAGCAGCAGAGAGAGTTCAGGGACAGAGGGGGTTGTTTAGTTGAATATGTTAGTCTAGTCTGCCTGACTCATTGATCTGTTATCTGACTGAGGTTTGAGCAATTTAGAATCTATGGCCCTGACCATGGCTCTGAAATATCAGTAGCCTAACTGTGCTGTGTATTGATAAATCCATAGCGCTCTCTGTGCTGCTGAAGTAGGAGACAGATTTGTAATTGCGACTTTTTCTCTGAATATTGCTCTTCTGTCAGGTTCTATATAGCTTAGGGGGGTGGTATTAAAAAATACAAAACCAAAAGACTCGTTTATGGGGCAGTTTCTTAGTCGCAGGTGAACGAAACAAACCGTCCCCCCAGTTAATAATTAACATATCGTCTACTGAGATCACTGTAGGAAATATATTTTTATCAATTTTAATGTCATAATAATGTAAGGTGATGTTTGTGCTCCATATCCGTGTGATCTGATCCTCCATTATGTTGTCTATTAGCGTCTATGAGCACCTAAAATGTCAGTGCCTGTACAGTAGTTTGTCTCTGTCTGATATATCCTATAAACACAACTGATTCCCCTGCACTTTCATTATATTTGATCAGATTTCACTTACATAGAATACTTGTAAATGCCGTGAAGCTTTTTCTTGTTACCTTTATTGGAACCTTCACACTTAATCTCTTCCTTTCATCCCTCCCCTCTGCAATTTGTCCTTTTTAATGTGGATTAATCATACATATAGTCCACTATTGTCATATTTCCTCTGCTTTTCACAGGTCTTTCTAACTTCCCTTCCTGTGTAGGACCCTCTTTGCCCAGTTACACAATCTATTTATTTAATTTATCTGATTTATTTGTAAGAGACCATGTACAATATCAAGCATAAACATTGGCTTTACTAGATCCTCAGCTGAGAGGCCACTTCCTTTCTTTTCTCCCTTCCTCTAACTGAATTTCTTTTCCTTTTTTAAAACTCTCCCATCATTTCTCTCTGTCTCCCTCTGTGCCTCTCTTAGGTATAATCTAGTCCGTGTACAGGTCAAGGGTTTCGTAGTAGTGTGCTTGTCGCTCCGGTAACAACCTACCCTCCAGCACTGCGGTAACGATCTGCCCTCATTGCCAGAAACAGACAAACCCTATCAATTAGAAGTGTGTATTACGAGCTCCACTTTAACCACATAGTGTGCGTGTGAGAGTGTGTTCACGTATAGTACTGAGGACTGGTTTCACTACATATTATAAAAAATAATTCTCGACATTTAGATGTATTCTCATACATCTAAATGTCTGTTTTGTGTCACTTTCACATAGTCATACAACACAGTAGTGACTCAACCCATAGGCAGTGCATGAGGGATTTTATGCATGTTATTAGCATGTAGAATTGGTCAACATCTGTTTAAAAAAAAAAAAAAGTGTGGTCTATTGTTGAGTCGAACTAGTTACATCATAGATGTATCTACATTATAGATATGTAAATATTTATGTATACTGTATCTGCCTGCACCCATCTCCATTGTATAATCAGGTCAGGGTGAGGGCGTGTTCATAAGTCCGCTGTGCATGTATGTGTGCGTTAGTGGTGATGTCACAGTGTGTGTGTCTCAGCATCACAAGCGATAGCCCTCAGGAGATTCTCCCTCCTCACGCAGCCCTTCCTATTGTTCTTCCTACTGCTCTTTTAAGGTGGAGCAGAAGCTTTAAGGTCAGTAGAGGGCACATATGAAAAATCTTGCTGGATAAAAGACCTTTTTTACGGTGGACATTTTGACTTGTAAAAGGCACAGGTGAAATTGGTAACATTAACGGCGGCTCAGTTCCATTAAAGTGTCCCAGTAAATCATTCCAGTTAGCCAGCATGCACTATACCAGGACCTCCCCCCCATCCTACTAATCTATTTAACTAACATGTTGTCATCCCAACTCATTACTAAGTGCCACTTTGTCACGCCACTTGGTGTCACTTTAGGTTTAGGCAACAAAACCAGTTAGGTTTACGAAAAAACTACAAGGTTGGGCTTAAAAGTATTATGTTTGTACAGTGAAAATGAAACTGAACGTTGTGAACACGGGACACAAACAAACAGCTGATTGCAACGTGAAAGTGAAATAAAACAGCAGCGTCCTGGATGAAAGCCTTATGTTTGTGTCTGTTGTTGCTCTTAAAGCTACACCACCACACTTCTGGCTCACTTTCACTGGGCGTTTACTATTGCCGTGGATGGGTTTACATTGTTGTAAATAGAACGCCTGGTTTGTCTCATACAGGTGCTGAAGGGTGCCTTGTGCGGCGGTATCACGCGCTGTCGCCCGGGACAAAGCTTTGGTATTTTAACCCTGGGAATGAGATCAGGCTGATTTAACAAACAAGGACTATGGACTGGAGTCCACCACGACCACAAGAATAATCTACTGTAAGAAAAAAACATCATAGCAGTTAATTTGCATATTCTGTTAAAGGAAAATAGACAGAGAACATGAGGAAATCTGTCTGCTGCATCTGTGTCTCCTTCAAAATGACTGACAGAGTGCCCCTATAGCCCTGATAGTGTGTGATACTTTAAATTAGGACCCATGGCAAACATGTTATCCATCTATTCTATTTTATCTGTTTCAACTGTATAGGCTGCATTTGGGTGCTTTTGACTGGGGTCCCCATGGACCCCAATATATTGGCCTTTTAAAAAGCACTAATTAAAACAAACAGAAAATAATGATATGAAATCATTAGGAACAAATTGATTGATAAAGTCATAAAAAATTTGATAAGTGGATGAGAGGGCATGGATGTCCTTTGAATCTAATACAATCTAATATATTTTGCGTGTGATGAGGTTAATCCAACCTTGCGAAAGGAAGTGATGTGATTCCCCACTATTTTTCCTTACCACGGTTTTGCACTCCACCATTTTTCTGAGTTATTTTTCTCATAAATGTATCTATATAATCTTGCAAATTTGTGAGTTTTTATTGGAAATTTGACACTTTAATCTCAAAGAATATCTGAGTTTTTTTTCTTGTAAATTTACGACTTTAATCTTGGGAAATCAGAAGTTTTTTCTCTGAATACTACCCCCCTCCCCTGGCTCAATCATTTTTTTTAATTTTTTTTACCTACAATGGCCGTAATATGCCATTGTACCAGTGAGATATGACAAAAAGTATACCTCTGCGGGGTCCGCGGGACCCCAGTCGGTAGGATGAGGGTTAAATACCCCTGTACATTTCCTTCTATCCCATGCCAAAATGTCTGCAATTAAAATGTGCTTTTGAGAATTGCACCAGCTGCTGCTAATGAAAGCTTGATGCAGAGATGATGAGAAAATGAAAGGGCAGAGGATCTGTGTTTCAGACAGGTGGAGATAAGAGCACTAGCTGCCCTGCTACATCATTACCATGAACCGACAGCAATGCACTCTAGATATTGAGATTTTGTTAACAAGTGATTGAAATCAGCTCCCGGCATTTTCTACCTTTTTTATGAGACTGTTTCGTACTTAAAGGTTAAATTTCTATATTAGAGACATGCATCCAGCTCATTCAGACTGTCTATGCATCTCTCCTCTCGTCTTTTGTTGTTCCTCTTCCTCCTTTGTTCTGCACTACCCTCTCTCTCTCTCTCTCTCCCGTTATTATGCAAGTTCTGCTGTTATATAAGCAAAGGACTCCCTTTGTATGTGTCTAACTGTGCCTTTGTCTATGTTATGTGTACGTGTATATGCCTGTGTTTTAGATTCAATGCTCCTGTTTCTCTGTTGCATGTCTGCTGTATTTCACAGGGCTTCTCAAGGTCCTTGTGTATGTGTTATTCTTTTGGTGCAAAGCAGTATTGTTGTGGTGTCACTGCAAAGTGTTGAGTTGCCAATCAGCCTGTAGACTTTTCCCCCCCACTACTTTCTGTTGCTTAAGTTATACTTTTCTTCTCAAACGTTGAAGCTGGCTCTCTGAATCCGAAAGCAGTTTAAGAGCGGCCCTTTAAAATCAGTCCTAATATCAGTCCAAGTGTTGTGGCAACATGTTTGTATTGTGTCCCGACAGGCGCGTCTTCTCTCAAGGGCAGCTGTATCCAAAAGCGTCATTGATTTTGTGTCATTTTGGCGCATCAATCACACTGCAGATAGAAGATGCATTTACCACTTTAGGCTCACCTCCATCATGTCACTTTAACAGAGAGAAATAAAAGAAACCGTCCTGCAGATAGATGGCTCAACTAGTATAACAAGGTGATAGTGGCACCTATAAGCAAGTGGTTTAAAGCATTTCATTAGTGGTTATAACATATGGTCTATTGGCTTTTTTTCAGAGGAGGAATCTTTGCACATTGTTGTGAAAAAAAATTACAAGTTTTATTGATGTACTGTCTAAATCAGCCCTCAAAAAGGTTTTCAGATCTCTTCTAAACTGATGCATGTGACAAGTTCCAAAACCTGGTTACTGCTGTTACTACAGTATGTCTCTATGACAAACTGCTACAACCACAGCACAGAACTTGTTTGCTGAAACTTGAATTGTTAAAGTCTGTGCGCTAAAAACCTGCTCTACTATCAGCCGTTGAGAAACCAGAACATCATGTCCTCATCAGCAAGCAGAGACAAATAAGCCAGCGCTGTAAAGACAAACCCCTGGTGGTTGTACAGCCTAAAACGTCCCAGACTTGCTAACTGACTGCCCTCGGGAGACAGTTGCCAACAGCTCAGTACGCATTCATTACTCCCTCTTCATAAAAGATACAAAATTAACAACAGCTCTTCCTGCCGTCACTGGCTTAAATAGATTATTTTATCGGTTAAGTAACACAAAGGTTATCAAACCTCTTGTGATTTCAGACGACAGTGCCAAAGAAGGGTGAATGTGTTCTGCTATTTACAGACTCACAGCTAAAACTTCTGTAACATATAGCATTTGTCTCCAATTGGCCCATGCAGTTGGTGTATCATTTTAGGAGAACCAGCATTTTGTTTCATTGTGCAGCTCCACATGTGACACACAAAGCTG
This sequence comes from Sebastes umbrosus, assembly GCF_015220745.1. Taxonomy (NCBI): domain Eukaryota; kingdom Metazoa; phylum Chordata; class Actinopteri; order Perciformes; family Sebastidae; genus Sebastes; species Sebastes umbrosus. The sequence continues at coordinate 7,822,448 of NC_051282.1, read as the reverse complement.
TTGTACAGTATTTCACTCGTAAGTCATCGATTGATACAATCTATTTGCATTTTACAAATTGTTGTGATCCCAATTCCTAGTTTCCACAACATGTGGCCTACATTAAGCAAACTTTGTATGTCGCTGAATACAATGACTTTATGCGATATGAAAAGGTTGCCTGATTCACACTTCTGAATCTCCACCCACATCACAGATTTTTTCGGCAGTTCAAAATATGTGATGTTGCCGTGTCTGTAGCTCAGCTTGTAGATCTGGACGGCCATTAATCGCAAAGTTGGTGGTTCCTTCAAGTTCCTCTAACCCACATATGGAAGTGTCCTTAAAAGGAGAGTTTGGGTGTTTTGAAGTGGGGTTGTATGAGGTACTTTTCCATAGTCAGAGTATTACCTACAGTAGATGATGGTCAGCACAATCCCAGCCTGGAGAAACAGACAGCGGTTACCGCACGGAAGCAAAGTAATGTACTGCTATGGACGGGGCCGGCAGCAAAACATATTTTAGCCACCTAAAAGAAAGACTCACGTAAGAAAATCAATATCAGTTTAAGTGAACACTATATTTAGATAATGTTCTGCGCTTTACCTTGCTGTCAGAAAACCCTTTCCAATGAGGAACTAAAGTCGTTATATATATATATATATATATATATCCATTAACTATATATCCATCTTTGCTCTCGCCCCACCAGACTCCATTCAAAATAACTAACTTTACCTCACAGAACATGGGGGTTGCTGGTCGGTTTGTTTTGTTTGTGCTATTGTGTGACTTTGATGATTCCAAACTAACCAAAGTCACACAATAACAGCAACTAACCGATCAAGGAAGCGGAGTCTGGTGGCTTTGGCGAGATCATACTGTAGATAACGGCTTGAGTTCCTCATTGGAAACATAAACTGTATAGCTGTCTCACGGCAAGGTAAAGCAATGAAAATATTCTGGATATAGCATACACTTAAAAGGATATTGATTTTGTTAGGTTAGCCTTTCATTTAGGTGGCTAAAATATGTTTTCCTGCCGGCCCCGTCCACAGCAGTACATTTCTTTGGATCCATGCAGTAACTCCTGTCTGTTTCTCCAAAGTGGGGGCATGCCGACCATCATCTACTGTAGATTATACACTGACTATGGATGAGTACCTCATACATACATACAAACATCACACTTCAAAACACCCAAACTATCCCTTTAAGCAAGATGCTGAACCCCACTTTGCTTCAATGTATGCACATGCGAAAAATGTAAGTTGCTTTGGACAAAATTATCTGTGGAATGTAATGTTGGAGGAACGACCGTGCCAATCAAAGCCTTTTTGGTGAGACTAAAGTCACACTGAAATTACGGGACTTACATTCAGGTGATAAGAAACATGCCGCAGTGGGATGGCCATGTTGCTCTGTGCCTGCTGGATGTGGAAGTAGGGTACTGTTTCCTAACATGTCAGCCTTAAGACATCGATAAGGTGATATAGTCCAAGGGCTTCTTTGCTTTGTTAGTTTCACTGCCCCCTAGTGGTCCAAAATAAGGCAGTTTCAAGTATAATTCACCGACAGGCATCTCAATGGGGGATGTCCTTCATCATTTTGCTGGTCACAGATGGCTCAATGTCCAGCCTCGCTCAGCATATCTGTCTGAATGGCCATTTACCCTTTTTGTCTGGTTCCTTTTCTTCCTTGTCCCTCTCTGTCTTCCCATATCTCTTTTACTTTCTCACGCCATTCCTTTCTCCCTCCCTCAGTCGTCAACTTGGCCCATATCTGTCCGCCTGTTGTCTTGTACCATCTTGTGTGTATTGGCCTCTCGGGCTCTCGCTATTCCTCAGTCACCCTCCTGCCAGTTGCTGTACCCCTTGTTCCATCCCTCCCCCCCTCTCTCCTTCTGTATGTTGTCAAAACCCTCTACATCAGTCTCAAATGCTCTCTCCTCAGGAACTCTACCCTTTTGTCTTGCTCTTCTGTTCTATTTCTCTACATTTGAATTGACCTTTTCCCTCTTTCAGCCTGTCTTCCTGCTCCCGAATGGCCATCATTTCAGCGCATATTATCATAGTTGTGCCTGTGTAGTCATTTAGAATTATATAGTGGCACAACAGTGGCATGACAAGCCTATATTTATGGAATTTTTAATCAAAATCGTTTATTAACAAGAATCCATGCATAAGTAGCAGAACACTATTTCTAGACATGCTATGAAATAAGGTTAATTTTAGTAGGACAACCACATTTTGCGAGCATTTAACACCAGTTATGTAAAAATGTCCGTGTGTGGATGAGTGTGTAATATTTCACCTCAAGTGAAAAATGTCTTGTTACCCACAGTAAACATGCCCACTGTGAATAGTTTGAGCATTTAAATCCAAGCACTATTCCAAATACTTGCATTGAGGATCCAAATGTCTGAGGAATTCCTTATTTTTAATGGTTTTCAATGGATTTTCTGCACTTGCACTGCCTGTACAATGGCTGTTACCGGCAAGATTGTAGTTGGTGGTCAATTTGAATAACTTTATGAAATGTCATGCATATACTGCAGCATTTATTCTATACACAACACATTTAGTTCTCACTAGTGTTGCAGCAAATGCATCTCTGTACTGCATGGTTTCGAAAAGCTACTCTCATTTTAGTGTCCACTTTGTTACTTCTGAAAAAGTATGCACAGCAAATTGCATCTATTACTGCAAAACATGCAAGTTTGATCCTTTAAGGAGTGCATAAAGGTGGACTAAATTTTGTGACATAAATGTGTATTAAGCAGCATAAGTTTATCTCATGAACCTTTTCCACCCTCTGGATTTTGTAAACAGCAGCACTAAAAAATATTATGCCAACATAAATTTATAACATTTCCAGTGTAAAAGTGTGGGTGGGCTATTACTTAGGTATTGTCAGATTCGAAACCTTTGGCCTTACCCACTCAGGCAGTTGCATGTCTCTGTGTCTGTGTGAAAGGGTAAAGCCGTGTCACAGCAAAATATTAGTAAAACAGAGTTGTGGGGTTTCAACGATGAATGGGAGGACGGAATACTGTGTGTATTCAAAGACACCTGCTCAGGGCAAGAACAGGATGTTTGTGACACACGCCTGCCTGTACAAGTATTGGTTTCTGAACTACTTTTCTCTGTCCCTCGCTCTTCCCCGGCTCCGGCGAGTTGGGAGATCCGCATTTGCAAATGTGAACCTTATTCATTGCAATAAAACTCTGAATGACAGATGCCAATTTATGTTTTATATTCTATTCAGGGGAAAATTTCCACCACAACTTACAAAACTAACTTCTTTACTGACAGTCAAACCCCCATCCAACCGGTCAAATCAACAAACTGCCTCTACCACATGTTGTTCTTTACCTTGTTGTCGGAAAGCCCGGTGACTTGGTCGACAAACTCCTCCTGGATCATGAAGGCGGCCAGGTTGGCAGTGTAGGAAGCCAGGAAGATGACAGCGAAGAAGGCCCACACAGACACTATGAACTTACTGGTGGTACCCTTCGGGTTCTGCACTGGCACAGAGTTGTTGAAGACCAGACCCCACAGCAGCCACACGGCCTTGCCCATGGTGAAGGAAGGGCCATGGGGGTCTGAAAGAGAGGACGAAGGAGAGAGAGAGAGAGAGAGAGAGAGAGACAGGTGGTTTAGAGGACGATGAGAGCATACATAATGTATAGATAAGAATATTACCATATGTGTGTGCTTGCTTACCTCTTCCCTGCGCCAGGTTTCGGTTAAAACCAAGAGGACTGATGTACTCAAACATGAAGACAGCCATTGCAGTGACCAGTAGGAGCATCACAAACATCATAACCCACACTGATGCACTGAATGGCTCTGTGAGAGAGGACGGAAGAAATAAGAGGACAGAGATTAAGTATTAACACGTGTTGGAGGACATTTTTACGTCTCACACATCACTTTTTCTGATTCGTGCTCACTCACTCCCTGTCTGTCCATGAACTGAATGAATAAATCAATCGCACACACACACACACACATTCAGGAAAGAAGCGCATGGCTAACAAGCTGACTCCTGCATGTTCGCAGAGCCCCTACACACACACACTTGCATATACACTGGCGCACCTCCTATTTGACAGTGTGAGGAGGCGTGCAGTATAGGAAGCCCTGGTGTCAGCACTCCTGTCCTCCCTCTGAGCTCACAACACTACTGCAGAGATTAAACCCTGCTCTAATGTATGGGAGAGCACTGCTGGCACAAGGCCGTGCACTGTGTGTGTGTGTGTGTGTGTGTGCTGGCAAGCAGCCATTACGGGGTATTCCTGCTAAGCTCTTATAATTGCCACTTTCACAGCAGTAACTGTATGCTGCATACAGGTTAAGTGTGTGTACCTGTGTGTTTCTGTCTTCACTTTATTCGTACTTGCTGGCTCTCTGTGTTTGCGTGTGCACTTTGTATGAGTGGCTTCGTGTATGCGTGTGCAGGAACTTGGACGTCGACGCCGACGCATCAGATGAACGTGACTGAGCAGCCATAACAGGGATATCCGTGGTCACTCAAGTTAAAATCCTGCGCTTAAGTCCCTCTCAGGTAAAGTGAGAGTCATTGTAGCAGGAAGCAGGGGTTGGCGCTAAATCCCTCCGATGAAAGAGCAAGTATTGACAGCTGTGTAACGGAGCTGAATTGTGTTGTCAGCTCTGTATCTCGGGGAACACACACACACGCCCAAAACAAATACACTCGCACACACCGAAAAAGCAAACAAGACAGATCTTCCTCTCCCTCTCTCTCTCTCTCTCTCTCTCCTGAGTCCAACAACAAAGCAACAATGGTTTCGGTGACAGTTACCGAGAAAGGCTGACGGGGACACCGTTCCGTTACTACGGGAGACCATGACGCTGATCCCGGTTTCCACGAACGGGACGGAGAAATCGATGACCTCAGAACGCTCCTCATTGATCGTCAGAGATCCGACGGCCATGACGGCTTTCTTATAGACCACCTTTGGAGGGCGGGGGAGAGGGAGGGACGCAGGGTTTAGAGGGAGGGAGGAATGCACGGATGGGTGAGGAGGGTGAGTGATGAGGGATGAAGGAAGAGAGATGTGTCAGGACAGGGAGAGATGGATGTTAAGGTAGAGGAAAAAGATATGGAGGGGAAGGTAAGTGGGTGAGTGGGTGAAATGGCAGGAAGTAGGAGGATTATGGGTAAATCGCAGGTAAGAGGGAAAATGATCAAGAGAGTGAAACAGAAAAAGAAAAATGTTTAATCATTGTGGCATTCAAAACAGGCTCCTGAAACTACAGTACACTCATGTTCATATCCCAGTTCAGTCTTGACACTGACTGGCACTGATCCTTACAGATTTGCTTTACATCCTAAAAACTACAGAAGAAACTGTGATGATAATGACAATAAAAATACAAATAAAAAACTCCCATGTTTTGTTCATTTCTTCAGTAATCTACTAACTACATGTATTAAAGAGGACCTATTACAGTATGCTTTTGTGCTTTTTCCTCTTCCTTTAGTGTGCTATGTAGTTTTTTGTGCTTGTAAAAGGTCTGCAAAGTTATCGCAAAAAGAGAGTTAATCTCTCCCACAGAAACACTGATGCTGAACTGCCTGAAACGCCTTGATTTAAGTCCCACCTTTTCTTCTGTAACGTGTTGATGTCACCAAGTAACACATTTGCATAATACCTGCACTAGCGGCTAGTTTGGCACGCCCTCAAACAAAGCTAGTTGAAGTGGAGCTGGAGTGGAGTAGAGTCTGAAAAGTTTGGCTCGGTTGACCAATCACAACAGAGAGCAAGCTGACCAATCAGAGCAGACTAGGCTTTTAGGAAGGGGGGCAGGAGCTCAAACGGAGTGTTTCGGACAGAGGACGATTTTTTTTTTTTACATTAAAGGATGTAAATATGTTCTAGTAGAAACCTCAAATACAAGTATGCACATTGTATAAGCCTAATAGGTACTCTTTAACATTATCTTTCATGATAATACTCAAAAAGCTATAAACCAATAGATCTGCCAAATCTACACCAGAGTATGAATCTTATTGACTGCACATCAATACAGTTTTTAATCTCAGGCTGAATCTTAATCAGAATAATCAATAAGTAAACTTGGGTCACTGCTAAATAAGATGCATGCCGGAGGAACTTCAAATCAGTGAATAAAGTCTGCCATGACAAAAAATACAGGCAGCAATACAGTTTACAGTCTTAAAATAAACTCTGGGACTTTACCTTCAAGTTGAAGCTGGTAATTAAAGATATGCAAAAGACTTTTCTGCAGGAGTAGCTAAGATTTGTTTACTGTCTGAGAATTTGCAGTTGGTGCCAAAGCCTCATAGCTGCCTGAAAATGTTGTTTTTTCCACCCTGTGAGAGTTTTGCAAAGTCAACAACTAAAGCTTTTTTGGGACATGAGGAACGGGAATATTCTGTCGTACAGACATCTCTCAGCCTATAGGCTACAAACTAAAAGTGAAGACTGATCAATACTCTTATTCATCATTCATGACATGCACCTACAGTACAAGTTCTTATAGTGCCACCTTCAAGACTAGCGGGAAAAACATCAGGCCATCAAATAGGTAGCAAGCAGCATAGATGTGGGTCAAAGGGGGCATAGTCCACCCACTAGTAGGTTTTATCATCTATTCACATTGTAGATCACCGAGAGAAGGTATAAAAGAACACGACAGCAACCTCTAGTAACTATGACAGGAGCAGAAGAGGAAGTCAGGTGCTGTAGTATAGACAGTGTGAAATCCCATAAGGGTTGGACGTCAGGGACGATGGATGGGACATAAAACACATGGGCACATTTTCAGCCAGGGGACTGGGGTTCGCATCCTATGTGAAACCAACAACGTGTAGCTGTCTTTGTGTTCACTTTTGAAACACAGTTATTTTTAGCCAAAAAAAAATGTTTTTCCTCAACTTAACTAAGTGTTTTGTTGCCTAATGGTGCCTTCAAATGAAACTTGTGAGCTTGTGTTTACAACATGAAGTCATGTGCGTTCAAATCGTGAGATTTAAGTTGTTGCCTAAACCTAAAGAAGCCATTTTGTTTGTGTTCAAAATGTAACAGTTCATTCAGTTTTGCAGCATGTTAAAATGTGTTGCTTTTAACTTTCACTTTCACAACATAGTAGACACAGTAGGCCCCTACTGACCCACATCTATGGTGCTTATAGCGACTAACAATGCCTATTTAATGGCCTGATAACAGTGTAATCGGGTGCGGCAGTAGTCAAGTAGTCAAAAGTGTTTCTCTTACCTCTCCCACCATCCCATTCCAGACATTGTTGATTTTCTTGCCATGCTTGCCATTGGTTACCAGGTACAGGTCATAGGTGAACTTTACATACGTGGCAATCTTTTTCAGAATATCGATGCAGAAGCCTTTGCAGCACTTCTTTATGTATGTCCCGCCAGCCTCTGTTGTGTTGCTAAAGACAAAAAAAAAGGCACACATTGTTAGCCAGCGATTTTGAACTGTGTTTCAACTGGGGTTTAAAAAGAGAGAAATGGCACAGGATCCAGGTGGATGTTTTTTTCTTATTGATTTCCACCTTTATAAACCATGTATGACTGAGGACAAAACATGGTTTGCTTCTCTTTCCACTCTACTTGAATTTATGTGAATGCACCAGTGAACAAATACGTCACCCTGGGACTTTTTCACCTTTAAGTTCAGGTCGTCCTATTCAGGAATGACATCAGAAGACACGAAAAATATGCTCCCTCTCTCCTTCTACCTCTCTGCCTCTCTAGAGAAGGAGGTTTATGACGGCACTGCATCTGCAAGCCTTGTACCATCTGTGTGTATGAATTTGAGAGCAGGAGAGTTCAGACACTGTTCACGCACGCACACACACAGGAGTCTCAAGACATCAACTTTCAGCCACCTGGGACTCTCATTTAACTTTTAGATGTGTGCTAATTAGCAGATAACCTCGTCCTTTAGTTTAACAACAACCTGGACACAAACTTGACGGAAAGAGAGAGAGAAAAAAAACGCATCCGGTCGTGACTCTGCAGTTCCCCTTCAGAGCTGAAACTCTGTCACTTTGGAGGAATTCTGTAGCGTCGGAAAAACATTAGCCGATTCTTGCCCCAGGTGCAAACTCCGGTGTTACCCTCGCTAGTCGCCATCGATCTGTCAAACGAATGTCACCCCAAGTGGAATCCTTCCTTGTCTTCAGACTGGAAAGGATTCCACTTGTTATGGTCTAACAGTTTCACACAAGAGAGAAAATGTTCATTTGAAAAAGCCAGGCGCTGATCCGTCAGCAGTTTTGAACGACTTTTTGTGAAATGTTGCGCAATCACCCAGGGTGATTTTCTGATATAACTGCATATTATCTATAGCAGCTGTTAGGGCTAAAACGAAATTAAGAGGCTAATTTACATCTAAGCCCTTTCGAACATAGCATGTGTCAACTAAACTCACTGCCAGAAAAGCAATATGGGTTTTGTTTCCCTCATCAATCTCAAATAAAGACTTTTGAAAGACGCTCCTTCTGTAACGCAACATCTATTAGTCTAACCCTTCTAGCTGGGTGGATGGACAAAGAGACTTGCAGAGAGGGACAACAACTACATTTACATGCTCACTAATATTCCAATATTATTCCGAATATGACAATATTCTGAATTTGATACGGGTCATATTAACAGCATATTCCATTTGGATATTCTGAGTTAGGCCTTATTCCAAATGGAGCATTTTCTGATTAAGACATGTGGGATATGCCGATATTATTCAGGTTTTAAGAGAATTCTTTGGACATGTATACAGCCCATTCAGAATATGTGTCTCAATTGGGTTTTTTACGGCAGTTTGCGACACGCGGCCTCTTGCCTGTTTACGTCCAACTCTGTGCGTTGTACAAACCAACTTCCCAACAGTTTGCAGAGATGCATGCCCCAAAAAGAAACGCCCACGTCTGTTCGGAAGGAGAACCACACCTACTTCTAAACATTATGAAAGACGTGGATATCAACAGGTTTTTGGATATGTAAAAATATCAAAACGCCGGCCTTTTCAAGAAAGTGGTTGAAGGAATGAAAGAGGGAGGCTGAGTTCATCAATGGTTACGTTAATGTGAATATGTGCGGCTGCATGTAAACGGAGATATTAGTGGAATATTCATTATCATTAGCCATGTAAACAGCTTAGTAGGAATATTGTCTTTTTCGGAATAAGGGCAAAAAATAGAACATTTTGTGCATGTAAAGGTAGTCGTTGAGAGAGTAAAAGAGATAGTGGCTTGTGGTTCTGCCTGCATGCCATATGCGTGTATATGTATCATTTTTATTTTGTCCTATGGATTGTCTATGTTGTATTTTCATTATGTTGTTACACACAACATCTATTGTATATCTGTCCGTTCTGGAAGAGGGATCCCTCCTCTGTTGCTCTTCCTGAAGTTTGTTCCATTTTTTTTCCTTGCTAAAAGTTTTTTTTGGTTAAGTTTTCCCTTATCCGATGAGAGGGTCATACTGTAAAGGACAGAGGTTGTCGTGTCCTGTACATATTGTAAATTGCCTCAGGGGGGCAAATTTGTGATTTTGTGATATTGGGCTCTACAAATAGGATTGACTTGACTTGACATGAAAGACTTTAAAAGCATTCAGTAACTTCAACGAGTCCTATTTAAATTACAGAAAAAGGAAACGTCCCTTATTTGTAAGATGCATGAGGCAAGTTCAAAGTCGGCAGAGACAGTAAATCAGGGGAGAAAACATTTTGAAAATGTATTGCTGTGTCATATATTGTATATACTTTTGAAATAGGAATGTATAGTCATGTTACTGTAATGGAACTGCATGATAAAGTAGGACGGGGTGACTCGGGATCTGTGATAATAATAACAGAAACAAGGACAACTGAGTCAAGTTGTGTGGCAGGTTCAGCTGGTGGGGGCCGTGACTGAGCATAGCATATAGGCCAGAACTGTAATAGCTGCATCCATGAACACAGCGTACCCATTTAGATTGGCCATAGTACAGTCCAGGCAGCGAGAGCATGTGATGTTATGGAGGCTGTTTGCGAAGTTGCCCGGGCCAACTTGATATAGAAACGCTACAGGGCCCGAGGGGTCTCTAGAGAGGGCCGGTTCGGGTATGTGTGTTCAGTGCGAGTATGGCTTGTTCTAAGGCCTAGCCTGGATGAGTGAATTTGTGGTTCTGCATGCATGGATAGTCCTCCATCCCCCGATCCAACCCCGCCACAACTCCTCTCACTCTGCCTCTTTTCCTTCCTTCCCTCCATCTCTCTCCCTCTTTCTCCAAATGGATGCCGCGAATGCTTGAGAGGGAATTGCGCTGTGGGAGGGAGGAAAGCGCCCCGGATGCATTGGCCTGTGAGTGAGTGGACATGTGGCAGCAGAAAGTGTATATGAACTTGTGTGTGTGTGTGTGTGTGTGTGTGTTTGTGTTCCTCCTTGGAGATGCTTTATCCTCCGCCCTACTTCACAGTCATTCTAGATGAAAATCTCTGTTGGCCTCTTCCCTGGGACCCTATTACAGCTCTGTTTGTGTGTGTTTGTGTGCAGCCGTGTGTGTGCTTGCGTAGTTAGCCAGTAACTTTGTATGCATGCATGTGACTGACCCAAAGTGTATACTATACATGCCAGTCTTACTGTAAGTGTGTCTGCGAGTGTGTGTGCGTGTGTGTGTGTGTGTGTGTGTTCCAGTGGAGAGAAATAATATTAAATTATCTCCAAACCAATTACATGCTTTGATTCAGCAGCACTCAAGCCACTCAGTGACACACACACACACACACACACACACACTCGCCCTAAGCCTCTCTCACTGTGTGCGGATACTTCAGGAACATAATATAGCAAGGGGCTAGCAGTATTTGGGCGTTAGAGAGAAAATTGGTAAGGGAGGAAAGTGAATTTGCTGAGTTCAGCAGTCGCCTCCATTTTCAGGGGGAGGAAAAGAAGCTGCTGCATAGATCGCACACACACTGCACCTCTTCCCATGCTCACGGGAGAAGAGAGAGAAGCAACACAGCGACTGTGCTGGAGGAAATGGAAAATGGATGATGTAATTTTTGCCACCTTTTGATTACCCAAAAATGGAACTTAATTTTCTGTAATGCTTAGTCCCATTTTTCATACACAGGCCTATAAAAGTATGAGTTAGTGGTAGACTGCATCACATAGAGACTACAGTCTATTTAAGTCAGTGTCATTGTGTTGTACATTAAAGGGAAACTACGGCCATTTTCAAAATCCATACATGTCATTTCTATGGTTTAGGACAATGCAAAAAAATATCAGTAAACATGAACAACTCTCACCAAAAACCAAAACCTGAACTGCTCCATAGACAATGGATATGTTACAGATGACACTGAGAGCACCCAGGGGAATCTTCTGAGTATATGGGAACATTTTCTGCTTCGCAACTGACAACACTGCAATGGTGCAAGCTCATTTTGGTATAAAAAAGAAAGCAAAACCAGTCTCCCATTCATTGTCTATGGAGCAGCTCCATACTTTATACCCTATGACATCACAAGTTTGCAATGGTGGAATGTAACTAAGTACATTTACTCAAGTACTGTACTTTAGTACAATTATGAGGAACTTGTACTTTGCTATTTTATGTTACTTCATACTTCTACACCACTCCATTTTGAAAGCAATTACTTTTTACTTTACTACATTTATTTAACAGCTTTGTTACTAGTTACTTTGCATATTCAGATTATTAATATAAAATCAAAATAATAAATCAACTAATACATTATGACGTATTATCACGGGTTAAGTTACCCAGCAGTACATAAAGTACTTAAAATCGGCTCCACCTTTACCAGCTGCAACATTAAAATGATGTAAACATGAATCACTAATTATAATTCAATAATATAATATATATTATTGTGAAATTGGCCAGTCTGCATAATGAGTACTTTTACTTTATGATACTTTAAATATATTTTGATGATAATACTTTTGTACTTTTACTAAAGTATGACTTTGAACGCAGGACTTTTACTGTGTAGTATTTTTACACTGTACTTTTGTTACTTTTACTTCAGTAAAAGGTCGTCTTCCACCACTGCAAGTTTGAGACTTACCTTTCTGGTTTCTGGCTTTGAGAGAGCGTAGTTCCTGTTCACAAATATTGATTGAATTAAACTAGGCCATGGTAATAATAACATACTGGAATTCTTAATTTAGGTGGTGTTCCACTTTAACTGTTAGAGTCTTGACCCCTTAATACTACCGCTTTTTAATATTTGTGGAAGAGAAACGGTAATTGACTTATTTCACCACATTGCATTTAAATGTCTTGCTCATGCGTGCTAAGCAATTTAAATGGATAATTGTTGACTATGTTTAGCTAAGGTTAAGCTTTATGCTTAAGGGCAGTGAGCCATAATGGAACTGATTATACACTGGATAATGATATATGCAGTAGGTTATCATTTCAAAAGTGATGAAACATCCCTTTGACTTTGCCTGTTAATTCATATTTTCACTCTTTAAAACCGTCCATTGACGTGAGAATCCTCTCTGACCTGATTCTGTGCACGGAGTCACATTTAAACCAGTGAAATTTAGACTGTTTTTTTATTAGAATTTGTATTGAACCTGGAAATATCAGGTGATTTACAATGAGAGCAACAGTGCTAGATAGATAGATGGATCATAGACTTACTCTTTAATGTGCTTCCTGCAGGGCACGGAGTTCCTCATGCAGGTACCAGTGAGCCTCTCCACGTCCTCCACGATAACAAAAGGTTTCTCCTCCAACGTGACGATGGACAAGTGGTTGTCGTCCATCTCAGCGTCACCGAAGGAGTTGAAGCGCGGCCACACCGGGTACTTCAGTGTCAGGCTGCGGTTGTCCAGTTTCCCCATCTGGAGGGGAAGGAGAGGAGGATAACACAGACGAAACAACAAATGAGTTGAGCTCAACGAGATTGTCAAAGTCACTTGAGAAAATAGAATAGTTGAACTTACATTTTAGGCATTTACAGAGGGTGAGGATCTCTTAGAATACTTTATAATTAGTGAGCAGATTGGGAATCAGCACCTGTTGGGTTTAGACCCATGACAGTGTCACTTAACTACTCGGCAAAGTCTGTTGCCCTCAGATCTAATGGTTACAAGCAGACAGGAAGTAGAAGTGGTGGGAAAATGATGTCCACCGGTCAGTGATCATAACATGGCAGGAAGAATGCAGTGTGTTACCTTTCTTTACCTGGTAGTTTCCTAACTGCTGTAATCTGTTGCCCAATAACTCAAAGCAGACAGGAAGTGGAGAGGATTACAAATGTAGACACATGTTAACATTTCCTTTAAATGTTGCTTTTTTTTTTTGGCACAAAAACATTCAAAATCAGTACACATGTTCACAGACCATAATAAATGTGTGACTACTGGTATGACAGTGGGTACAACATCACAGATTAAAAGCATGGTGTGCAGGGAGGCATGACAAAATGCACACAGGGGGATATACAGTACAGTATGGCTTTGAATGTAAACATATACTGTATGAGAAAGAGAGAGTAGTGGCAGTATGACAGCGCTGTTAATAATTCAGAAAGTTGTCCGAGCTGTGATGTCACAGATTCCCCTATGGATGCTCTTTGCCCACCTACACCTGTGTGTGTGTGTGTGTGTGCGTGTGTGTGTATGTGCGGCGTTTACGTATGTTTGTGTCAGACCAGGGGAGGCAGAGGGAAAGAGACAGCAGCAGGCAGCGAGGCTTTGCTCCACTCTCAATTATTAATGTTACAGGAGCCAGAAAATGGCAAAACCCTCGCTCTCGCTCTTTCCCTCCATTTCAAAAGTCTTTCTTTCTTCTTGCCTCTCTCTCCCAGGCTCATGCAGCAACAACCGCTGAGGTGTGGAGTGGAATATCTGACTTTACAGCCCAAAGTTTTTTCTGTGTATCGCGTTCTCATTAACACACACAAGGGCGTAAATGCGTGGATGTGTGAGGCGGTAACAAATGGAGACGGGCTAAGATGCTGAAAATGTTTGTTTTGTGTGTGTGTGTGTGTGTGTGTGTGGACAAAATAGAAAAAAACAAAAAAACACTTTGCACACACACGTAATACTCATAATATAGCCATGCTAATCTGTCACCCCTTTAACCCTCGAGTCACACACACACATATGCACACATGTGTTGTTGCTCAGCCTGCATGCCTGGCTAAGTCATTAACAGGCGAGCAGAGAGGAGGAAGTGAAATTAGCATTTTAATTGTTTTGCTTTGAGTGGTTTTCTATCCTCTGACAGGGATTAGAGTCTTTCCTCCGCTCTTAGTCGGCACCACTGTCAACAGCTCACTCTGCTGTCGGCTACATCTCTAGGAGTGTGTGTGTCTGTGTGTATGGGTGTTTGTGTGGGGCAGGACGCTGTGCTGAGGTGGCATGCCTGCGTTTTCTTGTGTGTCACCTTCACTCTCCAGGGAACGGCCACATTTGTCTATCTGTCTTACCCCAGCTGTTTTGCATTTCACAAGCGAATGAGTGTGTGCCTGTAGCTACACACACGTAAATGTGTGTGTGTGTGTGTGTGTGTGTGTGTGTGTGTGTGTGTATTAAAGGGGTGGGGAGGTATAGTAGGAAATGGGATTGGTAATGTATAAGTAAGGGGGAATTTGTGCATAATCAGTGAGATAGGACTTGTGTCAGAAATGAGGATTCTGGGGGAAAAAACTAAACAAAAACAAATAAGAGTCAGAGTGAAAAAGAATAGAAAGAGTGTGAGTTCAAAAGCTTGTATATGCAGTTTGGAGTCATTTTCCTGTCTTAGTAAGACCCTACAGCAGCAGTCCCAGCCGTGTGCTATGCTGATATACTGTACATACTCCAGGGGTGTTTTAAAGGGATGGTTTGGTTGTTTTGAAGTGGAGTTATATGAGGTACTTATCCATAGTCAGTGTATTACCTACAGTATAATGTAGTGCAATGTACTGCTGTGGACGGGGCCGGCAGCAAAACATATTTTAGCCACCTAAAAGAAAGGCTCACCTTCAAAAATCGATATCAGTTTAAGGGTACGCTATATTTAGAATATTTTCACCGCTTTACTATGGTATTAGACAGCCCTTTCCGATGGGGAACTGACGTCAAAGCCACCAGACTCCATTGAAAAAAACTGCAATTTTACCTGATGGTAGACCAGCAACCCACCTCTTCTATGAGGTACTGTTTTTTACCGTCCACAGCAGTACATTGCTTTGCTTCCATGCTGGTACTCCTATCTGCTTCTCCAAACTGGGAGCGTGCCGACCGTCATCTACTGTAGGTAATACACCGATTATGGATAAGTACCTCATACAACCCCACTTCAAAACACCCAAACTCTCCATTTAACCATGGTATAGTATGCCAAATTTTCCTTGTTGGACATGGAAAAAAAAAATCACCTTTAACTTCATTTTCTCTAGCAGAACAAAACCTTTTCTTCCTTTTTATGAACTAAATGATTTAATATGATGCAAAATGCACATTCCGTACTGACTGCTGATCCTATAATGATCTAATATGTTTGTTTTTTCTTCTTGTTGCACCTTTAAGTATCAGTACAAACCTGAAAACAGACATCAAACTCCAGTCTGATTGACCCATTCAATCATTAATACAAGCTTTTGAGGATTGGCCCCGGATTTGGTTGGATGAATCAATGAACTCGAAGGAGAGATAGAAGTTCCACTCAGAAGATGGTTGGAGAAAAGAGGGGAAAAGAGAAGGAGGAGGAGTAGGAGGAAAATAAGCTGACTCCAGCAGCTATCCTGATATCCTGTCTTCCATGCTCTCCTCTTCTTCTTCTTCTGTCTCTCCTTCTCTCTAATTAAAGAAAGAGGGGTTATAAATTAATGCCCAGAGAGGAGAGAGGATTCTCTTTATCGACCGGCCAGGCAGCAGAATGCTGAATCTCCCTGTATGAAATAGCAGATATCACACACACACACATAGAAAAGTGTGTATGTGTGTAATGTGACAGCGAGGCCAGTGGGAGGTTGCGATGATAGGGCCTGTGGGATTACCGCATTATAACATCCCATGGCAGCAATCCTATCGCACCATCAACCCTTTGCGAATTCAGAGCCACTTGGCGACGAGATGACACTCTGCCCCAGAACAACTGTATTTCATCTCATAATCTTTTCTCTTTTTTCTCTGGAAATCCCTTGTTCTTTTTATACTACTCTTTCTTTTATCACTTCAAACCTGCCCTCCTTTTTTATGTCCTCTCTATTTTCCTCTTCAGCTTATTTATCTGTATTTTGAAAGGCCTTTTGCTCTTTGTACCTGCATGTCCTGCTCTCTATTTCATCTATTTCACACTGCTCTTTTTCCCTTTCTCTCATTCTGTGTGTATAACCTATACACACACACACACACAGACACACTCACAGACAGACTCACACACTCTCGAGGGCTACAATCAACCAGAACCCGGCCGAACAAGTGGGAGAGAATGATAAAGGAATAAAGAAAAACAAGGGTCAGCGCTCTTACTACTGAGCACCTTCTCCGTGCCAGTCTCACCGGGAGAGTTATCGCTGTGGCAAGTTGCATTATGGGAGAATGAGTTCCTAATAGCGTGGAGAAACCCATTCAGTCATAAAACAGTATCTGTCACTGCTGTCAGACAAAATTATGTCGGGAAAATGGATTCTGCTCTCCCTCTCCTACGCCCGCTCTGTTTGTGTGTGTGTGTGTGTGTGTTTGTGTGAGTGTGTGTGTGTGTGTGTGTGTGAGAAAAACAAGGGCAGAGAGAGAATGTGGATAACGGAGTGGAAGAGCGAGAAAAAAAAACACATCCATGGATTTAGACATCTTTCCTCAAAGTGGAGTGCTTCTATAAAGTGAATAGCGAGGCCTGGATAATATGCATTGTGTGTGTAGATTTGGAAGTGTGTGTGGATGCACATGCACATGGGCATTTGTGTGTGCGTCTGCTCTCCATATTGTGATTCTCCAAGCACAAATCCCATGCTGTCTGTAATAATTATTTTGTGAACTGGCTGCTAACACTGCAGCAGTTCCTGAAGCAATTTACACACTCCATCTACTCAGCAGGAATAAAACATAACGTCCTGGTTCTGATCGGTAAATACACTCCACTCATTCAGTCGGCGAAAGTGATGCTGCAACTCTGATCGCAATGAGAAGATACGTCATCAGTTCTGCCGCATCATTGATTCTAACGCCCGTGTATTTCCTCAAAGCTGCACCAACCGACATGATGCTGCTTTTTTTTACTTGAAACAAATATCAAATATCTCAACAAGAAGGGATGTCACAAGAACCAATATTTTAGTACCAAGTCGATGCCAAAATTCTGAAAACGTGACGGTACTTGTTTTTCTACAGTATTGTAGATACCATTAGGCCTCAAGGGCGGATATCCGTCATCTCAGAGACGATAGAAAATGTGTTTGGGATGCAGTAAACTCACTATCAACATGTCCGTGGGACCCTACCTATTTTTCCCTGATAATGCTACATTAAAAACACCCAAATCTGTGTTGAAACTCTGAAACTGGCAGGACGAGAGCTAATTTACGTCAGCCGTTACCTCCGTGCAGGACCGTGCTGCTTACTGGCTGCTACCGGCTGACGTTACCTACCTCTCATCCTTTTGATTTTAACACAGGAGGTGTCATTGATTTACATTATGCGCTCAGGCTCTACTCAGTAAAAATGTATATAAAAAGTATTGGGCAAAGGTAAATTGTAACGCTATGATGTGTAAAATGCAGTTTTTGGTGAGATACTTAAATTAATCCAGTCGTTTGAAGGAGAGATGTTTTCACAGCAATATAAAATAGATAATAGAGAGGGAATTATGACCTTCATAACAAAAACTAGTATGCAAACGGTAATAAAGGAGTGGATGCTGAAGTACATGGGATTTATAGTTTTACTTTTGTTTTTTACCGTGGTATCGAATTGGTATCAAGAATCGGGAAATTTCACTGGTATTGGTATCAACTACTAAATTTCTGGTATCTTGACATCCCTATCGACAACTATTAGATGGATTACCATGAAATAGATTGGCACCAAATTAGGTGCAGACATTCATGGTTACCAGACAATAAATCCTAATGACTTTGGTGACCATTTGACTTTTCCTATAGCGCAACCATGAAGTTCAAATTTGTGATTTTGCGAGAAATGCCTGCACAACTGCTGGATGGATTGACGAAATCTGGTACAGACATTCATGTCCCCACAAGGAGGAATTCTAATGACTTTGGTGGTCGCTTTTTTTTCCCTCTAGTACCATCATCAGTACATTTTCTTTTTGGTTTATGAACATGCCGACGGTAGCATCTAGCTCAAAGCACCGCCATGCCGAAGTAGCTTTGCTATAGTGTGGCTGTAAACTCTTAAGTCTTCCAAAAACATAATTCAAACCGTTTTTAATGAGTTTCATGGTGATGGAGCTATAATATTTAGCAAAGCATAAAGTTCAATTTACATCTTAATAAGGTGGAGGTGAAAATATGTTATGTTTGTGAACATATATGTGTGTGAGTAGCCTTTATCCTGGAAGTGAAGTAAGCTCCTTTAAGCTGTCCTTTAAAATTAATTCATTGTTTCTACACATTCATGCATGGTGAGTGCTTAAGTATGCCACTCCCGCAGGACCGCATCCATCTGAATTGTCATTCCTTCTTGCTTCTACATCTGTTCATTTGTTACGCCACATTTTTTTTTCCCCCAGATAAAAGCCTAATTTTGCATAAAGCCTCCATAACGCCACAGTGGATCCAGCCTCCTGATGCAGTCAAATACACCCGCATGATTTGCTGCAGTCTGCGCCTCTTTAGAATAAAACAGTAATTCACTGCCGATTATATAATGCTCAAAAAAATAAATAAATTCCAAACACCATACACATCCAACCATAACAATTTTAAAAGCGGCTCTTCATAAAAACTCATCTAAACCAACTCGGTGTGTTGCAGAGAACAGCAGGTGTGGATGCTTTGTGAGTCCTACACACCTGTAGTGGGTGGGAAAAAAAAGAGGAAACACACACACACAAATGCTGGTGGCTCAGTTCCACCTCGCCCTTCCTCTCTCTCTCTCTCTCTCTATCTCTTTGTGTCTCTTTTTCTCATGCTCATTTTGCTCTCGCTATCTCGGCCCATCTGTCTCCATCGCTCGCTCGTCTCGGTATCTCACTATATTTCTCCCCTCTCCCTGTCTCTTCCTCCCGTGCCTCAAGGGGACACATTTTATATTTTTAGTGCATATCCATATTTTAGTGCAGTTACTGAATTTTTATCTCTTGATCATCATGGAAGTCTCTCTCTCTCTCTCTCTCTCTATGTGTGTGTGTGTGTGCTGCTGATTTCTGGCGCATGGGTGGGACGGCTGCACCAGAGGGAGGGAGGGAGGGAGAGGGAGAGCAGCTCCCAATTATGTTTCCACTTTGGGTCTCCGTGTCTCTCTTGCTTTCAGTCTCTTTCTCTGCACCACAGTCAAGTGGTACTGATCAATTTCACAGGCTCTCTGTTTACAACAACACACTCTACCTCCCCTCAGCACACCGACAAAGGGGTCTTTTGTGTGTGTGTGTGTGTGTGTGTGTGTGTGTGCGTGTGTGCGTGTGTGTGTCAGTATGAAATATGAAAAAAGACAGTCTCAAAGATTAGGTGGAGACTGTGCGGATTGCGGCAAACTAAACCGAATACTGTAACACGTACACACACACACGCACGGATGTGACCTGAATAAAAAAAACATATTGGTCGAAGCACAAGTCTCTTGAAAAGTGTTTCTGTCGATAACCAGTGCGGAAGGGTAAGCACAGGCTACACACGCACACACACACGCACACACATGCAAGAGCAGTGACCCCTTGCCACCCCAATAACGGAGGTCTCAGGTTTTGATTAACTGTGGTTTGAGGTGCTATCAGAGACCACAACAAGCAATCACAGCTAAAGACAGACAGAGCACACAGATTATCTGGGGGCTGGGGAAGAAGACGGGAAGGGGACGGGATGAAGGGGAATGATGGAAAGATGGAAGCAGGAAGGAGAAGGAAAAAGGAAAGGGAAAGAAGGTGGGGGAAGAGGAAAGATGCGAGGAAAGATACAAGATGTTATAAGAAAAGGAGGCAGTGGGAAGAAGGAGACAAAAAGTGGGGGCGATGGCAGGAAAGAGGGACAGGAATGAAAAGACAAAAATACATAACCATCTATCTCCCTTTCTAAATCCTTCCTCTAGCCACACCTCCCTCTTTTTCCCATTCTTCTCTCTATTAAAAACTTTTCCTCTCAGCCTCACCCACTCTAAGCCCGCACGAGGCAGCCAGATGTGGGCATAAAGATACATGGCTGCCATTTAAAGTCCATTACAATGGCGAGAATGCTCAGCCATTTTCTTTGTAGAAGCTTCCTCACATTAAGAAAAGAAATCCATGGGCTTGTTGGTAAATGAGCTCATTGATCAACTTGGAGATAGCATTTTCAGCGCTAGTGTTCAGCGCTTATTGCTGGTTTTGTTTTTTGCAGTTCACTGCTGACTACCCAGATCCTTATCCAACCACAGTTTGGTTGTATCAGATGTGTCGGTCAGTAATCGAAAAAGATAAAAGGAAATATATTTGTAATAGAGCTCGAGGAATACATTGAGTAGGTCGATATCATCAGGCAATATGCGGTTATCAAAGATATTTTGGTATTGGCACATATGTTTGCCAGAAAAAAAAAAAATTGCAGGATAATATACAGTAATAGTAATATGATAGTATATTTTTCAGAGAAACATACAATAAGCAAAAGCAGCATAAACCCAAACAGGAACACCAGGGCTGTAGCCAGGATTTTAGAAATACTGAGGCCAAATTCCCCGCGGAATTTTTTGATGAGGCACCAACCAAACTCTATGCGATTTTCTGAGCATTTAAAGAAATTGTGTTTTATCTATTTAAGATAAGATAAGATGAGCCTGTATTGATCCACGGAGGGGAAATTCAGGTGTTTCAGCAGCACAAGGACAGAAATAAGTACAGGAAAAAAATATTCAAAAGTATATAAAATAAAAAATAAGAATAGAAATAAAAATAGAAACTATACCAAAGTCAAAATCACAAGGCAACGCAAGAGTGACATTGGGGTGTGATTAGTAGCAGCAAAATCAGCAAGGTATATTATATGTAAGCAATATACACCAGAATAATATCTAAAGTTATATCTGTATTAATATGGAAATAGAATATAGTATATAATGTGTAACATATAAACATAATATAGAACAGTATAATAAAGTACGGGGTAAGGATAAGGTTACAAAAAAACCCAACATGTGTCATATGTGTGTAATTGGAGAGTAAAACCCCAAATTCCCACAAATATTATGGCAGACATGACCCTAGGCGTGCTTAGTGGTACAATGGCTACACGGTCGGGAAGAATATGTGCACATCGTTGCACGCACATATGCAACAGATACACACAGATGTAGGTCCTACCTTCTCCCACTCTCTGAGCTTGTTGAGAACAATGACCACCAGCTTTGGGTACTCCTGGTATCCGTCTTCTGTGAATGACAAGTCTCTGCCATCCCATGTCACATTCATCATGTACCTGAGAGTGCGAGGAGTAGAGGAGGAGGAGAAGTGGGTGAAGAAGTAAGAGGGATGAGGACAAAGAAAGAGAAGAATCAGAGAATAAGAAAAGGAAAGAAATGAATGAAGGCGAGGAGAAATAGAGGAAAAGGGAAATTGGATTAAATTAGCATGAGAAAAAGTCAATTTACAACCTACTAGTATATTACTATCCTGAAAATATTCACACAGGCTCTTTTGTATTGAGAGTCAAAGCGTAATGCTGAGGGATAAAAAAAAAAAAAATCTATTCAAATCCTACAAAAATGTCTGTATGTGTGCCTGGTATAACCTGTAAGTGTTACTACAGAATTACAGTACAGTCAGTGTGGTAGTGCACGGTGTGCATATTAGAAATTAGAAAGGATCAGTCGGCTCCAGACAGAAAAAAAATCCCAGAAAGAGAAATAAAAAAAGTGACAATGGATAGTACTAGAGCCATAGTCTGTCCATACTAACACTCACCACCCACACACTGTAATGAGTGACCCATATGGCAGGTCACATTAGCTAAGATGGAGGGCAGTGGGAAGATATTCTTGGGTCCACATAGCCTCCACATTAATCATGGCTGTCCTTCCCCACTCTGTCTCCCTCGCTCCTTCTGTCAGCGGTCATGTACAACAAGGGGGGAAGAGAGACAGCTCCTCTTTTCTTCCTCTTCGGCTCCATTCTGGGGCCGGGGCGACTTCTAAATGGAACACGGACCCACCTGACGTGTCTTTGAAAAGCCACAGCGGAGCGCTGCAGGTGAGGCGGTTCATGCTGTGAACAACATTGTGAACGCACACGCTGCTGTGTATGAAGGCGGTGCTATTGATGGGGCACACATTGTGCTTTTAGATTTGACTGAATGCTAATGTATAATAAAGAAATTCATTTTGGTGACAACACTGCCCAAATCCTCTTAATTCCAGCCGATTAGACTGTTATCAGGTCATTAAATAGGCATTATCGGACGCTATAAGCCCCATAGATGTGGGTCAATAGGGGCCTGCTACACCCACTAGTATGTTTTATCATCTATTTACATGGTTGATCACCGAAAGAAGGTATAAAAGAAGACGACAGTGACCTCTAGCGACTGTAGTGATTATGACAGGAGCAGAAGTGGATGTCAGACGCTGTAGTATGGACTGCGTGAAACTTCATATAGAGTGGAGGTTGGGGTCGATGGATGGGACACAAACAGGGTTTTCACCCAGGACATCGGGGTTCGCATCCTGTGTGAACAACGTGTAGTTGTTTTTGTGTTCACAAGTTTCAGTTTGAAAGGTAGTTATTTTAGCCCAAAACATGATATTTTTCCCTAAACCTAAGTGGTTTAGTTGCGTAAACCTAAAGAAGCCATTTTGTTTGTGTTAAAATATAACGTTTCATTCAGTTTCACGTATTAGAACGTGTCGTTTTTTATAGTAGGTGTAGTAGGCCAATATAGACCCACATCTATGGTGCTTATAGCGAGTGATAATGCCTATGTTATGGCCTGATAACAGTCAAATTGGGTGCAGCAATTCAGTTTCAGTAAAGAATATCTCTTTACCTCTCTGATTCTCTGCATGTTTATCCCTGCAAAACCTTATCTAATATACAATCTTCGATTGGTAAGCAATTGGCTATCAATTTAGATGAATTGCTTTAATGCTGAAGTTGGTAACTTTGAGCAAATATGATGAGTTATTTTTATAAAACTGTCACTACTCCTGACAGTAGTGCATGAGCCAGATAATCTGTGAAAACAAAATCATGTTCCTCTGTGTCCTCCTGTGCTCCTAATGTCATTCGCAAGATTTCAACTCGCCCAGGCGAAGACAACCAATCAGAGCCGAGAAGTCTCCACAGCAGCCAACCATCACTGCTTGCAAAACTCACGAAGTCCAATCAAACGATCAAACTAGGCAGCGCTGATCAAATATGAATCAATATTCTGTTACTGTAATGCCTATTTCTCTCCTCAAATGTTTTCAGAAACATCTTGTAGTGTACGGTTTAGCTGTAAAATGAGAAAGTTTGTGACCCAGCCACCACATTGGAAACAGTTGAGCCAAAACCAAGCACGGCCGACCAGATGGAGAAAATCTTGCAAATGCATGCAAATAAGGAGCACTAGGAGAACATAAAGGAACATGATTTTTTTCACAGATTATCTGTCTCATGATGTCAGGATATAGTGACCGTTTTATTAAAATAACTTTTTTTTATCATTTTTGCTTAAAGTTACCAACTGCAACATTAATGCCATGCATAACATTAACCAACACATGATCCTTCGGAAGAAAGTGGATTTTCAATTTACAGTAAGTTAATTATTCATTTTATATATTTAAGCTATTATGTAGAGACTCCCACACTTGCGTGTTACACAGACCAGAAGCCTAGACAATTACAAGACCAAGCCAAAAGGTTGGTGACAGAGATAATAGAGAAAAAGACTGATTGTGTTTTTGTGTGTGCGTGTGTGTGTGTGTGTGACATTTTGCAATACCTACATGTCCCATTAAATTGCTGCTGGTAACACACATGCACACACACACACACACACAGCCGCTCAATGCTCAGATGAAATCAGCCAGCGATAAGGGGATTGAGTGGGTTTTTTGTGATTAAAATAATCTGATTGGCCTGCAAGCAACCAGGTGCGTAGCATTAAGCCGTTTGATTGGACGCTGGACGCAGCGCTGAACCCAATTATGTGCGACTACAGCAGAGGAAGAGGTGCTGGAATCGATACCAGAGCCCAGGCTGCTCTTTTAGACAACAGACCATTCTGCGCTCTGCAACCATCTATCTGGAAGAGATGCACGCACACACACACACACACACACACACAAACACACACACACACACCACTTACACACATACATAGTGGGAGATTTTACTCTTCTTTCCATTTGTTTATTGTACATTTTGCTCTCCTTTGTTGCTCATTTGGATTATTTTAACTCTCTATCATGCTCTTATTTCTTTTGACACAAACCAGCAAAAAACAAAAAATTCTTGACGGCATTATTGCAGAGGCATCTGATGTAACGCTGATGTAACAATGTCAAAACTTGTGCTGGGTGTTAGAAATATATGACTATTTGAGTAGCACATCGTGTAAGGTGAATCAGTAAACAAAATGATTCCCTGGCAGAGCTGGTAGGGAGATGTTCAGACAACCGGATTTATTTCCTGTGGAAAAATTCCTAGTCAATGATCATTGTGCAGGCTAAACTTTAAAGCGGCAGTGGGTAAAATTAGGGAGAAGTTATTTTTTAGAAAACGGTCACTATATCCTGACAGTAGTGCATGAGACAGGTGATCTGAAAAACAATCTTGTGCCTCTGTGTCCTCTGGTGCTCTTAATGGCATCTGCAAGATTTCACAGACCGGATGAAAAAAAAACAATCAGAGCAGATCTGGAGCCTTGCCGTCTCTGAGCAGCTGTCAATCGCTCGCGAACTCCGATCAAACGGTCAAACTAGGCAGCGCTGATCAAATATGAAACATTATTCTGTTACTGTAATGCCTATTTCTCTCCTCAAATGTTTTCAGAAACATCTTGCAGTGTACTGTTTAGCTGTAAAATGAGAAATTTTGTGACCCGGTAGCCACGTTAAGAACAGTCGAGCCAAAACCAAGCACGGAGCACAGCCAATAGGAACACTCTCTCTGAAATGACCTGTGATTGGCCAAAATCTCTAGATTTTTTCTCAAGCCTGAAAACAGAGCCATGAGGAGGTGCAGAAGTCTAGTTTTCTCTCAGAACACTTGAATTACAATATGCTGAAAGGTTATTATGGAATTTTTGCCCAATGATGCCAAAAACATTCTGCCTACTGCAGGTTTAATTCATGCAAACAACGTGAATCTGCAGTTTGGATTAATATCTCAGTTGAAACTATTCTTTGTGATTAACAGCAGTGAGGTTTTTCATAAAAATCCTGTGTATTGCAGCTTTAAAAAAAATAATCTGAGATTCAGTTGAAGCCTCAGCTTTTCCAAACAGGCTCAATGAAAAAAAAATAGGCATCACTGAGAAAATTATTATATTTGTCATGACTGCTGTAAATATTTGTGTCACTAGCTGTTCATGTGGAAATCAAAGTGGAGCATCCTGATATTACACAACAAAAATAACAGAAAGGATGGGCAGATTGTGTGTGTGTGTGTGTGTGTGTGTGTGTCTGCAAGTTTGGGCCGACGCCCATCAGACAGGTGGACCTGATACGGCGTTGCTAGGATACGGATACAGGCTGGAGTGTGTATGCTGTAAAATGACCCCAAACAACCCCCAATGAACATCCCTGCACACACACAGAAACACAATTACATTGCCCACCTCAACATTTCTCCACCTAATGTTTCCTCTCCCCTGTAGTACTGAGATCCTAGTAAAGCGATCCAATTTCTCTCACTTTCCAGCCTCCATTATATCAGTAATCTCTCTATTCATTAGGGGGGGGCGGCGAGGAGAGGGTGTAGCAGAGGTGGGGAGATGGCGGAGAAGGAGCACCCAAAAAAAAAAGTATAAAGATAAGAGAGATTGAGATGGAAAGAGGAGAAGTGTGACGGGAGAGGAAGAGGACTAAGCCTCGACAGCGTTAGGATAAAAATATCTTCAGTGTTATTTTTTCCCCTCTTATTTTGGAGTAAAAGGGGATGGGATGGGATGGGATGGGATGGGAGCGGGGCGCTGCACCCAGCACTAAATGTACACTGCAGCAGGCAAATAAGAGCACACACATACACTGCATTACAGCAGAAAGGGCCAAACCCAAAACACTCTTCATTCATGCTGTTCTCTTAATCCTGCACTCACTGAGCAATGAAGATTAATAATGTTAATATAAGAAACAGTGACATCTTTTCTGGTTTCTAAAGAGGCTTTACTGCAGGGAGTCTCCGCAAAGATGTTAAGATAAACCGTATAATACCGCGTGTGCGTTAAAGATAGAGATATTTATCCTTCATGAAGACAAGGACCGGTCAAAACTAATGATGTATACGGTCAGCACATGATCTATGAAGAGCACACACACTGTGCTTAGTGAGAGACAAAGACTGGGAAGTCTGGAAAAAAAGATGGGACGTGCTACCAGTGCTGATTTAGGTCTTTTAAGATGACCCAATGGTCACTTGTAAACACACTCATGCCTCAGGTGGCACGTGTTAAGTGTGGCATGAATGATGACCGTACACGGTGAAGTAGATGCTAGCTTAGCAGAGTCTCTGCCCCTCCTGTTGTCCCCGGTGTCCGTGTTATTATGTTTGTGCAGTTATTTTTCAGTGCGAGTTCGGGCAGCACAAGATTAATGCTAACAATTACATTTTCTTTTTTTCCCCGAGCTTGCAGTTGCACAATAAAATGCAACACATGTCCACACAGCTACTTCAGCAGGATTTCCTTTTGTTGCACAAAATAGGATTTATGTGTGTGTGTGTGTGTGTGTGTGTGTGTGTGTGTACTGGCTTGGGGATTCTGTATATTGTAGCCGAGTTTGAATATCAGGGGATTTTCTCCAATATGCTAATAAAGTTTTAGTTCAGGGATCCCTGCACAACGCTGGAGCACCTTTCTTAGATACCTCTGATGAAAAATTAATAAACTTCCCATGCAGTGGGATTGGCAGCTGCGACTGACTAAACTCCCTTCATATCCTCGGCTCTGCAGTCCCACATCTCCCCGTCTCTCCACTCTCTGAGCAGCCAAACCAAAAGCAACTTGATGGTTCATTTATCTCGGAGATGTAACACACTAGCTGTCAATCATATGCTAGTCCTGGGTAATGAACACAATATAGTGAACTGTTCTGCCTGACAAAGCCAGTAAAGAAGCCGGCTGGGAGCCTGAAGGGCCTTCGGCTGGGAGGGGGGATTCTAGGAGGCTGCATCTGTCGATAACTGGTCAAACTGGAGTTAGGACCAGAATCTTTTTCACATCTGATTTACCATATAAAAATTAGGGGTGTAAGAATATTGCAATATTATGTTTTGCGATACTATATTGATTCTCAAAAACAATTTTTAATTAATTGTTAACATGCAAAGATTAACGCCGTCAATACTTGTGTATGCATCCTCTTATAGTGCTATGATGTTGGATGTTGCAGGGACTGTGATAACATAAATGCAGATCTCACTGTTCTGATTGCATAAAAAAAGTAAACTTGTTTTACTCAGATTTTATGCATATGGCAGTGTGTTCTTTATACCATTACAGATTTTCTAAAATTAGATTAAAAAAATTGCAATATATCGCTTTGTTTACAGTATCCCAATATGCTCACTATAGAGGGCCCTTTAACACATTTTTCTCTACTGGAAGGGCACCCTAGAGGGCACTTTATCACATTTTCTCTACTGGAAGGGCACCCAAGAGGGCACTTTATCACATTTTCTCCACTGAAAGGGCACCCATAGGGCACTTTATCACAATTTCTCTACTAGAGGGGCACCCAAGAGAGCACTTTGTCACATTTTCTCCACTCAAAGGGCACCCTCGAGGGCACTTTATCACATTTTCTCTACGGGAAGGGCACCCAAGAGGGCACTTTATCACATTTTCTCCAATGGAAGGGCCCCCTAGAGGGCACATTATCACATTTTCTACACTGGGAGGGCACCCTAGTGGAAGGGCACCCTAGAGGGCACTTTATCATGTTATATCTACTTTAGGGGCATCCAGGAGAGCACTTTTTGTTGTTTGTTTTTCAAACATGGGGGCACCAAGAGAGGTGGTCACCCCCCTGCCAAAAATAGATTGTGAAAAAGTAGGCTACTTTGTTTTTTCTTTTTTTTGTCAACCCCCTTTTTTTTTTATCGTTTCTGTGCTTACCGCTGTCTGCCGTCGGAATTCTCAATACACACTTATAATTCTCCAAAAAAGATGTTGCAAATAACCAGGCAGCCTTGGATGTAATCAGCATAAGTTGGGGGAGCTCCACCTTCAACCCACCGGACAACACTGCTCCTGCAGTCTTGTATAAAATGCACACCCACCGCTGCCCAAAGGACACCTCGGGCTAAGCATCGGGAACTTGAACTACAATTAGCTCATTGTTTTAGATTGAAAACGGAGGCATCTGCTTTTGCTTTGCAATCACCTTCTTGTGTCAACAATATTAAAATGAAAGTTTTTGCATACTCACACAGAGACACATCTGCTCATGATTTATTAAAGGATTCAGCCCCTCTCTCATGCAGACGGTTACCCGCAAGGCAATACTTAAGCTGACAAGAGAGATTTGAGGGGTAAAATGACTGATTATTTCATGATTGTAGATATTCTTACCCACAGTGGTACAGTATGTATTAGCAACTCTGTCTATCCAACTCACTCTGTATGTATGGATCTTTTTCTTCCTCTCACTTTCGGACTTTATTTGGAATAATGATAACATTGTGTCTCCGAATTTTAGCTTTCGAGCAGCTAAGGAAAACCTGTTTCTTATTGGATTATAATAAATGTTTGCTCGCTTGCTAATTAGGTTCCAACACAACAGCAGTTTCAACACAGTGACAACTACATACTGCAGTAGGCAGAATGTTTTTGGCATCATTGGCATCATCCAAAATCCCATAATAACCTTTCAGCATACTGTGATTCAAGTGTTCTGAGTGGAAACTAGACTTCTGCACCTCCTCATGGCTCTGTTTTCAGACTTTAAAAAATCTTTGGCCAATCACAGGTCATTTCAGAGAGAGCGTTCCTATTGGCTGTGCTCCGGCTGGTGGGCGGTGCTTAGTTTTGGTTCGACTGTTCTCAACATGGCTGCCGGTTCACCAACTTTCTCATTTTACAGCTAAACAGTACACTACAAGATGATTCTGAAAACATTTGAATAGAGAAATAGGCATTACAGTAACAGAATATTGATTCATATTTGATCAGCGCTGCCTAGTTTGACCTTTTGATCGGAGTTCGCGAGTGATTGACAGCTGCTCAGAGACGGCAGGCTCCAGCTCGGCTCTGATTAGTTGTTTTCATCCGGTCTGTGAAATCTTGCAGATGCCATTAGGAACACCGAAAACACAGAGGCACATGATTTTTTTCAGATTACATGTCTCATGCAATACTGTCAGGATATAGTGACCGTTTTATAAAAATAACTTTTTCTTTAATCATATTTGCTTCATTTCTATCCACTGCAGCTTTAACATGCACACCACTTCACACACAGCAGCTCATTTCATGTGAACACCCCTCCACAGGGGACAGTATAAAGAACATTTCCCCATCTACTCAAATATACTCTTTGTGAGATCAGAATTGTCACAAGTCGCAGGAGAATTGCAAATAGGAACATAGAATAATACATATAGCCTACTGTATTAATATGAAAAGAATAAAATGCAGTAATGATCATGCAGTTATGTAATATTCATGAGCAGCGGAGTGACTGGCATGTTGAATCATTGTTCCCACTCTGTAAAACCGATATTCATCGGTTATGTCTCTGACTCTCGGTGAAAAATGACAAATGCACAAAGCTGTTTTGTACAATATATACACACAACTTGTTTAAGTGTCTGGCTTTAACATACTACTTTACAAGCAAAATTGCATCTTATTAACTGATCTAATGTGTCAGCATATGGCATGCGTCTTTTAAATTCTCGGTTGCAGTGCGTTGAGCGTATGAGTATGAATCTCTGCACAGCTCACATGACGACTGCCCCAGGCCTCAGTATGTGTGTGTAAGGCGTATGTGCGTACATGTGTGTTTCCCTGAGCTCTGACCCTCATATATCAGAGCTGGAGACTGAAATTACCTGTCAGGACTCTACTACTACCACCACGCCTTGCCCACACACACACTCTCTCACACACACACACACACTGATATATAAGTGCTAAAGTCTTTTAAGGCACACTGTTCACCACAGCAAGGTGAGCGGTGCACCGTAAATCTGCCATGACAGGACATTCTCTTAAGGGGGGGATATTTCTCTTGTTCTCTAACACGCACACACCCGAGCACACTCACACACACACACACATAAAGCCACACATGCACACGGCGTATTTGAAATGCAGCGCAGGTTGTCACTTTGGTTTGATTGCTGCACTGGCCACTGCTCTTAGTAGGTCATTTGTCTCCTGTTTTTTATTTTATTTTATTTTTCGATTACTCCGCAAAACATATTCATCTTGGATGCGTCACAGTGGATTTATCATCACGGCTGTCAGAGGCGAAGTGAGTGAGGTAAAACTTCACTAGAAGCCCGAGTCGCCAGAACTATACAGGCCTTTCTGTGATTTTCAGGACCACCTATTCATTTCATCCTCTTCAAAGCAAGTTTTGTTCTCTTGCGACACGTCCTGGCTCACATCCACTGTAAATCAAATTGTTGTCACAAATCACAGCTTAGAAACGAGAGGCGTCTCAAACTGAATGCTTATAAGATAATGCTGTCATAGACATCTTGCTTACAACAAGGCACTGAAGAACTAAAGGGGAGGATATAATACTGTGTATGGCTGAACGATTATGGCCAAAATGATAAAAACATAATTATTTTGATCAATATTGATATCACGATTATTTATCATGATTATTCATAGATTAGGGACAAATTATCTTTATTGCAATTTCACATTTAAATAGACAGAGCGCTCACTTCCACTTTCACTTCCATGTTGTGCTACAATCCAACCATCAGAAAATGTTATATGTTATACTTTGTTATTGTCATCTAATAATGATTAATTGCATAAAAACACACAATTCAAATGATTAGGAAGTAAATCATCGCATATATATTAGAAGCTTCTTAGAGCTAGTGATAGGAAGTTAAAAGGGTCATAATTCTCTCTCTAATATCCATTACTCCTGCAAAACAAATGGATTTATTCAAGTTTCTCACCAAAAAAACACATTTTACAAGATTAAATTTGAGCACATCATGATAAACATCAATATAAATTACCATCGCCCAACACTCATATTTACTGAGCAGAGCTTAACGCATCATAATGTAATTCAATGGAACCTCTGTTAACGGCAGACGAGCCGGTCACAGTTACTCAGAGCAGCATCATGGGAATGAATTACAATATAATTGTGAAAAAAGTGTCTGATTAAGTTAGTTGTTCCAAATGTTTTAAGGTTGTTCCTCCACGGCTCATTTTGAACTTGCAGTTGTGACAAATTGCAGCTTTATGTCTTTTTCACTCAGCAGAAGAACTTCCAAACCACCGACATGTTATGTGTGTGTGTGTGTGTGTGTGTATGACATTACTGACTGTGCCGCTGTGTGCCGACGTAAAACCATCATGTGGCAGCTGCACGTGTGTGTGTGTGTGTGTGTGTGTGTGTGTGTGTGTGTGTGTGTGTCCGGCAAAAGAATCTGATATATGAGACTGCTGAAAACCGGCCGGCTTCAATCGGCTGCTGATTGACGGTGCATCTCTAGCAGTTAGTTTAGGAAGTGTTTGATTCATGCAGCAGAGTTTTCTATGGCGTAGCATTTTGAACGTCAGTATCGCAGTTTGATTCATTTTATTGTGGGAAGCCAAAATTGTGATTGCGATTAATATTCAATTAATTGCGCAGCCCTTATACTGTGCCCCGCTGTAAGTACTGCAATATGTCACACTGGTGCTGTACATTTCTACGTACAGCCCATCTGCCCACCTCTGTGTGTGTGTGTGCTGGCCGTGTCCTCTTATATCCCCTGACAGCCGTTGATGGTCTAACAACCCACACTGGCCCGTCGCCCCGACCTAGCCTTGACCAATCATGTTTCCCGTGTCCTGGCCCTGAAGCCCTATTGGCTGAGCTCTCTCACCCACAACAGAGCCATCTGCGGCCACTCATCACCTGGGTAACAACCTGAGGCAGCAGAGCATGCTGGGAACAAAATCAGCTGGCTCTGGATATTTGGTAATTCTCTTTCTGTGTTTCCTGACAAAAGGGGAGCGATATTGGTGCAGAATTGGTGTTTAAAGCCCTATCGAGGTTAATCAGTCATACTTTACGGTCTCTTTGCACAAAATGACCATAATTTATGAGTGGGGGCTCATAAATTTTGCCGAGCAATGCCAGTTACTCCTCTGTTACCTCAGTGACAACTGGAATTTCAAGCTCTTTAAACAGGCAGAGTTAGCCCAGTCCTGTTTTTACAGTGAGTGTTCTAATTTCCCAGCTCCCTTTAACTACCCACGGTGCACAATCCACTTGGTTCGCAGAACTCAAATGAGAATTGATCCAAAATACTGATGCGAATTTGGCATGACATCAGTTGGACAAATAAGCAACCAGTGATGTAACGTTAGCCACAAAAGCCAAAAGAGTTCCCGGTTGATTTATTGACCAATTACATGAAAATGCTTCAGGCTGGTAAAAATGCACAGACAGTCGCTGTACGCTGACGTCAGAGGAAAATGTTCGACTTCAATCTTGATTTATAAGTTTAGCAGAGGAAATGTACCTGTTTCCTTGTTCATCTCTTTTCTCTCCCTCTCTTTTTTCCTCTTTGTTTTGCTCTCAGCCTCTCATCGTTTTCTGAAAAACTGTTATCTAACTCTGAAAGGAATATCATGCAAACTTTTGAGATGATGATGGGTAATGATAGGCATCAGAAAAACATATCATTAAATGTATCTTTCTGATTCATATTGGACACGTTGCTGTTCTTTAATGCCGGTTCAAATAAGTTCAAGTACCTCCGGGTCACATTGGACTCTACATTAACCTTTAAAAGGTATCTGGAAAAAGGTCTCAAACACCATCAAATTTAAGTTACAATATTTTAAGCAAATCAAGCCATTTCTTACAGTTAATGCCGCCAAGATGTTTTCACACATCGAGTATTGTTTTACTTACTGGTCACTTACAGGTGTAAGTTCAAGAAAGCCATATAAGTTTGGGATAAAACCACTAATTTCATTATTGTAACATTCTGGAAAAATATAATTTATTTAGCTTTGAGAACTAAAAAAATAAATAATCAAATATGCTTGTTTTATATATAAGGCTTTGCATGGGCTTGCACCATCTCCTCTAAATTATTTCACAGTGGCATTGGCAGCAGGGTCACCACTAGAAGGGATTGCGAGGCGCCACATACGTGCGCAACATTTGGTCAAACAGGGCTGTCAGTAAAGGGAAGTAAATATTGAAATGGCTCACTTCACTACCTGCAATAACGGAGGGCCCTATATATTCCACTTTTAAAATCCATCTCAAACGATGGCTTAAAGGTCCAGTGTGTGGGATTTCAGGGGATCTATTGGCAGAAATGGAACATAATATTCATAACTATATTTTCATTAACGTATAATCACCTCAAACTAAGAATCGTTGACTTTTCGTTAGCTTAGAATGAGTCCTTCATATCTACATAGGGAGCGGGTCCTCTTCCCTGAGTCCAGCATGTTGCTCCACCATGTTTCTACAGAACGGACCAACCAAACACTGACTCTAGAGAGAGACTTTCACGTTTTATTTGTTACCTGAAGGCCACCGTAGCTCTCCGACACGCTTGGAGAGGGAGGAGTGAGAGGAGGGGTATTCAGTTGGTTGCAATCTGCAACCTCACCACTAGATTCCACTAAGGCAAACCAGAACTGTGATCACTTTTAACTTGACATGTAGCAAAATGTATTTGCATTCTTGCTAACTCCGGCGTGTTTACATCTTGTACTTTTATACTGATGTTCATTAAAAGTACATATAAATAAAGTTATTTCAGCCGTATTTCAAGCCTTCATCTGAGACAAAAGCAAACTCATGAATGGTGACATGATTAAGACTTACCCACTGGAGAAATTCCCATTATTATATTGATGCACAGTGTTTGCCAAAATGATGACTATTAATCTTTAAGGTGAGACACTACAGGAAAAAACATTGTTTTTCAGGCACTGGTCAATTTTGAGATTTTGGGCTATTTTGCTTCCATAACATGTCTGCTTTCAGACTAGTGGAAAGATAACATCCAAAATACACATTTAGGTGTTTATTTTACTACTTTGTCTATTTGCATCTGTAGATTTCTCGTAAATTCACCAAAAGTTAGCATAAGTTAATGCCTTATTTGCATATTTAAACATAACATTTCAGAAAACTTGTAATACAAAAATAATTGTCTCAATGTAAATAATCAACCGGGGACGTTTCACGGTGATATCTATTAGCTAATATCTCTACCCTGTTCAACTGTAGTGTCTCCCCTTAAGTTCAGCTAAATTTGTTCTTCTTCTCAATCATTTCCTCATTTAAGCATCTTGTTGTTGCAAAGTAGAGACAGACCGCTTTTCGGATTGTTGTTTTTGGTAATACATTTTGAAATTCAATTTTGTCATTTAGACTTGAGATTCCTAATTTCACACTTCATTATTATTAAAAAAAACAACAACATTGGGATGTAAACACAGGTTGTGTGTGCGTCTCTCCCTCCTCTGCCAGATGGAAAGCCAGACAAAGCTGGCAAGACCTGCAACATCTCCCACTGGCTGCTGGGGAGCAAGCGCATGATGAGAAGGAGAGCAGAAGAGAGTGAATGGGAGACGGAGGACTAAATGAGAAGAGGAGCAGAAGGACTCATCAAGGAGCTCTTCAATTTTGGAGAGCACTCATTTGTAGCGGCTTCCCGCTGTTGTACCCCAGTCTCAATTTCTTCCCTTCCCTCTTTCCTCACTGCCTAAATAACAAACTCCCTCCTCTCAACTCCCATTCACCTCTTTCATTCTCTCACTCCTACACTTCCTCTTAGCTCTAACTCTCAATCCCTTGTTGTTTTTTTTATCCAGTAATTGCATCTTTCCTCAATCTCAATCTTTGGTGGAAACTTGGTGGAAGTCTCTAATCACTAGGGGTGAAAACAAACTCTGTGGCAGGAAGCCATGCATTCAAATAAACATCCACACACACATTTCATGTGTATTTACAAAGCCACTCTTCTTTATGCTATAAAAATACCTCGTGAAATCTTTTAGAATTCTGCTGTTTCTATTTTTCTGCCCCCTTAAAAAAGACTACACTGTGTTTCTAATCATTATAGGCATGAATACCAAGACAAACACATCCACACACTCCTTCTTTACTTACTTGTGTAACGCACTGGGTGGCAGTTTGGACGTCTTCTCAAG
Organism: Sebastes umbrosus; assembly: GCF_015220745.1. Taxonomy (NCBI): domain Eukaryota; kingdom Metazoa; phylum Chordata; class Actinopteri; order Perciformes; family Sebastidae; genus Sebastes; species Sebastes umbrosus. The sequence continues at coordinate 7,786,774 of NC_051282.1, read as the reverse complement.
CTGGCCATAACAGGACGTCTTGGCCTCGGGGATGTCGCCATACTCCTCCAACATGGCCGCCGCTGCCGACGTTATGATCCCCAGACCATCCCGAACACGCGCCTCTAACGGGTAGTCCCAGTCGTCGTACGACACCGAAATCATCCCCGGTGGGAATGCTTCGGGCGTTAACTCCGGGTTCCCAGTGGTGAGCGATGGCACAATCCAGATGTATCCAAATCCGGTGAGGCCCAGGGAGCGAGCCTCCTCCAGGATGTAGACCGCCTCGTCCTTGGAGCAGTAGAGCAGGACCACGGGGGACTGGACCTTCTTGAGCATGATCTGGGAGCGGCTGTCCTCCTCCACCGCGTCCAGGATGATGATGTTCTGCAGGTCCCAGCCCACGAAACTAAAGCGGGGATAACGAGGACAGGAGTGAAATGTTAATATTTAACTAATAGCCTATTAACTTTGCTCAGGTGCCGGCAAGGGCAGTTATAATTATCCATTATAATTAATATCATTGTTAAGTGCGATCTGAATGCTAATAGGTGTAAAGTGCTTGTTGTCAGGGGGAACACATTAAGGCTAAATGGAGAATGCAAATGCTAAAGCTGGTCCCGTATAATGATGCTCAGCAGGTTCCAGCCCACACAGCTAAAGGACAAGGAGAACAAACACTGGCCTCTTCATGTGAAAGGGCCTGTGGTCAATGTGCTAATTGGCAACAACAGTTACCAGAAAATAATGCTGTTATCAACGTGGAGCGCAACTTCTGTCACGCCTCTTGGACAAAAAAAATATTAAAGAGGACCCTTTATGCTTTTGTTCTTTTTCCCTTTCCTTTAGTGTGTTATATAGTTTTTTTGTGACTGTAAAAGGTCTGCAAAGTTACAAATCCACAGTCCACAGAAAAATGAGTTACTCTCCCCCACAGAAACACTGCTCCTGAACTGCTTGAAATGCCTTGCATGAAGTCCCGCCTATTCTTCTGTAACGTGGTGATGTCACTAAGGAACATATTTGCGTAATACCTGCCTAGCGGCTAGTTTGGCACTCCCCCAAACAGAGCTAGTTAGAGTGGAGCTGAAGCAGAGTCTGAAGAGTTTAGTTCGGTTGACCAATCACAACAGAGTGGGCCAACTGACCAATCAGAGCAGACTGGGCTGGGAGGCGGAGCTCAAACAGAGCATTTCAGACAGAGGGTGAAAAGAGGTGCTGCAGCACAGTCGGTATGGGAAAAATAAAGCAGTTTTTGAACATTAAAGCATGTAAACATGTTCTAGAAGAAACCCAAAATACAAGTATGCACCTGAAATTAAGCATAATACTGTAGGTCCTCTTTAATATTTATTTACTCCTGCACAACCATGTGGCTGAGTATGCTTTTACGTAGAGATTTTCCTCTATGGAGAGCTGAAACTTAAATGCTTAAAGCAACTGTGAAGGAAAACAGATCTGTATATTTCCAAAGCAAATGTTTTGTATCTAGTTCTGTAGCCAGGGTTACAAGTGCTTAATAAAATGATGATGCATTTGTAGAGTATCTTTTTTCATCCAGGGGGGCAGGCTGCTCTTTTTCACAACATCCAGAGCGATAACATTCAGCAGGTCCCAGTGCGCAAGGCTAAAGAGCAGCAGAAACAGAGGAAATGGTGGTTATGTTTGTAGAAAATAATATATCATAAACTGGTAGCATGCAGTGGTATCGGAAGTACAGGCCCTTGATGGCAGAGCTGGCATAGCGAGGGACAAAGACGGATGTACAGTATGCACACACACTGGAGTGTTAAAAAAGTGTGACACACGATAGGGAAAAGAGGAAAGCAGTTAACAAGCGTGCAAGAATCCAACAACAGACAGGTAGTGTAACATGAGAGTGGTTTGGGACTTGCTGTCCACTTCTTGCTGTCCAGACTGATAATGGCCTACTGGTGCCTGATGACAAAACTAGTAAAGAGAGACAATGATACAAAGAGACACATTCAGGGGTAAAAACAAGTATGGGAGAATGTAATACCTCAATGTAAAAAAAATAAATAAAAAAGGGTTCAGGAAATACGTTTCATGTATTCTGCGCAGAAATCTGAGAACACCTAGTTACAAATGTTTGCTTTGAACCAAGCCGACCACCTACCGAGTGAACACTCATCCTCTTCATTAAATAAATCATTATATAGTTGTGGATTTATAATAATTTTTACCCCTCAGCAAACTCTTTACTTGTAGATTAATCACCTTGGTTGAAACTAGGGCTGTCAAAGTCGGATGTCTAATTTCTTCAACGTATTAATGTGAAGATACTGGCAACATATGAAACTAGAACACCTAAGGAATCTATTGGTACAATCATGTCATACTAGCTTGTCGTGAAAGGAGGTTAAATAACGCTCCAAACTTACACAAAATTTTGGTGAGGAAAAACTGTCATGACCAATTTTTAAAGGGGGCCCTTGACCTTCTGACCTCAAGATATGTGAATGCAAATGGGTTCTATGGGTACCCACGAGTCTCCCCTTTACAGACATGCCGACTCTATGATAATCACATGTAGTTTTGGGCAGTCAAAGTCAAGTCAGCAGAATGACAAACTGACAGCTGTTAGGCTTGAGTTATGATTTGAGCATATTGTTTTATGCTAAATGCAGTACCTGTGAGGGTTTCTGGACAATATTTGTCATTGTTTTGTGTAGTTAATTGATTTCCAATAATAAATATATACATACATTTGCATAAAGCAAGCATATTTGCCCACTCCCATGTTGATAACAGTTTTAAAGACTTGAAAAATTGAAAAAAAAAGTGTGATTAATTGGCGATTAGTCGTGATTAACTATGTAAAATCACTCGATCCAGATCATGAAGGTAAGTGAAAATGTGTCCAATGCCTGAACAACCATTCCTGTCCATAAAAACAGCTCTGTCCCTTTTAATCTGCAGATTATACTGACGGGCACACCACCTACCTACAGTACCTTTCTGCATTCCTCCACCAGACAGCCTATATAATTTACTTAGCTACCCACAAAAAATATTCCCTCACTCTCACGTTATATATCTGGGCATGTATTTCATCTAAGCTACTGTTTCCATGGTAAGGTCGGCTTTGACTCACTGAGTTGACTGGACCAATTTTCTGTTGTGCATGATGGAAGTTCATTGGTATTAAAACTGTCTGCCCATGACTAAGTCACTGCGAACCAGCTGAATGCTGACACAAGAAATAATAAGCCCAATTACCTGCAATTACCCCGTTGTCGATTTCCTGTTTCATAACTGATGGCCATTATTTCAACACTGAGGTCAACATCACTTCTGGAGGTGGTACGGATATTGACATTGGGGATGTTAAGTTACTTTTCTTTATTACAAATCTGTTACACTGCTGAGCTATCTTTCACTAATGTATTGTAAATACATTTATATGGAGTGGATATTGATTGGCAGTAGAAGCATAAATAAGGCGCTTGGACTTGCTGGAAGGGAAAACGTGTACAGGATCTGATTCCTATTTGGGCAGATTATAGTGACACATTTTCAGTAGCGAAGGCGTCCCAGTTTCCTGATAGCAACACCTGTTTGCGGGACAAATTCATAATCTCAGTCAATCAGCCACTTAACCATCTGTCGCCACTCTACTTGTAATTAAAACTATTGTATCCACCAGTGTTACCAAATACAGACACAGGCAGAGAGTTTTTTGAATCGCTGTTTGGTTTGACATAAAGAGTAACTGCTAATGAAAAAGAGTCTCCTCAGCTGGGTTTTAATATATCACAGGCTCAGGCGCCCGCCCTTGCCAACATCTCAACACTGCTGAACATGGATCATTAATTTGACTTTTTTCCCCCCAAAAAATTATGGCTTGCCGTTCTCTTCAGCAGTTTTTTTTTTCTCTCTCCCTGCGGAGAGCTACAGCATCAGTCAAAATGACCTAAAGGTGCGGCAAACAGCCAAACGGCATGTGTAGTAAACCTACCAGTCGTCTACATTCATTTTAAGAATGCTGATGAAATCCTTTAAGAGCTGACTTTCTTTGAGGTACATACCGTACAGTGTGAGTGGAGGAGATGAAAAAATACAAGGCCAAAGCATTGTGTGCGGTGACTCTTCTAGAAAGTAAACTTTCTCATTCTCTGGGGAAATGTGCAGTGATAATGGAGAAGATTACACCCAAAATGGGGAAATGGGCTTGGAGAAATGCCTGTGCTAGGAGCGTATCAACTCTTAAGGAAACATAACTACAGCATCTTGTTATCTTCAGTTTTTCTTAGTGCAAGCAGTTGGCATTGAGAGGTGATTTTGGGAACGATGACACAAAAGGGTAGATGAGGTGGAGAAAAACGGCCCATTGTTCATGTACTTCATAGATCCTCTATTAAGGTTATGTTCCATATAGTATCATGTTGAAGTTGTTTATCTGCACTGTAAGTTAATGTGTTTTTCCTGCAAGGTTCAGTAAGCGTAATAATCCTGCAACATAAAGTCAAAGTGAACAGCCTTAGTCCTTTTAGCTAGTGGTGTGACATTTGGTCGGTTGGACCACCAATTTGGTCCAGACTGGAATATGTCCAGAACACTTAGCTGGATTGCCATGAAATTTGGTCCAGAGATCAATGTTGCCCAGAGGATGAATTCTAATGACTCTGGTGATGTCCTGACTTTTTTTTCTTACACCACCAGCAGGTCAAAGTTTTTACTTATCCAGTGAAATATCTCAACATCTACTTTATGGATTGGCACAAGACATTCCAGATTCCCAGGAGATGTCTCCTACTGACTGATATTTCCTCTACTGCCACCATGAGGTTGATGTTCGTGGTTTTGACTGAAATGTCTCGACCAATACTTTGGTTATTACAAAATAACTTGCAAAACTAATAGCATTCCTATCAGCTTTTGCTGTACTTTGTGTTTAGTCTTAATTAGCATACTAACAAGTAAGGGATAATGTACAGCGAGCCAGTCATTGTTGTGAAATAAACCCTGACAGGGCGATGCGACACGCCGACTTATTACACGACTACTTACTTAAGAAATCAATATTTTGACACAAAAACGGTCCTCCAGAGTCTGACATCAGAGCTGCGCCCATAGTAACGGTCTGTTATACATAGCAACGGTCTGCTATAAAGAAATAACGCTGTGATGGACCAATCAGAATCGAGTATTCAATAAAGCCGTGTAATAAACTAAATTAAAATGGTGAACATGGTAAACGTTATATTTGCTTAGCATCAACATGTTAGCATCGTCACTGTGAGCATGTTAGCATGCCGTAATTAGCATTTAGTTCAAAGCGCTGCTGTGCGTAAACGTAGCCTCACAGAGCCGCTGGCATGGCTGCAGACTGTTTGTCTTGTTACAGTTGTCTCTCCTTCTGACTTTTATTTAAGTTTACCTGACCAACTCTGTTTGTGCTCTTTATCCAGAAGTTCTCCAAATTAGAGCTGCAACGATTAATCAATTAGTTGTCAACATTAAATTAATCTGCAACTATTTTGATAATCAATTAATCGGTTAGAGTAATTTGTTAAACTGTCTGATTCCAGCTTCTTAAATGTGAATATTTTCTGGTTTCTTTACTCCTGTATGACAGTAAACTGAATATCTTTGAGTTGTGGACAAAATAAGACATTTGAGTACGTCATCTTGGGCTTTGGGAAACACCGATTGACATTTATCACCATTTTCTGACATTTTATAGACCAAACAACTAATCAATTAATCAAGGAAATAATCAACAGATTAATCAACAATGAAAATAATCATTAGTTGAAACGCTACTCCAAATAAAAGGGAAGTTTGCCACTTGGTTGTCACTGCTAGCAGACCAACTTTAACAGCAAATGCATCCACATCAGGACCAGTTAAGTACAGCACCAATGGGATTTCATTAATTCTTCATTTCGCTGCATCATCTTGTTGGCTACAGTTATCCAATGTAATAATAATCAGATATACAATCTAAGAAGATAAATAAAGATGCAAATAAAACTGGGGAACCATGCAAGGCTGGTGTGTAGTTGATCCTACCTGTTGTCCACGGTAGTTTTTAGGATGTTGATGAACTCCTGGTAGCCGGGGAACTTTGACGTAACAATGGAGAAGATGTGCCAGTCGTACTCCTCCATGATGTTCAGCATCAGCAGAGCCTCCTGCTGGATGGAGGCACCGAACTGGAAGAATGTTGACTTCACATCCTGAGAAAAGATGGATCCGGGGATAAGGAGAGAGGGAAGAAGACATTTAGTTGAAGACATATCTGGATTTTTGTCTCACTTCTCTTATAGCTACAGTATAATTCAAACAGCACCTCAGAAATATCAATCAACAACAGAACATTTAAATTTGGCAGTGCACAGACACTCTTTCACACACATACACACACACACAGATCGAGAGTAATAAGCTTCTCGAGGAGGAAATATATGGATGAGGGGCTCAGAACAATTCAATTAAGCCTAAATTGGATTGGTGCGGTACAGGCGGGCTGCAGAACTCTGTGGGCCTGGTACTGGGGAACGAGGGTTACATTCACTCTGAGTCGCTCGTATCCACTCCATTAAACCCGACTCAGAATCATTTGCCACTTAATTCAGCCAAACTGAGACACGGGCTCGGGCAGAGCAGACAAGCACTATTACAGGTGGACAAATTAACTCCATTCATTTATATTGAAGGTTTGGTATTAAATGACTCATTATAGTGCAGGCTATTAAATGAGGTGAAACGCACAATAAATAGTGATGAACAGTGAGGGAGAAAAAAAGAGTGAAGCATAACAAATGTGCCGATTGGCGGAGCGTTACCGCGTCTTTGGTTATTTGTTGCATGATTTGTCGTGTGTGTGAATTTCTGTTACCTTGAAATGTCAGAGAGTTCACACATGGCTTATCTTGACACCACTTGTCTTTGGCACTCTAATTATGATGGACTTGCAGGTTAGTGTGTGTGCAGGTCTTCCGTGTGTGTGTGTGTGTGTGTGTACGTTTGTGTTGCTAGAGAGAAAAAAAGAACGATGGCTGAGAGACACGGAACAAAAGGTTGAGCGAGAGACATGAGACAAATGAAGAAAAAGAGATTCTGCCCGGTGTCACTTTGTAAGATCACACCTGCTCTTAAAATGAATAAATGCGCTTACACACACTGACACACATAAAAGGAGTGCACTACATGTACACACTGCCTGCAGCCTACAGGACTTCATCCAGTGTGACTAAACTTGCAACAAAAAAAGAGAGTTGGTGTGTGTGAGGAAGCAGCTACTGTAATGCTAGGAGCTACAGTACTGGGTAGTGTAACACCACCTGGCATTAGCCTCAATCCTATATGCTGCAAAGATTAGAACACATCTTGAAGAGGCCTAATGACTCAAATAAATCACTGTAGAAGAAGAGATGAAATTGATCAGTTACTATATGAGATAGTTTCATTAATCTCCAGCTGTAATTGTGGCTTTGTTTGTGGAACATATTTCTTAAAAAGCACACATTCCCAAGTTGTGCATTGTATATTGAGTGATGGTTATCTGCATCTCCGGAGACACAACGACTTCAAATGCTTAATGTGTACTGTGTGCTTCTCCAAAGCAAGATATAGAGAGCAAATAGAGCTGGGTATCGTTAAAAAAATGACATCACCAGTACCCTTAAAGTGATGCCGATACCAATGGAGTACTTCATTCGATACCCAGTTGCATAAAATGCCGCCACCACCGCATTTATTTTTATCAGACGCCACAGGCGTGTCGTATAGCCATATTTTCGACGGTTTTGGTAGCATCTCGGCTCGCTGAACTGCCAACTCTGTCAAATACACTGTGCTCGACTTCACCACACCACAGACGGTTTGGGTTGTAGCTGTAGCCAATCACATGTTGCATTAAATCGCTTAAAAAAATGCCTGTGGTGATTGGCTGCGAGCAAAAGCATACCAAAAAAGTATTTTTTTTCTAGATCTGGGTACAAAAAGGATCGAATGCAGGTGTTGTTTGACTGGAGATGTTTCAATACTACTATACTGGGTTATATCAGTCGATACGCTAAAAGGTGCGGCAGTGAATTTAGCGACATCTAGCGGTGAGGTTGCAGTTTGCAACCAACTGAAACTTCTCCTGTGTGTAGGAGAACTACGGTGAACGACGCAAAAACGCGCATGGCCCTATCTAGAGCCAGTGTTTGGTTTGTCCGTTCTGGGCTACTGTAGAAACATGGCGGCCGGCTCCGTATGTAGATATAAATGGATCACTCTAAGATTGCAAAAACACAACAATTTTTATTTGCAGGTGATTATAAACTAGAGAAAACATACTATTATATTCCATTTCTGCCAATAGATCCCTCTAAATGTCACACCCTGTTCCTTTAAAAAGTATGCAAGCCACTTCAAGTGGACAATTTACAGCATACTGAACTGAACTGAAGTTGACTTCATTGAGGAATCTGTGGAAATGTTAACGATATGTTTCCGCTGTTATGCTAATGAGACCCACATCTTACAGTACATTGATCCAGAGAGAAAACTGCATCACTGAGTGCTGACACATAATGAGTCTATAAGGAAATAGAAGATAAGGAAATGTCAACGTATGCTGCACCAGATCCAGGTGTTGTTTTTATATAAAAAAACATTAAACACCATCATAGTTTTGCAGAGACCATTATCGAGGAAAGGAAAGGCATGTTTTGGGGAAAATCCTGCTCATCTCCATTTCCACAGGTTGGTGTAATCTCTTAATACAATTTGAACAAAACAAAAAAAATAAGTGTTTTATGAGTATATGACACTTTCAAACTAAATCATTCCTATTAAATTGTAATATGTCAATACTTTCTCTTCTTCAGTCAGTTACATACCAGTACCAGCTCTTTTCCCGTAGACAGAGTTGCACTTGTAAGACACAGAGTAAGTCTAACACAAGTGCACAAGTGAAGAGTGAAGAGGGCATTGCGGGGATGAGAATATACACAAGTAGAAAGCAGGGACTGCGTGTTGTGGATTGTATTTGCAACCATATCAGTGCGCTGTATGTAATTTAATAGCTATATGCATGACCTAGCTTTTCATTTTCTACTGTGTTGATAGCCTCCGAATATATTCACTGTTTGCATTATTTGTGTGAGCGTGGGCGTGCGTCTCTTTCCCCCTATATCAAGACTCTTGAGTGCTCTGTAATGGTATTGTATCTGTGTGTGAGGTCGGCTCACTCGATACTCAAGTGCTCTTCAGAGGCTCTCAGTGTAGCCCTGTGTGAGTATGTGGATGTGTGTGTGTGTCTTCTAATGGGGTAGAATCTGAAGCAATGCTTGAGCATGGTGGGACAGGAGGGAGGTCATGCTATAAGACGTGTCACTTCCTGTCTTCATCACGGCAGCGGCCGATACTCCCACTCTTTGCTGCAATATACAGAGGACTGTGAGCAGCACAGGGCCAATCGTATTATACATTGAATAAGGTGGTAGATTTATATGTGACTTTATATGGAATTATTATGCAATAATGTTTTTTTTTTCCTTTTAGTCTTCAGATATTTAACATCTACACCTGCCACCTGTCGACAAAGACGTCAAAGATTCCTTTGATTTTATTAATAACGTTTTTTTTTCTGTTTAGTTCATGCTAAATATGCAGCTTTTCCTCTGTTTACTGCAGACTTTGTATATTCACATAATCCAATAGGTTTATAGGAATGATTTTAATTATATTAATAAGACATAGGGGAATTTTTACAACCCATAAAAGAGCATTTCATTCTTCAGTTTACCTGAAAAATCACCAAATTTCAAGATACACTGTTTTCATTAGACGGAGACAAAATATTGATGCCAAAGGCAACATTTATGCAAAATTAATTCAGCAAAAGCTAACACTGGTTGTGAATAATCTCTGAAGAATTTTGTTTCAATATTATTTTGGCAATGTTTCGTATATCTGTGTGTGTGTGCCTGCTTGTGCCTGTTTGAAAGGATTTAAGCTCCAGGAACCCCAGAAGAGCAAGCCAAATTCTACCACTAAACGGAGATCTTCCTTTTACCAAAATAATTGCTCCTTTCTGGTCTCAAACGAGACTGGGCTCGTGCCTGCGCTCATTTGTTCGGGCCAAATAATGTCTCTTTATTTCCACAGGATCTCATCACGTCAAGCCCAACAGAGCCCGACTGGACTGCGGAGATTTGGTTTTAGCTGAATATTCTCGTTTTACACGATGCATGATCAGAAACATCAGCTCGCAAATGAGAAAATGGTGAGCCAGGCTTCAATTCTCTGTCTCAAAAATGGGCAGTTCAGGTTGGCCCACCCTATAATTCTGAGACCAGAGGCACCTCTATTGAACACTTGAGTGAAGCAGACTCTTAAGGACACTGACAACAAAGAGCTGAATAAATCCACACCTCCCTGTCTTTATTCTCACTCTCCTGCTGAGAGAGAGAAGACAACCGCGACTTCAATCCTGTTTCTGTCGTCTGATGTCTCTCTGTTTAAACGTCTCTTTCCAGGAGAAACAAAAACAAAGAAGAAGTGGAATCACTAGATTTCATGTAGCATGTATTATGATACATGCATGTGCTTCTTCTTATATTGTATGTTTTGTTATTGCTCATTACATTTATTTTTTTCTTAGAGGTTTTTTGGAATGCAGTTGAGTGAGAGAGAGATAGAGGAAGTCAATAGCCATGTTTCCACAGCTATTGACTCCGACGGTGGAAACAGCTGATAAGATGAGAGTTAAATGTTCACTATGTTAAAACTTATTCGGCAAAGGCGTTTCCATAATCCATTTAGCGCATCAATTCTTTTTTAACAGACGAAACCTCAAATAAGCGTAAATAAATTTTTTCCGCAATTGAAGAATTTTTATAAATTTTTGACCATTTCCATACCACTTTTATAATGTGATACTTCAAGATGTACAGAACATAAAATATGTGAAAGGGAAACAGGGCTAATGTGACACAAAGGAAGAACAGATATGGTAAACAAAACAAGAGATTGGAACCTAAAAGAAATGCAGAGTGAAAAGGAAGGCCATGATAAAGAAATTAGCAACAAAAACACTGAAAGAAAGCAAATGAGCCGGAGAGTGGCAGGCTGAAAAGGTTCCATAAAGACATAAAATTATAGAAACAAAGAGGGAGGAAATTTCAATGCAGGGTAGAAAGAGACAAGAGAGAGACGGGTATAGAGCGGTGGAGGAAAGACTGATGGAGTGACTAAGCAGCGTATGATTGTTTCTAATTGGGACGGCTCACAATCCGTGACATCAGAAAACAGCCAATCATATCCTCTCATTTCACCCTTGTCAAGTGTGACATGTCTCTTCTTTCCAAACTCACACCTTCAGCTAGCGGCGCCCACGCAAACAAACACACACAAACACACAGTAGTCTATCATTCACAGCTCTTTCCCCCGTGCTCCGTCTATCACGTTCACAGTCTCCCGCGCTCAAATTTCCCACTCTGTTGCATACACACAAACAGGCGCACACACACACACACACACGACCACAATGACGCACAAACACGCACACACAAACAAGCACCTGCCCCGCGGGGCAGGACAGTGTGTCTAAGTTGAGATAGAGGGGAGTTATAAATAGTAGTCCTCATATCCTCTGCTGCTGATAGCATCATGCACTGTCTGGTCTGATGACACGCACACATGTACAAAAAAAAAAAAAAAAAAAGTCACACACACACACACACATACAAACACATGAGTGTGTAGTGAATTGTGAGTTTAAGTACACACTCACCAAGATAAAGGCCTGATAGTACACACGGACCGCACGGCAAAACCTGCATATATTTGCCACATAAGGGATGGCATACATATCCACGTTTCACTTATATCTGCCACAGATGCCCTGCTGTCTGTGCAGTGCTCTGCAGCGTCCACTGGAGGAGAAACACACTGATATGACAAAAATTCCTCGGTGGCCACAGTTACTAAATATAAACAGACAGGCATAAAAATAGCTGCAGCAAAACAAAAGAGCTCGAAATGTCTGCGGAAACAAACTGAAATGCCAAGCAGACAGCACTCACCATATAAACCACCGAGACAGACAGAATCACTGGAGCCAAAACCACAAACAATCACATAATTCTCTCAGAAACAGAACGATAAAATAAGTGATTACTGCACACAGTAAATGTACTGCTTTTAGCAAACGGAGGTTTGCCATTATTATGTTCTGACAGGAAATAGAAAAAAAGTAAAAAATATTGCAAGTAGCAGCACTCATTTTATGGCTGTGGACAGAAAGGGCATATAATATGGAGGAAAGAACCTGCCAACATAATAATTCAATAAATAAATTACTCGACACATAAACTAATATGCCATTAAATGTACCAAAAGTACTGTTAAAAATAAAGATAGGCATCAACCAATTGATTAAATGTGACATTAATTAATATTTCTGTTTTAATTTGCATCTTTATTCATTTGTATGTGTATTCATTTATCTACTCTTCTATTTATTAACTTTTACATTTATTATTTAATTATGTTTGCATTTATTTTTTTATCAATTTATTAATGTTTGCATTTATTTTTCTATTTTGTATTTATTTTTGCATTTTTAATTTTTAATTTATTTTCACATTTATTTATACATTATCAAATTGATGTATTTATTCATCTTATTGTTTTTGCATTATTTTCCCCCCTATTTCTACAGGCCGACAAGCAAATTAAAACAGAAATATCAATTTATGTCACATTTTTTCAATTAACTAATGGCTACATTTATATTTTGTAAAATGAATGGCATATTAATTTATTCATCGATTCATCTATTTAATGACTTTTGCAGGTTTCGTCCTCCATAATATGAACTTCTAAAAGCTATTTTCTGCCACTTGTGGTCACCAAAGTGTTAAGTTGCCCAGAGTATCGTCAGGTCTTTAGTGCTAAAAAATATGGCAGGCGTTGATCTGATATGAAAATGAAAAAACATCTACACATTAGAGTCTTTGTACAGTATCATACATATATTGAAACCGGCTTTGCAGCTTGGCCAAGCTGCGATGTTTAAAACTATCCAATATATGGTACTTTTAATTTTGCAGTTTGGCCAAAAGACAGGTCTACAGTATCTCTGTGTCTGCGGGGCTGGATTGGCGCTTATACAATATCGGATACACTGATGCCAAACTGATCCACAGAGTGTAGAAAATGTATACTGTAATCTACAAAAAGTGACAATTTATAGGCTGGCACCACTCACTTCTGCCTCCCACAGCATATTTTAGATGGGAAAAAAATAGACCAATTACATGCAGGCCAATTAGGAAAGTTGAAACTTTGCTGAAACAAGTGCTGCTTGGTGGGTTGGATGAATCCCAAATTAAAGGAATCAGGATTCAAGCCATATTTATTTGTTTTCCAAGGTATATTCTGTATGTTTGCCAAATGAGCAAGACATCATTAAACTGACAATTTTCGGCACGAGGAAGTGATATCATCACCTTTATTAAGAGAAAGCGAAAACGGCCAACCAATGGTGCCGAGGCCACGTAATATCCAACAAGTAATGAACCTTTTTTTAATATCCTCTGTCAAATACCATAGACCATGCAACGATATGGGCAACATACGTATGTGTAGAAGACGGTATAAATTCAGAAATGTACATACTGGCTAATATCTGATTGTAGAAATACACAGTTTAGAGAGCAGTGCATACAAAAACAATCAAAACACAAAATGTAAGCATGTTCATACTTCTATGTGGGTTGAGAAAACCTTCTGAACTCATTGGTCTATGATCATTCTTTAAAATCAATTTCATAATGTAAACCTGAAGCCAAAACAATATAATTAGGGCCTAAGCATCACATGGACGAGGACTTGCTAAATTCAGACAAATTGGCTTGATAGAGACAAACAGCTGTCACATGTGGAATCCAAGCCACAGTAATGTGATGGATGTACACACATATTGCCCATATTTGTAGCAGTATTTGCAAAAGTGCAAAAAGTGAACAAGAAACGTGCGTGCCAGACATGTTCGGCATGTATTTAGAACACCAAATCCAACTCTAAAGCAAGGATTCTCTTGTGTGTGTACGTCCTTCACATATCTCGAGAACCATCCATCCAATCTACTTCACACTTGACGGGTGTATTGCAGGGCACCCAATGACGTGCAGTGTCGAAGTTGGCGCAATTTGGACACGTTCGATATTAATAGCCTTACAGCTGGGGTTATTCCTATGTTGCCCAGATTTATATGGCACATAATGGGAACAAAGGGTCCTATCTTCCCCAGTTCTATATGCTCTCCCAGGGTCCTATGTTCCCAAGGTCCTATACAGTATATTCCTCCAACCCATTCTCATTCCCAACTCATCACATATGGATGCTTGGTCAGAACCCCTTGGCGTCACTTTAGACAACAAAACTACTTGGTTAGGTTTAGGAAAAGATCATAGTTTGGGTTAAAATAAGTATGTTTTTGACAACCTGGGAATGAGAATGGGCTGGTTCCCCAGCTCTATATAGCACATAATGGGAACCTGAAAATGATGTTCCCAAGCTCTCTGTGCTTAATGTGACCTGGGCTAACTCGTCAAAGGGAACATAGCATGGAGATGAACATAGGGACCAGTGAAAATGAGTCCCTGAAAACATAAAACCTTTTGAAAAATATACTAAAATGTGTGTTAACAGAATATTGAGCTCAGGAAGATAGGACCCTGGGAACATTGGACCTTGGAAACATAGAACCATGGGAACATAGATACGCTCCCAAACAGCTTCAGGGCTCTGCGGACTGAGTCGAGCATGTCGTTCACACACAGCGGCCCTTTACAGGCCTTTACGTTCACTTTTGTTGCTGGATCTTGGACACACTAACGTTACAACCAAACTCTTTTTCACTTTACTGGCGTCAACGAGCAGCACTTCCGGGGCCGAGCAATCGACCCGCTCCGAAATTGCCATCGCACTCCGAACGGGCACGCCCCAAACAGGCACTGCACTATGTAGAACTGCACAAAAAAAAAGTCTCCTTGTTTTTCTTTCCATCTCATTACGACTAGAGAGAAATATCATTGCGCTAACAACATTGCTTTGATAGTGTCTTTTACTTACTCATTATGCGAGTTTACTGCATTCCTCTGTAAATGGCTCTGACATACTCTTATGACACTGTGGAGGTTTATTCAGTCTTTACTAGATTACAGTGTTTTTAGAACAATAAGCAGATCTCATGAAGGCACTGTGAATATGAGTGTGTTCTCTTTAAGTGTGTTTGTGTGTAGCGGAGGGGTGTTAATAAACTACTTGGTGCGAACAGAGGGGGAGCAGATATCCTGTGTTTGTTTTAGAGAATAATTACGGGGAAACAGCAGCCTTCAACTGCAATAGAAGCTATACACACACACACACGCACACACACACGCACACACAGATTATCAAACAATGGCTGCATTTGACGTCAGAAGAATATTTTTGGCATGAATGCAGTCCATTTTAGAAGATAGCACACATAGAGGGAGAAAGAGACCTATTCAAAGTTTATCACAAAGGAGCAGTGTCTGTTCGTGCATGTGTGTGCGTGTGTGTGTGTGTGTGTGTGTGTGTGTGTGTGCGTGTTGTTGCTGTGGTTCCTCTGTCAGGACTTTTTAACAAGCAGTCGAGCCCCCACGGGGGGAAACACTGACAAAATAACATCATCCCTCTCTCTCTGTCTCTATCTTTGTCTCTCTGTGTTTGCCCTCTTCTCCCACTCACTCTCTTCTCTAATAAGTCCAATATCCTTCCCTTTCTGTGTCTTTCTTCCTTTCCGTTAACTCTCTGTCCAGGGGCTCTGTCTTTTCTCGCCTTCCTCCATCCATCTTGCCCTCTCCCACCCACTCCCTATCTCTACTAATAAGGCCGATATTCTGCTACACTCCTCTGGGACCTAACCTTACAACTATAAGCCGCAATAGCTGTTATCAGAGCTGGGAGTGTACATGTAACTGCACAATTTACCCAAAGATCATGTTAATGAAAAACAAACAACCAAGTATGACTGATTATTATCTAGAGATGTGGGCTGTCGGATTGTATTTAGATGTAACACAGCAGCTCCCAACCTAAGGGTCGGGACCCCCACAAGGGGTCACAAGATAATTATGAGGGGTCGACAGATGATTAACAGGAAAGGAAAGCAGAAACACACATATATTTCTGCTACACATATCATGCTTATTTTGCTTATCTTTACTTTGTTTTTTTCTTGAGGAGTGCTAGATTATAATATCTTTTTTTGCAACTCAAAAAGGATATCCAATTCGGAAGTGCCTTAAGCTTGCATTCTTTCTAATAGCCTGCAGGGGGCGACTCCTCTGGTTGCAAAAAGAAGTCTGATTGTATAGAAGTCTATGAGAAAATTTGCTTACTTCACACTTGATTTATTACCTCAGCATACATTGTAAACATGAGTTTATGATATCAATCGCTAGTTTCAAGTCTTCTTCAATACAAGATGTTCAGTTAGTAAATTATGGTCCCATTTCGAGTAAAATAGACGTGGCTACTTTGTGATTGACAGTTCGCTACCACGCCGTTTCCGGGTCTGGGCTTTGTCTTAGAACTTTAATCCTTTCATAGTGTATTTTCAGGTCATGAAAGTTAATTATAACCTTTTTGGTCGCCTAAAAACGTCTCCAGCGTTGTATTGTACTTAGCTCCACCCTCTGGTGTCACTTCTGGTTGCAAAAAACCAAGATGGCGACGGCCAAAATGCTAAACTCGAGGCTTCAAGACGGCAGTCCACAAACCAATGGGTGACATCACAGTGACTACATCCAATTCTTTATGAAACTGTTGATAAGTGCTTACACACATAGGGGTCATACAAAGGTGAGGGATACTGCTGTACTTTCTCCATTCTTGGTAATCTGATTACTGTACTCTCTTCCTCCACATCCCCGCTTGTTATCTATCTGTGCATTATTATGCCTGCCTTCGCCAGACTTTGACATACTGTACATTTCACGCCTGTCACATGCGCACAACTTGTTGGTATTATCATTACAGCCTCCACAGTCATAACAGAGTCATCATTAGGGAAAATTGTCATCACTGTCAATATTGCCACCATCAACAGCCATAACCATCAGAATTATTCTCTTCATTTTAGCTGTCCTAACTATCCTAATTTCCTTCCTCCCTGCAGCTCTTCTTCCATTTTTTCCTCCTTATTTGGCTTTCCTTTCCTACCCTCCTTCCTTTTTTCGTACCCTTCAATTATCTTTTCCTACTTCCTTAGTGCCTCTATCTCCATCTGTCCCACCTCACACGTTGGCAGGCTTTTGCATGAACACAAAAGAGAGAGAAAAAATAAAAATCCAACTGGATGAGCAGAGGTGCTAATCACAATAAAATAGGGCTTTGAATTAAGAGTCGCAGCACAGCCCAATCCTCACCGCGGCGGTGCTTTATTGAATACATAATATTTCAACAAGAAATCTCTTTGTCGGGATTACTAGTTGAAACATGTTTTCTTTTTTAAAGTATTGAATATAGTAATCCTGTATGGAGGCACTCAGTGTGCAGCCGCCTTAAAGGGGTTTTAAAGAATTGAAGCATTTAAGATGAGAGTTCAGCGCACGGTGACAGGATGTAGAGAGATGAAATCGTGAACCTAATCTCAGGAGCTTGTTTATTAGGAGAGATAATGCACACGAAAGACGCGTATACGGTTTACGTGCATTAACTCAAACATAAAGTCAGAAATAACCCACACGCACAAATAAATGCTTGTATTTGTGGTCACGCTGTGACGCTGAAGTCTTGTATGTGTGTGTGTGTGTGTCTGTGCCAGAGGGCTGTGTATCATGCTGAGTTCATTCCAAAGACACAAACAACATAATATAAAGCTCAGCTCAAACAGAATTGAAGAACATCCACTGCCCAGGAAAAACAAGAAAATCAAAGGACTCAAAGGGCAGATTTACACAGGAACAAAACACCTAGACCTGCATTTATGGAGTCGTAATGCAGCCCAGGAAAAAAAAAAAGAAAATTCTGAGGTGACGCGAGGGAGCTCGAGTACTGGTGTGAAATCATTTTCATGTTAATGTCACGTTTTCGGGAACAACATCAGAGTAGCTTAGCTGAAGCACCTGCACAGCACAGCAATGAGGGACTGAGTTTGATCTTTCAGCTGGCGTGCATGTGGGAAAAAGAGGAAAAGGGAGCAATGCCAATAAGAGGAGTAAAAAGAAATTTAAATGAGGGAAGATGTGACTTCAGTTCAGTGCAAATTAGCTTTGCCAGGTCAACAAATATTTTGATGTTGAGCAGATTGCCCGGACCAGATGTTCCCAACTTCAACTTGAGATGACAATTTTGTTCACCCGGAGTTCACGGGAGGCTGAATCTCATTATCTTTCTGATGACACTTAAGCTCTTGACTCGGTTTTAATGTGAGCTATTACTGTGTCATCGTGGCATATTGTGAACGTTTTGTGCTAATTTGGGCGAACCTTTGACACGTCACTAGATGGCTCTGTCAGATGTTTGCAGAAACTGAACAAATTGTGCATAGTGTGACTCACTTCGCTGAGTTTTGCTCAACCAGCCCTCCTTCCTCAGAGGGGTGAGAAGGGATTGCTAACTGGGTGGTTAATAATTTGAAATCATCCAGCAGTTTCCGCTGCTTAGAAAGCAGGTTGACAGGGTTGTCCAGTCAGAAAGGCCCCGAGCGCTCTGGTTTTCAACGACAACCCAAACTATAATTAAGAAAACTCAAAACCATGTTCTGTTAAAAGAATAGTTCAATATTTGAGAAAACATATATTATTATATTATATTATGAGTATATTATTTACTCTATATCGATACCTTCTCAGATCTGTCCATTCAATATGAGCCTGCAGTCAGGAGACGATAAGCTTAGCATAGCATAAAGACTGGAAAGAGAAGGAAAACTAGCCTGGCTCTGTCCAAAGAAAGTCTGCCTACCAGCACTGGAGCACTACGGCTGTCAAAGTTAACGTGATAATATCGCATTAATGCAAATTTGTTTTAACAGCACTAATTTCTTTAACTTTATGACAGTGACTTTATGCAGTTTGGGGCAAGTCATAGTCAAATCAGCACACTGACAGCTGTTGTTACCTGTTGGGCTTGAGTTTACCACGTTTTGATTTGAGCATATTTCTATGTTAAAAGGGACTGTTTGTAACTTCTTACACGTATAAATCACCCGGGTCGGTGTCCCATGCGCGCTCGCATATGCGCACTCGCGTGTGGCTACGCTCTTCAGACAAGACTCCAACACAAACTACACGGAAGCACCAAAACCGTCAAGTTCTATCTAGTGAAGACCGTCTTGCAAAACAGTGTTGGCCACAGTCGTAGGATGCAGGGGAGACCGTAGCTTTGGTCTCCAGGGCCGTAGTCTCTGCTGTACTCTGCTCCTCTGCCTACTTGGCTTCACTCAGCTCGCTCCACCTCACGTGCATGCGCGCACACTACACACTGCAG
The DNA here is from genome assembly GCF_015220745.1 of Sebastes umbrosus. Classification (NCBI taxonomy): domain Eukaryota; kingdom Metazoa; phylum Chordata; class Actinopteri; order Perciformes; family Sebastidae; genus Sebastes; species Sebastes umbrosus. The sequence goes on along the minus strand of NC_051282.1, from coordinate 7,767,303 downwards.
AAGACTTAGTTTAGCTCTGAGGATATCTAGTGAATGTACAGTGGACGTTTGTGCAGAAATAACTGCTGCAGCTCCTCCAGACCAACAGAGGTTTTCCGCGTCTTGTGAAGTGACGGGGCTCTGCAGCGAGAAATGTTGTCGTCTCCGACCAGGTGCCGGTGTCTCTCTCCGGCCACGGTCGGGAGGCTGAAGCAGGAAAAGCCAACACTAGGATCAGCAGTGATTCATGGAGAGACCTCCGTCTGGTCAGCTGACATTACTGCCGAGCAGCTGAAATATAGAGTGATAGTGTGGTTTTAGCTGACGTGTGTCGCCTCACTGTTTTGAGCGATGCTCGTTCAGGTATATTTAGAGCGAGCACAAGCGCGAGCCCGACGCTGACTTTCGTTGACTTAACGGCCACAGGTGTCGCTGTTAAGAAGCATTTCTGATTCTTACAAACAGTCCCTTTAATGTACATTTTGAACAGATAAAAAATGTGCAATTAATTTGCGATTTAATGTGATTAATCATGGCCAATCACGCAATTAATCAAGATTAAATATTTTAATTGATTGACAGCCCTAGTAAAAAACACAGGTTTTGATGTTACAGGGACAGGAAGTCCAGTCTGTATGCTAAGCTAAGCTAAGCTAAGCTAAGCTAAGCTAAGCACCTGCTTGCTGTAGTCTTATATGAAGGTGGTATTAAATATTCTCACCTAACTCTGGGTGAAAGAAAGTGATTACGCTTTGTCACTATTCATTTAAGGTATTCTTAAAAGGCCCACACAGTATGTTCAATCTAATGACTTTATTAATGTTAATAAATCATTTAGTGATACTTTAGAAGTAAATCATTAAGAATATTTGCCAAGTTGGAAAAAATGTGTCTGGCTCCACTTCAAGTTGTTCTCATCAATGGCTCATAATTGATCTAGCAGAATTAATAAATGCTATATTGACTAAGGTTAACATTCACATTAAATATTCAGAACGTATAAATAAAAAAAAATACTCTCCTCTTATATAATTTTGATACATTTTTATGGCAAGGTAAAAAGCTTTCTCCCTCATGTTATTCACTAAATGTAGCAAAGGTAAGACACATTAGAGTACATGCCATCTCCCATCACATTAGCCCCTGCTTCTACCCTGACATACATCTATGTGGGGGCAAATCAATACTGCATAATGTGCCGATAGTTTCCTCCACGGAGATGCATCAGTCAGCTGTTATGGTCATCACTAAATACAGCAGGCAGTGATTCATCATCAAAGACAGACACTGACACCGAGAGACCTACTTTGACGAGGACGAAACGGAGCGGGGTGGGGGGGGCAGGAGGGACGGATGGAACGAGTGGCAGGGAGATAGATGAGGAAGAGGAGAGGAGTGGTGTCAGGGGGCAAAGTGGGGGGGGAAAGAGAACCGAAGGGAGGAAGATAAAGAGGTGAGGGCGGACTGAAAACAGAGAGACATTATGGACATGGAATGGAAAGGAAGAATTCAACATGTTGGGAAATGCTGTGCTCAAATGTGCTTATTTTCTTTTTTTTCCAAGTGAGATGAGAAGATCCAATTTCATGCCTGTGTGTTTTTGATAACAGCCGCTAGATGGCGCTGTGGAAGCGCTGCCGCCATTTCGGACCATAGCCATTAATGTATAAAGAGACGTCTGTAAATCAGAGGATAATTTTATACGATGCAAATCAGTTTCCCAGTACGAACACTTAAATAGCCCTCATTTAAATCATTGTGTCCTAAAAGTTGTAAAATTCACTAACAGCTGAAAGTTATTTTCTTCGGCATAATGACGGTGCATCAGACCCACGGGACTGCACCGCCCTGTATGCTCATATGACATATTCGGTTCTGCCAGCTTCCTGCTAGCTGTAATAATGGATATATTGGCTGTAATTCATCATTTTTATTATCTTATAAGACACCCATGGGCTGTATGCAGTAAGCCTGTACCGTGGTGGATGTATTAACGTTTCTGTTCCCAAACAACCGGCTATCGGCCAGTAGCTAGTAGTGCTAGTAGCAGGACATAAACAGAATTTAATGGAGTTGTAGGCTATTAACTAACACGCAGGGCAAAAGCACAGGACACAACCTCTTATTCATCCATGGTCTGTGGTCTGTTGGACATCAATTTTGGAGGTCATTGACGTGAAAAAGTTGGCGATTGCTCTCAAAATCTGTGCGTTGGATTTTTCTAACATCCATTCATGTCCATCGCTCACTTTATGCTCCTCTGGGAAGCCGCCGGCACTTTTTGGGTAGATGGTTTGTAATGGAACGATCAATTGACTTTCACTTCTTAGCGATATACGTTCTTTGGCTACATACTGGAACTATTTGTTGATGAACAGGTTTTGTGTGTGTTCATTTCACTTCAGACCGAGCCAGGCTAGTTTTCCTCCTGCCACCAGTCTTAATGCTAAGCTAGGCTAACCATGTTCTGTCAGCTCCATATTTTCACGCACAGACACTGCATTGATATTCATCTTCTAATCTAACTCTCAGGGAAAAAAAAAAAAAAAAACATACGCAAATTTCTCAAAATGTTGAACTATTCCTTTAAACCTGCATTGCCCAGCAAGTAAAGAGAAGGAGGGTTACACAAATGGGGGGATCTCTCTCCCTGCTGCTGCAACTCACTGCAGCACTCTGCTCTACTCAAATCTGCTCACATCCACACTCACACATTCATCATTAATATTACAACAACAAGCAAGCAGGAGAGAGGAGGATTGAAATAGAGCGCTTCTCTCACTACAGTGAGTGTATGAATACGTGCGCTCATGCACACGCTCGGACTTTCCTGGACATTAACAAAGTGCAATATAAGTGCTCTGCCCCAAAACCCCATCGTCATCTCTTAAGCTTTCCCATTTCCATTTGATTGGCTGCCAGCGAGGCCTGCAGAGTAATTGGCTGCATTTCATTGGCCAAGCAGACGGACAGCACCCCTGGGAGGAGTCCATCAGGCGATATCTGTTAACAACGCGCACAGACGCACAGAGTTTCACACACACACACGCACACGCACACACACACACACACACACATACACATACACATACACATACACATACACATACACACACACACTCACACTCACAGGGCTGGAGGGGAACTCCCTAATGCCTAATGTACCTTTTGCTATCACAGATGGGTCACTTTCATTTCTGGGCAAAAGAGCGATGAAGAGATAGAGATGCAGGAAAAAACAGTGGAGTGGAAAAGATTGGAGGAGAGGGGACGGCAGGAAAGGTACAGAGGATTGGATGAAACAAGGGAAGGGTGCAGGAGGGGAGGAGAGGAAGGAGGATTTTGTGAACACAAATACATGTCTCGATCATCGCCATTGGCTACCGTTGAGCTCCTTGTTTTTGCGGCTTCAGTCGGCCCTTATCAGCGCCTCTTATTCTGATTCAGCATGTTGAATAAGCATGAGTGGAAGTAGGTGAGGGTGAGCTGTGTGATCAACCTATTAAAACAGTAATTTCACACATTTATTAAATCCTTGTTTTTTGCCTCCACTTTTTCTTTTTTTCTTCCACAAGCAAAAGAGGAAAACTTCACAGTGCCAGCCAGTCGCAGTATTCCATCAAATCTCAATTTGAATTACAAGAAAAGAGCAGGATGAGACTCACAGTAATTTGTTCAGTTTATCTTTCTTTACCTCTTAGAGGTTAGAGTTGCAATAATTAGTCAATTAAAGCTAGGGTTGGTTAAGAAACTAGCACGCTAGATTTAAAAAAATGATCCAACCGAAAAACCCAGCCCAGTGTTGACAACTCTTTTCCAATGAAAGTAGCTATTAGCTCCAAATTAGCTCTAAATCTAGCACCAAAGGTCCCTAAATCTAGCGAGAAAGTGACCAAATCGGCAACACTGACAGTCCATTCAGGCCTTCCTCCAAAGCCACTGCCCCAAAATTATCTTTATAAATGTAAACAACAAACATGGCTATTGTTAATACTCACAGCTGTGAAGCTGGCAGCTTGTGGAAGACAAGTAATGAGTGCACGCAGGCAGGCAGGTATAGGTAAACAGGTACGTAGCCCAGGACATGTTTATTACAGTCCTGCCACAGCAAAGGATACCGGATTTTTTTCTTTTTTTTGTCTGACCATTTGATTTATTGATTGCTGTTGGGATGTAATGAGAATTTCAACTAATATAACAAAAGAAATGTTTTTGAAGAAGATTACCAACCCTAGCTTTAACATATGAGTTGAGCAAAAATACCACATTTGCAAGTTGGAGCTTCTGAAATGAGAAGATTCACAGCTTTTATTTGTGTTATGTGACAGCAAAATTGATATTTTGGGGGTTTGACATGTTAAAAGAGCAATCTAAATAGTTCCCTTTTGGCTCTGGGAAATTGTAAAGGCATTTAATCTCTAATTTGTGACATCTGACAAACAAAACACTTCATGATTACTCATGAAAATAATCTGCACATCAATTGATAATGAAAATAATTGTTAGTTGTCCATTGCAAGGGCAGAGCATACACGCATACTCTGTGGTCGGCTCGCAGTCAGCTGTAGCCTTGACAACATATTCTGGTGTAATTCAACAGAGGACATGTGGTGACGCAAAGCGCTTAATTGATCAGCCTTATATGGTCGGCTTGGTGAGTCAGGGCAATTTGAGGCTTTTGTTTGGTCTTGGTTTGTGCTAGACGCTTCCATGCTTTCAAGAGACAAATGTATGATATAAATCTGTCATTGGACATAGTCGCCATTAATTCGAAAATGTAGTTTCTTTGAGCAATTCAAAGGTGACGGTGTGTGCTATGGTATCTATATGAAGAAGAGAAGTGTTGAAAACCAGCACATATCACAATCTTTTCTGGATAAATAAAGGATAAAAAGAAATCATCAACCACAACAAGCACTCACTTAATTATAGGGAACATACTGAAAGTGCAAAGCCGACGCGTCGTTAACAGCCGAGTGTGACGGAAAACAAAAAATGAGTCATGCCATGACGCTGGTTAGAGGCTGACGAACATCGTGGAGGATCGGGGTCGTCCTGGCGCGGCCCTGCTGAGGTCTCTCGTACGAGGACGAAAGGACGGTAATACCATCTGACTTGAGTCGTGAGTGGAGAGGAGCATCTGTGGATCACTGCTCACACAACAGAGGGGGAGAGACTCAACTGGGTCACAAACACGTTCGTACGGCACGGTTTGAGCCACACGGCTTTTTGAAGGGAGACGCTAACATTTTTTGGGAATGAAGCTCAATTACAAGGATTTGGCGTTCCTCCCACACATGTATTCTTAACTGTGTGGTCTTTAAACAGCATGTTGACCATCACAGGTGCTTCTAGGATTCCCACTGAAAGTCAAAGTGAGGAAATTGTGCTTGGGTGAATTAAGAGAGGAGACAAAGTTGCTGACCTACTTTGTAGCTCTTAAAGTTTCAAATCCTCTTTAAAGGGAGACGGAGTTGTAGACACGAATTTGGCAACACACACACTCAAACATACAGTACATGCATGCACACACAAACGTGTGCAGACACATACACAATCACGGGGCCTGTGACCCCAGACACTATGAATAATGAAGCAAGTGCTGCTTTTATTTAACACCGCATTAGCTCTTTACATCACCTAATAATGGCAGCACTGAACCACACTAACACACACTCGCACACACACACACTTCTGGTGGTGCTCGATACGGTTTGTTAGTTTTCTCATTTGACTTGGTCTATTTTAGTCCTGCAAAACCCTCTTTCTCATTCCTCTTCTCTCTGATCCTCCTTCCTTTGTCTCTCTCTTTTATCTTTGCTTTTCTTTTTCTTCATTTTGTCTGCCTGTCCTCTCTCTCTCTCTCTCTCTCTCTCTTCTCATACCTCTGTTGGTATATCTCTTTCTCTCTCCATCTCTCTCCGTCTCCCTCTCTCTCTCTGAGCATTTTGTTGATGTCGGCGGTAAGAGCAGCATGTGATTGGCTGGGCCAGATAAGAGATAAGATTGTGATTTGTTTATGGAGCTTTTCTCTTCTCATCACACCCCTGCTGACTGCAGTGATGTTAATGAACATGCATACACATGCACATGCACTCTGCATCGGGGAAAAACAGGAAGGGAGATTGAAAAGCAGAGCATAAGAGAAGGGAGAAAGACAGAAGAAAAGAGAGCTACATGGGGTACAGTGGTGAGAAAAACAGTCGGCCTAATTTGCAAATCAAAGACGTTATGACTCACATATTTACTGCTAAATCAGCCAAAGGGGAAATGTTTCTCTCTCATTCCCTCTCTCCTTTTCATTTCACTTTCATTTCCCCCCATTTCATGCCTGCCTCGTGCTCGTCTGTATAATGTTGTTCTTAAAATGAAGTGTAGTTGCTACCCTTTAACATCCATTAATTCATCCTATGACTCCATTCTTGTTTGAAAACCTATAATGAGGTTGCAAAAGTGCACTTTAATCATGAATATGTCAACACATGTGAATCTTCTTCTGTCTGTATTTCTTATTAAGGATGTCAATGGATTAAAATATTTAATTGTGATTAATTGTCCATAGTTAATCGTGATCGCAAATGTACCTTAAAAGAGAGATTTGTCAAGTATTTAATACTCTTATCAACATGGGAGTGGGCAAATATGCTTGCTTTATTCAAATGTATGTATATATTTATTATTGGGAATCAATTTAAAAGACAAAACAATGACAAATATTGTCCAGAAACCCTCACAGGTACTGCATTCAGCATGAAAAATATGCTCAAATCATAACATGGCAAACTGCAGCCCAACAGACAACAACAGCTGTTAGTGTGTCAGTGTGCTGACTTGACTATGACTTCCCCCAAACTGCATGTGATTATCATAAAGTGGGCATGTCTGTAAAGGGGAGACTCGTGGGTACTCATAGAACCCATTTACATTCACATATCTTGAGGTCAGAGGTCAAGGGACCTTTTTGAAAATGGCCATACCAGTTTTTCCTTGCCAAAATTAACGCAAGTTTGGAGCGTTATTAGCCTACCGACAAGCTAGTATAACATAGCCAGTACCAATGGGTTCCTGAGGTTTTATAGTTTCATATGATGCCAGTATCTTCACTCTAGCTTTAATACTGAGCCCGCTAAAACCTTGGAATTGCAGGTTGCATCAATGCGTTAAAGAAATTAGTGGTGTTAAAACAAATTACAGTTAAAGTTATTACCGCGTTAACTTTGACAGCCCTATTTCTTGTATATGAATGTTATTTACTGTATAAGAAAACACGCTTTACATATTTATTGGTAACGTAAAAAGAAAAAGAAAAACTTAATCTGTAGTGATAAACAGGCTTCTTGAAGATGTGATGCTAAATTTCTGGTTTCGTTTCTACTATAAGCCAACCATGAGAGATTTCCCAAATGGGGAATAGTTTATTTTCACTATTTAATTCACTATAGAAGTGAGCCCAATGTGAGTAAGAGTTATAACAGTGACTATTATGATCATAGGTTTCATCTCCTCAACTGTAGTTGACATCTATGGAATTCTGGTCTTAATCATATCTAACAACCAAAATCTTTTCAGATGGAGGTCCCTGAAGCAAAATCTTAATAAATGGGGGTAAGTGACCTAATGTGTATCAATTTAGGCTGTCTTTGAAATTAAAAAAGGTTCAGAACCACTGCTATAAGTAACGGGCTCCTCTGGAGTACACTATTATATGCTACTTTTGGAAGGATACTGGTTATATTGTGCCCTGCATCCAGCCAGGGCTCTACCTCATACACTGTATGGGGTAATTATTTCCAATATTATAATTGCCATATTGTTGTGGAGGGAGACTTAGAAGGTTATTGTCATCATTATCAGCAGCAGTAATGTGAAGTCTTTACCTGAAACCCTCAAACTGTGTGTATGAGAGTGTGTGCAGGTGTGTGTGTGTGTGTGTGTGTGTGTGTGTGTGTGTGTGTGTGTGTGTATAGGTTTGAGTGTGCGAGAGAGGGAAAAAAAAACGGGGTACAAGGCAGGTGAAATGGAAAAAAACAGAAACAGACTGCTTGCATTTTCCTTCTGGGGTATTGCCATTATAGGGCACAAACAGTGACGCACAGACACACACATTCATTATATTGTGCACATTTCGAGCCAATTATAAAACTAAAGGCTAATTCTTCATTTTTAACATAACTGCACTCGTGTTTGTGTGGATGTGTGTGCATGTGTGCACAGCATCTATTCTCCCCCTCCAATGTCTGGAGGCTGAACGCGCTACACATGCAATCATGTCTCAGCATGCAATGAGGAAGAAGGCTCACATGCTAGGGAAGGCTGCACAATAATAGAATAATGCACTTTTCACAGGACACTGTGCAAACAATAGGGGTGGGAAAAAAATTGATTCACTTATGTATCGCAATTTTTTTTGAGATTTTGAGATTGATTTTGAAATACCAGAATCGATATATTCACCTAATTTGAGTCTATGCAGAGGTAAAGAAAGTTACAGCTTTCCTTGTTGTAGTCTGAGTAACGTGACGTCATATCCGTTCCGTATCCAACAACCAAAACAAGCAGCAGCTGGGCGCAGCGAGCCGAAACGATAAAGTACAAAACGACAAAGGGTCTGCGTGGATACGACCTGCACCCTCACATTTTAAATCCAAAGCAGTAAACACTTCACATACAGTAAAGTATGGAAACATAACATATTAGTTAGTTAGTGGAAGTTTACATGTGTGACTACGTCCGGTTTTCAAAATATGGTGTGAACGAAGGGAACTATACTGTATGTACAAAATACATACATGGAAATAAGATTGATTGGATTATATTCAACAGTATAGTATGAGTATAAAACATCACATGTCCCTTATAAATTAAAAAGAAAATATCACTAATTTGTGAGGGAAATGTCTTTATTCTTTGATTTTTGGGTTGCTGGAAAAAATGTAATAAACAATACCTGATAATGACTGATATATTTGACTTCAGGACATCTCTGACTACATACATACTAAAAATCAAACATTTTTACTGTATTAGTTTCGATATTTTCCAAAGTAAAAGTCTTTTTCCCAACATTTTCCCAATAGCAATATATATTGAATCGGCACTGAAGTACCGTGATAGTATAAAATCGGGAGATGGGTGAATTGTCCCAGCCCTAGCAAACTATTTCTGTTGTTGTTTTGTGTCTCTCTCAGTTTGAAACAGCTATTTTTCTTGTTCTTCCTATTTTATTTGCCGTCAGCAATCACTCCATATGTGCTCACACAGAGCCAGAAAAAGACGAGCCCCAGACGTGAGCCCCGTGGAGCCCCACTGTGATGAAGATGGATTCCCTATAAAGATAAACTAGAAGCTCCGTTCTGAGTCAGAGGTACCCACCCAGTGCTTCGGGCATTCAATTAAAACTGCACGATCAACTCCGTTAACAGCATACGTGACAGGATTATGATTGAGCATTGTCATCCGTTTTTACAAGGAGGTCATTCATTACTTTAAGAGAGTGTGGCTGCAGGATATGTAATGATATCACACCTGTCTTTGGCTATGCTGCAGTCCATAAAATGATAGGGTCTAAAAAATGTCTGATGAATGTGGCAGACAGCGTCTCTGTCAGACACCTACACACTTTGAGCTGTATACACGTGTGTAAAACTGCAATTCAGAATATGATTGTCTCCTCAGTCCCAGCCAGCTATCCTAAAAATAGAGCTGTTGAAGGGACATTAGGTTGGCAGGATGAAAGGTTGGTATTTCATCCTGCAGTGACAGACTGACAGCTCTAGAAAGCTCTAAAGTGCCCCAGAGGGAGAGCAGTTAGCCTCGGTGTATACATAATCTAGCTGCTTAGATGGACACATACTGCAAGCTATATATGTATTCTGGTGGAGCTTCAGACGCTGATACACTTGGGTTAGGCAGGTAACACTGGGAATTAGTAGAAACTGCAAAATGAGACCAGCAGTGTGCTGGAAATTGAGGTTGCAGCACATTGAGGTTTGTGCAAAGCTTTTTTTGTAGCTTCTGTGGTTTGTTGTTTACAGCATGTCTGATTAGATGTGTCACCGCGAGTATAAACCACATCATGTTTGTGGACGTCACCAAGCCGGGCGCTGACAGCAGGGTGGCCACCAACTGTGACCTCCCTGTTCCCTTTTGAAAACACTTAAAAATACCCTCTCCTCCATTTTCCAAACAGTGGTCTCCATTTTCAAAACGCAGAACACTGTCCACCTCCAATTTCAAACAATACTACGTATGTCCACTCCCCTTCAAAAAAAAACTAATAAGCTGTATGCCTCACTGTGTGGAAGTGACTGGGATCATTAATTTATATGTAAGACAACAGACTTTTCTAACTTTGTAAAACAAAATGTAACAAATAAATACATAGATATAAATTTACTGAAATGTTATTTAGCTATTATTAAAATAATAAACCGTACACCCGCAACTTAAAATCGTAACATAACTTAACAGGACTTACAATTCAAGTGTAAACCTTTTTAATGTAGCAACTTTATTTTTGTCATCTTCTACCTTCTCTGTCTCTCTGTCTCTCTCTTCATGTCAAACACACACAAAGTGCTGCCATGGTGGCGCTCACTTTGTGTCTCTTTCCTTCTTGTCTCACACCTCAGTCCTGACAATTGTGCTATACTATAAAGCATAAAGTTGGCGGTTTGGCCGGGTCGGGTTCGGGTGGTTGAGTAATGCATACTTTTAAATGTTGGGTGGGCGGATTGGCTCTCATAATGGATCGTTGGGTGCTACTGAACCGTGCATCATTAATGAACGCAGTCAGGAGGACTCAAACTATATGCAAAGCTGCATTCTTAATCATTTAACCTAAGATAAGATAAAATTCTATGTGAAATAAGTTTGCCTAAAATTACAGAAATGTTCAATATAATCCGATGACTAAACAGGAATAAGATTAAATAAAAAAAATAGCTGACAAAATTAAGAAAGAAAACATTTTGACTAAAATAAAATGATTTTTTCTGACTAAAACTCAACTAAAATGTTTTGAGTTGTCGTCGATTAAAACTATGAAGGATAAAAATGACTCAAGTGTTACTAAAACTAATAAGCATTTTGGTTTAATTTTAGACTAATCTAAATTAGCTGCCAAAATGAACACTGACATCATCTCCACAAACAAAATACCTGGAAAGTCCCCTCCGATGTAAATGAAACTGTAAGGTGCACCATGAAAACAGGCCATAATAAGGAGCGGAGAGGGCAACCCCTAACCTTTCTGAAGTCACAACGAGCTACTGAAGTGGCAAACCAGACATCAGGGCTCAATGGAGTGTTAAAACCTGGTTACACAACCAATAATTGATTCCTGACTGTTTGTGTTCATGTGTCCCTCTCTTTGTCCCTTTTCTTTTTCTCCTTCTCCTTCTCTTTTTCCCATTCCTACATTACCCCCTCCCTCTCTCCTCCTTCTCGCTCTCCCTCTGCAGTACAGTCTTTATCCTATTACGGCCTCCTTGCTTCTGTGGAGCAGTTTCAGTTGTAGACACAATGAAAAGTGGCAGGATACATTACTTAGCACCGCACTCCTCCCACCCTCTCTGCTTCTCCCTCCCTATCTCCCCCTTTCTTCACTCTCACTTTCAACAATGAATGCATTTTTTCATCATACTATGTTTTTGTCACTCCTTTGAGTTTCTCTCGCTTTGTCTTGCTCCAGTTTTTCCTTACTTGGTTAGTTTTCACTTCCTTTTTGTTCTGCAGCGTGCACCTGTCTACCAGTGACTGATTAATCCTAACTGTTTATCTGTCTCTTGACCTAGCTGTCTGCTGATCTCATCCACTCTGTACTGCTTTTATGATGTTGTTGTTGCCAAAGCTAATGCTTAAGAACAATCTCAACAGGGTATTTTCATCATTCTACCTTCCTCACAGACATCCAGAGAAACGCTTATTACCTAATCGTATTTTTGCAGAAGGGATTCATGTTGGGTAAGGGAAATTATTTGGGCATGGAAAACACCATGTTCATTAGTGAATAGTCAGATATTGTGGTTGTTCTGAGGAGCTCCCATTAGAAACATTAGAAATGTTTTGCACTCTTTCAAGCTGGAGTAGTCGAAGGTATTGATGTGTGCACAGTGAATCCCTTCTGAATGAATAAAAGTGGCCAGAGGTCACCTCTTAAGCGCTTAACATTTGAGTGACTTGAATAGGGCCACAGGCTGTATGCATTGTATTGGTAGCAATCAGCAACCACTGAGCCGAGTATTCGCTGGATTAGCGTTCTTGTAATGGCTGCTAGATGCAGACTCCAAGAAAACTGAGTGCACTGAAGCGCTTAAATCAAAGTCAAATTTTCAAAAAGTCAAAAAGAACTTCTTTATAGCTAAAGTCGGCTTTTTGTGAAGATTTTGAGAACAAATCTTCCATTAAGAAGATATACAAGCTTAAAAGGATTAATGTGTTTAGTATGGAGGACAGAACATGCCAAAATAAATAAACAAATGGCTCAATAAATAAATCAATATGCCATTAAGTGTACTAAAAATAGTATTGAAAAATAAATGTAGGAATTAATTAATTGATAAAATCTGGCAAAAATCCATATTTCTGTTTTAATTTGCTTGGTTTGGAGAAATAAATAAGTTTTGGGAAATAAATAGGGGGGAAATGGAAAAAAGGAAAATAATGCAGAAATAGTTACATAAATAAATACATTTAATACTGTATAAATACATTTAAAAATGCATTTAAATACATTTTGAATGCAAAAATACATAAATAAATACATTTAAATGTTACTACAAAATAAATAAATGGGGAAATTTAATAAAAGAGTAGATAAATAAGGGAATTAATACAATGGTAAATAAATAAAGAAGCACATTAAAAGAGAAATATCAATTTATGTCACATTTATCAATCACAATATCACAATTTATCAACTGCATTGTCTGTATGACCTGCAATTAAATTGATTTTACTTATATTTTATTTTCTTCATCCATCTAATTGTTCAATTGGCATGTTTAGTTGGTAAACCAGACCCAGGTGTGTTTCGGTCATTTAAAACATTCAAAAGGTCAGTTTTGACACAGTAATGACTATCAGCCAAAGGGATCTGCTTTTGGGAGTTCTACAAGTATTTGTTTCTTCTGCTTCAAAAATGCATTAGTCTAGTCATTGTTTTATCAGCAGACATAAAGACGGGTCATATATTTCTTTTTGCTGGTGATACCCTCTTATATAAGTTAAATAGACATGCACACTAGAGCTGCAGATTAATGCACACAGCCTCTGTGTTACCTGGTCATATTCTCTCTATCCCTCCGTCTAGGTGCGCCAGGTAGCTTGGCAGGGAACCAGAGCAGTCCCTGCTGATGGAAAGGGCTCTGAATAAAGCAGAGGTTTTATTTGACGAGCCCTGCATGGGGACCTGATGGCCGACTGGAATGCTCCCAGGGAGAGAGAGCTGATCTCTTTATCTGTCCGTCCTGTATCCTATTAGAGTATCACCTTCCATCACACCCTTCATTCAAAGGATGAGAGCAGCTTTTGCTAAGCTGCACTCTCCCTCACGCCCTCTCTTTACCTTTGCTAACTGCCTCTCTCCTCCTCCCTCCCTCCCTCCCATCTCTCTTCTCTCCTCAACCCCTCAATCATTACCACACATTTTCACTCTTTTCTCTCATTTTCGCATGCACAACATGTCCTCTTAATGACAAAATAGGTTGTCGGTCATTGCCTGTTCTTCTCTAGTGCCCTGTTACACAAAAAAAGCATTCAAAAATAATGTAATATTTAGGCATACTTAGGTTAAGATTAGAGAAAGATCACCGTCATGGCTAAAAAAACAAGACTCGGTCAAAACCGAGTATATGGCTGGACCGTTTCAGTCTGTGAATTTGTGGCCAATTTGTTATACAATTAGTCAGTGGTCATGTCTATAATGGTAAATCCAGAGGTACATGTCCACCAGGTTCAGCAAGGACGCTAGGGGACGCACTGTTCAAGTGGTGATGTACCCTATCATGGAATGCACCTGATTGGTCCCTGGTTTTCTGCTCGCCGTTTCAAACAAGAAACAACACGGCGGCCTGCTCGTAAACTTTCTGTTATTCCGTCTAAACAATCCATCAAAATCTACTTCTGAAAATATTTGAAGCGAGAAATAGGCTATGCTTCTGCTGAATCTTGTTTCATTTTAGAACTAGATTGCCTAGTTTGACAGCTTGGTCCGAGTTTCGTGAGCCGGACGCGCGCAGTTTCAGCCTTTTCATTTTTGAAAGAGCAACAGCCAATGAGGAAACGCCAACACACGGCCAACCAATCGTGTAATTTCATCACTCAGTCACTCACTCAGTGAGTCAGTCAGTCAGTCAGACTTTTGCGTTTGTACGGCTGGCCCTCTGCGGTCCAGCCAACAACAACATTGACTGTCAGTAGGAAAGAGGAAGCAAACAGCAGTCCTTAGTGTCCACGTTACACGCCACCTTGACCTTCTCCCCAGGAGCTTTTGCCGTGTTAACACTACGATACTTCTTAGCTCCTGAGGGACACCTGAAATAATTCACATGGCCACAAAAGGTCTCTTCTGTCACTCTCGCTGCTCCACACTCTGTCACTCCCTCATTTCTTTTTCTTTTTTTTCCCCAAAAGTAGCAGCTGCTGGCCAGAGAACTGCTGAGGCAGCACTGGGTCCAATTTCTGAAGCACCACGCAGACCTCAACAAACAACTGATACCCAAAACACAGCGGCAGAGAGAGAGAGAGAGAGAGAGAAAGTGAGAGGGGAGAGCGTGACAGAAGAGTTGCCGATGCCCAGAGCTGCCAGCCAAGAATCGATAAGGGATAGACCGATGACTGTAGAACAACCCCGCTGGTACAACCAGCTGCAAACCACACACACACACACACACACACACAGACATATAGAGCAAACCACCCATAAGGGAGCCAAACTTGCAGAGGCAGTCATGGATCTTTGTATTCTATTAAGTATAGCAGATAAGACACACAGGTTGTTTGCAGGTCCACTGCGGTTTTACTGATGTATACCAGGGACCTTGTAGCTGTCTTGTTCATTTATTCAACTTTGTATATCTGTGTTTTATAGTAGGGGAAGTTAGAAAGAGGAAGAGGAGGTGTTGGTCTGTATCAATCTATCTATCAGTGTGTGTGTGTGTGTGTGTGTGTGTGTGTGTTTGTATAGCGGCCAGATTGACACCATTATGTCTACTCCCCTGCCCTCCACTCAATATAAGCCAATTCACCCTCATTATTCTGCTATTAAGCAGCTTTGCATCGGTACATATGACTGTGGGAATGTGCGTTTCAGTATGTGTGTTTGCGTGTGCAAGAGACAGGAGGCAGGTGGGAGTAAGGGAGTCATATCGCCACAAAAAATGCCCTCATCTCTCTCCAATATCTGCAGTACGTTACCCCTCCATTCACCTCCCCGTCACCCCTCCCTCTGTTTTTTGTCGCCGTAATCTGTTCAGGGCGACCCAGCCCTGAACTTTTAATAACGATAAAACAATAAGGTGAATACAACAGAACAATGAGCCCCTTTCTAGGCAATTGCACAATAAAGCATTTACACTGCCAAATGCTATTTATTTTCAGAATGAAAAATGGGCATTTCAGCCTCGGTTTATTGTGTAGAGTCACATGCAGGGCTGCTTTTATTATACCATTAGTTCTCCTGCTTTTTAGAACACAACCGACCAGTTACAACTTTCTTACAGCTGTCGGTCTTAAAATGGGTACAAGATCGTTGGTGTGTTTTATTGGCGCTCACATATTTCTAGACACGAATATTTAATGTAAATACTGTTGCTAATTTGTCAACAATCATCCATTTGAAACTAAAAGTCACATGAATCTCTGTGAAGTGTCTTCAGATAACTCCGCTTGTCTGTGTCACAACGTCGCTTAATTTCTCTTCTCTCACAACCTCATCGATCTCTCCCTCCTCTCCTCTTTCTCTCCTTTCGTCTCTTACACTTCTGCATCCCTCCCTTTTCCTCTCTTCCCCCCCTCCACTCTTATATCCCTTTCTCTCCATTGCTCTCTTTTTGTCTCCTTCATCACCATCTCCCACCATACCCCGGTCTTTCCAACCCTTCTCTACTGCAGTGAAGTCTGCGCACAGGAGTGTGTGTGTGTGTGTGTGTGTGTGTGTGTGTGTGTTGTCAGGTTCACTAGAGGCTCAGTGGCAATCGATAAGTATTTGGGCAGCGGCTCAACATAATTATGGAGGGATACTGAGAATCACCCTGGCTGGACACTGTGTGTCTCTATATGTGTGTGTGTGAGTAGTTGCTACCTGCCAATGGTCACTCTCTCTGGCTCTCTTTCCCCTGCAGCCACCAGCCCTCCAAACTTCTCTCCCTCTCTCTCTCTCTCTCTCTCTCCATTGCAGTGTTGGTTGATAATAAATTACTACGGATAAGTAGCAGTCCTGCTTGTGGCCTCAATTCCCTGTCTGCAGGTCTAAACCCTTATGTTTCTAATACAACACATCACCATGGGACTGGCGCCTCATACAGGAAGTGTTTATTTTCATTTCAACCATGCTGCATGAGTGTCCTTATATTTCTCCTCCTATTCCCTTTTTAAAGACTTTACAATGTGCTTACATAACAGAATAATAAGGACAAATGAATCACTGATGATGGCCTGAGAAAGCTGGTTGTGACAAACCTTATATCGCAATAAAATGCTTAAAGGTCCTATATCGTAATCATTTTCAGGTTCATACTTGTATTTTGTATTTCTACTAGAACATGTTTACATGCTGTAATGTTGAAAAAAAACCTTTATTTTCCCCATACTGTCTGCCTGACTATGCCTGTAGTCACTCTCTGTCCGAAACGCTCCATTTTAGCACATTTCAACGGAATTGCGTTGCTAGGCAACAGCTTGGATCCATGTTTACTTCCTGTCAGCTGATGTTATTCACATACACTGCAACAGGAAATAAACTGGGACACATTTTGAATGTTTATGTTTAAAACCGTGTAATGGTCTAAATATTGTATATTTGTGACATCACAAATGGACAGATATCCTAACCGCTTGTTTCAAACGCACAATTTCTGAATACGGGCTGTGTGTATTTCTCTGTATATTGAGCGCTTTGATAGTTTAACAGTATTTATGGAGCACTTAAATCTGCTTTACAATATAAAAGAAATGAAAATCTCACTTTTTAGAATACGGGACCTTTAAAGCGACAGCTCATACCAAAATCAGAAATACATATTTTTCCTCTTACCTGTAGGGCTATTTATCAGGCTAGATTGTTTTGGTGCAAGTTGCCAAGTATTGTAGATATCGGTCGTAGAGATGCCTGCCTTCTCTCCTATATAATGGAACTAGAAGGCACTCAGCTTGTGGTGCTCAAAACGCCAAAAAATTAATTTTGAAAAACTCATGACATCATGACACGGTTTACTCAAGATAATCCACAGACCTTGTTGTGAGCAGCTTTAAGTGGGAACTATTTTCTTTTCACCGAACTACACCCGCCATCCGTATCACCACGCAGAAGGAAGCGGACATCTACTCGTGGACAAGAGGCTCATGTGTATATATTTTATAACTAATCGATACTGCTAGGTCACCTAGCACCACTCGGTAGAAAAAAATATATATATTTTCAACTTTTTTGTGAGCAGTTTAATGTAGGAACTATTTACTTTCTACCGAACTACACCCACCACCTAGCACCACTGAGCTAGCTATCGTTACAGGCCAGCCGAGGAGGATGCCGTTAATGTTTACATCTTGCGTTGTCAAGAGCACCAGCCTCTCGTCCATGAGTACATGGATGTTTCCTTCTGCGCGGTGATATAGTTGGCGGGTGTAGTTTGGTAGAAGAAAATAGTTCCAATGTGAAACTTCTCACAACAAGGTCTATGGATTATTTTTGATTAACCAGGTCATGATTGTGTGATGAGACATTGCTGTTTTCCAAATGTATTTTTTTTCATCTCTATGGCCGAGATCTCCAACACTCTGTAATTCACAACAAAACCATCTAGATTGATAAATAGCACTAAGAGGAAAAATATGTATTTTTTTAATTTGGGGTGATCCTTAAAATCAACCCCACCAGCCCCTGCACTTAACCCTCCTGTTACCTTCAAATTTAGACTATAAAGACTATAGACACAAAAGCATTAATTCTGAGTTGTCATAATTACGGTAATAGGTGCGAAGCTTTCAATCACACAGAGAGAGAGAAAATAAGGTAGTATACCCACAGAGTAGTAATCACTGCATTAAAGCTCACCGCCCTGCATAAATCTGACACACACAGCGGCAGCTGCAGCTGCAGCAGCAGCAGGGCAGCGTGCGTGTAAGAAAGTGGGATTTTGATGACAGTAACATCTGCATTTGACAAACAAGCCCGCCAGGCGTAGAGCAGCAGTGATATGATCACTGTAAATCACAGACGTGATGATGTTTTCTGAGGACGTGGGAGTGTTTCAGATGGAACATTAAAGTCAAGTGTCTGGCTTATGGCTGACAGGTAAAGAGGGTCTTTGTATAGGTAGACTGGCAAAGTGTTTACATGCATATTACTCTAAGCGGAGAGGCAAGTGGGACGAATAGAGATAGAGATATATGTACGTACGCGCACACACGGACGCACACACGCGCACAGTTAACATGCCAGAAACAAAATTACATATGAGAATCATGATTGATTCCCACAGTACTGAGACGGCCTGCAGCTCTGAGTCTCAGGGCGCAGTACACACACACACGCTCGACAGCAAGAAGGATGATGAAGCTGCTTTCATCCTATTCGTCCATCCGTGTGTTTGCTTGTGTGTGTGAGAATGTGCGTGCGTGCGTGTTAAAGTGGCACAAGGAGGAAGCTGAGAAAATCACATCACTCTGCTTGCAAAGCCCCGTGGGACGACAATCACAGCGTATTTCAGGAAGTCTTTGAGAAGCAGACTCGCCAGGGACTCAGGTGTGTGTGTGTATGTGTAGCCTATGTGTGTGTATGTGTAAGAGGGAGAGAGGGAGTTATCTGAAAAGCAGGTACACAGGCTCAGGACATCTTTGGACTCAGTCACTTTCCCGGCTGTATTTGCACCCAGAGCACGACATTCAAAAGTTTACTGGAAAGTCAAGTGGCCTGGGAAGATAACAAAATGGCCGACTTTTTCACCGCTTAAATAAGCTCGGGTGAACTTTCCTCGCGCCGGCACAAAGCTGCTACATCGGGGCTTCTTATTAAAATATGCATGGTTGTTTGGTTGACAACCAAGATGTTGCTTTAAAGAAAATATAATAATCCAAAGCAATAACAGTCATGTTTGAACTCCTTTAAAGTGTCAGGTATAAATGCTGTAATAAAGGGGCGATAACAGCCCTAATGACTGGGAGAAAATTAACAGGATATGGAGAATTGTGGAAATATATTCTGCTTGAAAAGACACCAAACCGTTAAAACAGAGATAATGAGCAAAATTGTGTTGAATTGTTTTTGCACACTGTATTAAATCAAAATCACTGAGTGGCTATAGGGCATCTCAGAAGTCACAGGAAAAGAGTATTTGCTCTTTTTAAATGTCAATGCAATTCATAAATACATTTATTTTTTACTGGTAAAATAGAAGTGTGTCTGTATTCCAGTTGCTACTACAAAATGAGTTCACTTGCATTAGTTTTTTTAATCTGATAACCTAACTGTGTAAATGATTAAAAGAGTCATATTTTACATCTGCGACAGACACAGTTTTCATCTGCATGAATCTCACTACTAAATATAAACCAGGATTAAGGTTTGGATGATATTCCCTATCTCTCCCCAGTGAAGAATGTTTAAAGTGACACTTCTCTCCCCTCCTTCCCTTCTCTCTCTCGGTCTCTCTCCCACTCTAAATCCTGTCTTATCTCATCCTGTCCTTCCCTCCAGCTTCTTCTCATCATTCCACTTAAACTCTTTCACTAATGAGTTCCTCCTCCTCCTCCTCCTCCTCGCCCTCTTCCTCCTTCCCTCTCCCCTCACCCTCTTCGCCTTTTCAGTCTTCTCCTGTAAAGACAATGTAAACATCACGGAGGTGGAAAAGGAGAGCGCTCGCCGACTGCAGTCCCATGACTGAATGTTTGACTTTCTGGGGAAAGCAGAGTGTGGAGCAGGAAAGCAGGGAAGGCTCCTTCCCTTTGGAATAACAGATACTAATTAGGTGGGATCTTTCAAAATAAAATACAGTGTGATACACACATATAGGAACACAAACAGAATAAACGGTAGGGCAGTCGCGGTGAAGGAATTTTCCCTGTGGCGATAACGATTGGCTCAACAGTGCGATATGCGGTATTATTGCAACTTTTTGTTTTGCTAATTACTTTAATTTATCCTGATTTCAGTGCTACATAAATAAGCTTTACTGTTAGGCTATGATTAGGTATATTGTTGCTTTTTAAATGACAAACACTTTTAAAAGAAATTAAATACTTCTTTATTGTTAAATGCAGAACAAAGAATGAGGAGCATCATTTTTTTTCCAGCTGCGCTTTGGTTGCGTTGGTTGCTATGATACGGAAAATCAAAATATCGGCACAAGATAGAGTACTTGCTCTGGATGAAGGGAACCCGCTGGTCTATGTGTATTCATTTCTCCTCCATTGTTGTTGTTGTCGAGCACTTGTAGCCTACATGGAGGATGTGACAGTTGGTCTGTGTGGAGTTTTACCCAAAATTGAACATTTGTCAACTCTTACTGGCCAGATAAAAAGCATCATACATGCAGCGCTCCGCGCAGACTAGACGCTCAGCGACTCTTTCAAGCTGCTGCCGTTTGTAGCAAAGTGTAAAAATGCAGCACTCCCATCCATCCATCCATTATCTGTAACCACTATCCTATTCAGAGTCGCAGGGGGGCTGGAGCCGTTCCCAGCTGACATTAGGCGAATGCGGGGTACACCCTGTACAGGTCGCCAGACTACTGCGGCGTGAACATAGCGGTTGTGGCGGTAGCTTACTACCTACTAGCAATAACAGAAAACAAATTTAACTAAAAGACCCAAATACAGACAAATGCAGATGCAAAAATGACAGTTTATCAAATACTTGGACCAGTCGCCAGTTATGTTGACTGAAACCAGGAGCCAGTTATTAACCAAATATACAAAAACACACACAAATATGTACTCACACTGAAACACTCTGTTAGATAGGTGTTGGTAATCAGAGAAAGACTAATTTGACTGGTTATATTGATGACTCAGGGTCTGATATGGATCTTTGCTTGTGTGGATCTATCTGTGTTTGTGTGGGAGTGGAAATGTGTGTGTAAATATGCTCAGTGCACACATGACGGGCTTGTATGTACTCAGTTATTGTGTGTGGGAGTGTAATGAGGTCTGAGTTGCGGATCCATTGGGACTAACGGTGATTTTATTACAAAATAGTGAGTGTCGTCAAGCTTCTTTACATACTGTATTTACTCTTTAAATCCTCTATTTGAAATCATTCTAATGCATCTAATTACCCTGAGATTTAAGATGAGTTTAGGGTCCCATGGTGATCTAAAGTTATGGAATTTTGTGGTATGAGCATCTATCTGAAATATCTGTGTTTTTCCAGCTTTCACAGCTTAAATTGATGCTCCTTGCTGTGGGATGAAAACCTGACTGCCGGGGCGGTGTGGAAAGCAAAGGAAACTACAGAGAAGTGCTGTGTCTGTCAACAGGTCAAAGATCAACCCCAAAAGTGAGCTGCCTTTATTTGAAAAAGAAACCTTCCTGACCAAAAAGTCAAGAATAGAAATCCTGTGGTTTCTGTCCTGAGTTCCAGAGATCCTCTGGCAAACTGACACATCCACATGGAGTCATGAAAGTCTACAAAACCATGTCATAGATTCTTTTATTGTGAATAGATAGTCGAAAACGGTGTTGACTTAGCAAAGGAAGGATTTGAGGGGAGGTGCGATAAGAGTTTTACATCCACTTGAACAGAGCGGAGACCAGAAAGGAGCAGGTTAGTGTTGGAGTCATATTGAATCCAGTGGAGCACATCGCTTCCTTCCATTCCTCTCCGCTCTCTTATTCTACATCCTTCTCTCCATTTCTCTCTCCATCACTCGGCCGCTGCAGCTGAGAGGAGGCTGGTGACCCTGCAGCAGTCTGTGTGTGTGTTTCTGTTTGTGTATCTGTGTATGTGTGTGGCAAGGCTAATGGCTATACAACAAACTCCCTCTCTGACAGTTGGCCAGCAGAGAGCATGCTCATAGCAGTGCCACGTAAAGTACATGGCGGTTGCAAGCGCTGCAGACCAGTAATGGGAGTTGTGATACATTTTATTGTACTGCTGTGCCTTCCCTTTCTCTAACCCGCCCTACTCAAGCCTTACTTACTGCATTTCTCGGTATACTACTGAGAAATAAATATATCTGTCAGGTGTCACAAAGCTGTCATAAAACACCTACTTTGCTCCAGTACTCAAAAAGAATCTGCGAGGCAGCTGCAGAAATGTCAATCTAGGATAATATACTGTATGCAGGATTGGGGAATTGTGTAACAGTAACTGTACATGTCGGCTGTACAGTGATTTGTACTCAGGCTTGCCTTGAGATTCTCCACAAGCCAAATATTCTGAGGCAAAAAATCTATCTGCATTTATATTCCAATCAGCCTTTTACTGTTTCATTTTGTAATTAAAATAATAGGAATTTAGTCCTATTTAATATGAAAAATAACAGGAATTTAGTCTTAATTAATATGAAAAATAACAGGCATTTATTGTGCCGTCAAATGGGGTCGTGTTTATCGTGTTCACAAGCAGAGTCCATACAAATTCCCCCCTCTTGTGGTATTCACGACCTCGTAAGAGGAAAGCTTCTGAAAGCTCCGAGTTTACGACCTGTGACGTGTTTGTTGATGTTGTCAGAAATGGAGGAGACCATGGAAGTTGATTTTTTTGGTGCATAATAAGTGAATATATTGTAATTTTAGTCGCAAATTGTTACTCTTTGTAATTTTATAATATGTCTGAGGAAAATTATGATATTCATTATGCCTTTGCATTTACTGCATTATGTTACCCGATTGCTAGTATGCTGAATTGTTAGCCCCTGTGGCTTCAAGACGCCGACACTGACATTAATATTGCCGTTGCTTAGCAGCGGTGTTCTCACAACTTAACCACTGGAATGCCAAGCATATTGTGTACACGACTTCCCATGTTGTAAACACAAGCTCACAAGTTTCATTTGAAGACACCATTAATCTTATTTAATATAAAAAATAACAGGAATTTAATATGAAAAATAAAAGGAATTTAATGTGAAAAATATCAGGAATTTAGTCCTATTTAATATGATAAAATAACAGGAATTAAGTCTTATTTAACGTGAAAAATGACAGGAATGAGCAGTTTGGGGGAATATATGAAGTTCAGAAATCCATTGCTATCAACCACGATTATAATATCAATATACAGTAAAAATGTTTGCCTTACTGCACACTTTGCAATTTCACCACCCTTTTACCATCTTGCACAGGGTGCACATTACACATTGACTGGATATACTGTATGTATGTTGTGTTCTGCCTGAACCGGCTCGCAGACTTTGCTCCATGATAAGCAAACTTACTACGGAGCATTTAACATTTTAAGAATTGTGAATATCGTACTGAAAATGGAGCCATATATGAACCTAAAGACAAGACACTGAGAATTACTCTAATATCTAAGAGACCTAGTATTGTTTACTTTTGACTATTAATATCAATAGTTGCTCATCATCCTACTGGCCCAAACAGTCACCATACACTGATGATCATCTAAGGCTTTCTAACCATTTCTCCTTTTGTGTATCTCTGTCCCGTTTTTCCTGTTTGAGGGAGGCAAAGACTCGACTGGAGCTGATCGGCTGGATGGCCAAATCTTATTTCATGCTTGTTACACACACAGACACACACACACACACACAGAGTCATCCTTCCGTTAGTTGCAACAGGCTAATTGGGCTTAGGCAGAGGGAAGCCTGGGGCAGGAGAGGGAGAGAAGGGAGAGGGTGAGGAGGTGAGGAGGAAGAAGAGGCTGTCATTATGAACACTGTGGACGGAGGAGATAAAGGTTAGTGTTATCGACTCCTGATGCCCTGCTACATCCTCCTGCCCTGCCCGGTGAAAGACACAGAGATGGTACTGATACAGAGATGGAGAGAGGGAGGAAGGAAAGACAGATGGAGAGGAGCAAAGAGACAGAAAGCACTGAGAGAGAGGAGGAGAGATGATGCCAGACAATAAGGGTGTAATATATTTGTGCGTATGTGAGTGTGCCATGGGTTAAATGTGTGTGTGTCAGTGTCTCATAACCAAGGTCAGGTTGCCTGGAGGCAGTTCATCCCAGTTGGCCCAACTAAAGACAGTAGCACAGGAACTCTCCTTTCTCTCCTCCCTCCACTGCTCTTCTCCTTCTGCCCTTTTGTTTCCTTCCCTTTTTCTCCCGTCTCAGATTTAAATCCCATTTTCTTTATCTTTGTCCCTTCTCACTCTCTCTTCTCTTTCCACTGCAGGAAAAAAAACAAAACTATGAAAGCAGTAATCTCTGAATAGCAATAAATCTGTGTTTGTGACAAAAAGATGCATTTCTCTCTCCCCTCCTATCTCATCAAGAGCTTTCTACTTCAGGTTCCACACTCTGTCTCCCTGTTTCTCCATCCGTCTCCATAACTCCACTCTCTCACCTCAATAACCAGGTTGAAGGCAGAGAGACGCTCCATTATCAGACACTTCTTCCTCACAAATACTTCAGATTCACTAAGCTTTGTGCTGCATCCACTGGAAGCATTAAAGTGGAACAACCTGGAACTTTTACTTCAAACGATCTTTTCCATTTAAGAGCTTAACAACCATAACAAACCCAAATAAATAGTGTTGACTTTTGTAACTTTAACCTAATGCAATCAAGGTTAAGTAATACATTAATTGCATTACATCCATTAGAGTTTCTGTGTTTAAATAATTGCAGAGTGAAGTAGTCTATAGCAGGGCCTGCAAATAAATCATATATAATTGTAAGTAGAGGGTTAACACAGTCTGAAACTTAGATTTACAGTCCTTATCACATTGCAATAAGGTAACATCAAACCAGACTTCAGTTTTAAATAACACCATGGAAATAAGAGAAAGAATAAAAGCACACATTATGAACAATCAATTCCCTTGTGGTTGTGGCTAAATATTACTGTCTCAATGGGAAACAATGAAATAAAATAAATGACAAGACTTTGTATTCCTCATTCTTTAAAAGCTTCTTTCACATGTGCAAAGATGTGTACATAGCTCATACCACAACTTTTGGTTTTGATTCAACACCAAGTAATACCAAGGAAGGTATAGCAAACAATGATTCCAATACTTATTATAAACAGTATAGGCTTGCCGCGGTAGTCGGTGGTCGGGGACACACCGATTACATTACTTGCCGTTTTGCTTCTTGATTAAAAAATAAAACCTGTTTAGTTAATTTTGCGTGTCAGCTGCGTGTTCAATCAATACAGAGTCGGACGACGGTAACTACAAACTGAAAGTGAAAGTGTCTGCTCCGCATGGAGTCTCAGGACAGAGTAGCAGGTGTCATATTTCACACACACGGGACGAGAGAGAGTTGACAGACAATGCGATGGCGGAGGATTTGGTGTTAAAAGTGAAAAAGCAAAAGCGCCTATTTGGCAATTCTTCAGATTTAAACCAAATACTATGAGGGAATCATAACATTAACATTAGGCAATCACCGTACAGAGGACGGAGCGGTCACAGCTGGTGTGCACGGCACCGGGTGGAAACCTGCTGCCCCGCAGTGAAAGCTCGACCGAAGAGGCCAGACACACAGCAACGTTAAAGATCAAAGTAAGCGCTCTACAGATATCGAGCGTCATCTTTTCTTGTAAAATGTCCGCTGTAATCGGTAACACCAGTTTTGTCACATTTTTATTAACTGGTGGGAAAATTTCCTGACATCCCTAATAAAGGGGAGGTTGGCATTTATTTTCAAAATGTGGAGTAACTACACCTACCTCCCAGCTAGTCAAATACGGCAGTTTGGTCACTGAACCTACGCTTCAAACTATGAGGCTATAGGTACCCCTCTAGCGTCTGTTTTGTGTCAGCGACGGCGTCTCACTTTCTGCACGTCTTTTCAAAATAAACTTCCGTGATCAGAGGAAACGTACAGTTTCCGCTCGTTATAAGCAAGCGGTGTCTCTTCAAATAAACTGCCAACGTAGGTTTACTTAGTATTTAGATTTACGTACTTAGGCAACAAAAGTACTCGGTTAGGCTTAGTAAAAGATTGGGTTGAAATAAGTACTGTATGTTTGTTAAGTAACTGGCGTTAGTTAAGTAGGCTAAGTAAGTCACGTAGGCCTAACCAATGTTGACTTGATTTCACACGGGACATGTCACCTGTGTGAAAATCCTGTGTTTGTTTGAACCTATGTGGATTTTCTTGCTCTTTATACTACATCAGTTGCTCTGACAGTCAAATTGCATAAAAAAGTAAACTTTCTTTTACTCAGATTTTATGCATATGGTGGTGTGTTCTTTATACTATGACAGTTTTCCTAAAATTAGATTTAACAATTCACAATATCTCTTTGCTTACAGTATCGCAATATGTTGCAATGTATTGAACCGTAACTCCTGGATCACGATACGTATCGTATCGGCAGATTCTTGTCAATACACAGCCCTATTATTTGACGTGTTGGAAGTGAGAACGGGTTGCCATGTGGCAGAACAAATAGGCCTTTTTAATAAGGACATTAATGATGACTCATGTGTGCATTCATGTGTCTCTGTAAGATACACCAGTGATGTTCAACATCAGGGCCCATCTACATGACATATAGGTAATTTATGTTCTTAGTTACACCTGTGCATTTCCTGCTATGACAGCGTAGTTGAGTAATACATTTAATTGCAGTGCATCTCACATTGGCAATAAGGGGCACCGTTAACACTTCTACTCGCTGTTTGTCGCATTCATCCTCAAAAGTCCATATTCTTGCAGAAGTTATTGAGTGAGCGCCATGTAGGTTAAGCGGGGAAGGGGAAGGCATAAAATGCACTGAGACAGCTAATCTCTCTCATGACAGTAAGTGGCAATAATGCCATGGTGTGGTAGCAGTAAATGGAAGGAGAAAATGTTGGATTGTTTGTGCAAAACACCGAAGAGGGAGAATACATTGTTTATATTTAATATTGATCCTTCTCGTCTGAAAATCAATACTTTGCATAAAAAGGCAGAGATATCGCAGTATCAATACTTATATTTTTTTCAAGGCGCCCATCAGTAGCGCTCGAGTTTCAGCCTCAAAATGGAAAACACTTGTGCGCGTGCAAACAAAGTCACACAAACACAGGCGCACACACACACACACACACAACATCTTCTGCTGAGTGCGGAAGACAAAAGAGGCAGGCTTTATTGTCTGAATAATTACTTTACATGCCGCACTCGCTCGGGAAGCAACCACAACACACACAGGAAAACACAACACACTCTTGAACACACACCCGTAGAGTGGATTACACATCTCTCCCGGGTCGATACCAAACACTGTCATGCTGCTTTTGCCACCAGGAAGCAACACGATGGAGAAGCAAGGATCTTTGTCTGTGTGTGCGTGCGCGCGCGCGTGCGTGCGTGCGTGCGTGTTTTATTCTCATGCTTTCAACTTGTGATGTTCCTACATTCACCCCATGTTCAAGTACAGCTCTGACACACACGCAGCACACACACTCAAAGGCGTATCTAACACACTTATCTAGCAGACTGTGATCCCCAGTAATGCAGCCTTGCGGCGTGCAGGCGACTCCGTCTCTATGGTGGAACGTTCAGCGCGATGCTGCCCAAAATAAAACACAATTTCCTTTTGTTTTGCGATAAGCATCTTGTGCACACATGTTTGGCCATTTTGTCAGGTAGACAGAAAAAGCAATCGGTTTCTGCGTGATCGGGTAAGTATCATGGGTGTGCAGTAGGACTGCAACCAACAACTATTTTCATTTTCGATTAATCTGACGATTATTATTAGATTAATCGTTAAAAAATAGTGAAAAATGCCCGTCCCATTATCTTAAAGTCCAAGGTTATGTCTTTAAATGTGTTGTTTTCTCAGTCCAAAACCCAAAGAAGTTGAGTTTAATGTGATATCAAATAGAGAAAAGCAGGAAATCTCCATATTTAAGAGGCTGAATACAGCATTTTTTTCATTTTTGCATGAAAAAATACTTATAGCGATTAATCTATTCTCAAAATAGTTGGCAAATATTGTTTCTGTTGATAGACTAATCGTTGCAGCTCTAGTGTGCTTGTGTGTTTGAAAGGATAATTAAATTGCCTGGACATCAACAGTTTCCTCTTTCTTCAAGTTGGTTGCTACTTCCTGCCTCAAGTGAAGGAGTCCAACTATCTCAGAAAGACAGAAACCAGTCAGATGTACTGAACTGAACTGAGAGAAATGAATCTCTCTTGAATCTGAATGGATGAAGATGACAAAAAGGGAACTCTGCTGCTATGAGGACAGTGAATTTGTGTGTGAGTTTCAAAAAGAACAGGAGCAGCATCCGCTCTAGATGCCTCCCCGTGGAGGTGTTAAAGGGGCGCACCACCTAAATTAAGAATTCCAATAGGTTTTTTCCATGACTGAGGAAAGTTCAATCAATATTTGTGAACATGAGCGACTCTCTCTCAAAGCCAGAAACCAGAGAAGTAAGTCTCAAACTTGTGATGTCACAAGGTATAAAGTCTGAAGCTGCTCCATAGACAATGAATGAGAGACTGAGTTAGTTTCGCTTTATTCTATTGTAGTGTTGTCAGTTGTGAAACAGAAAATGTTCCCATATACTCAGAACATCCCTCGAGGTGCTCTCAGTGTCACCTAGAACATCTCTTCCCATTCATTGTCTATGGAGCATTTCCACACTTATACCTGATGACATCACAAGTTTGAGTTTTAGCACTCTAGTTTTTGGATTTGGGAGAGAGTTGTTCATGTTAACTTATATTTTTGGACTCTCTTAGACCATAGGAATAACATGTATGGATTTTGAAAATGGGCGTGGTTCCCCTTTAAGGGCACATCCTACTGAGAGGAGACCCCACGGTAAACCCAGAACACACTGGAGGGATTACATATCCCATCTGGCCGTGAAACACCTTAAAGGGGACATATCATGCTCATTTCCAGGTTCATGCTTTTGGGTTTCTGTTAGATCATGTTTATATACTTTAATGTTCAAAAAACACATTATTTTTCTCATACTGTCTGAATATATCTGTATTCACCCCCTGTGTCTGAAACACTCCGTTTTAGCGCCTCTCTCTTTAAGACCCCCTCCTGAAAAAGCCCAGTCTGCTCTGATTAGCTTGAGAGAAAAATATGGTGCACCTTTGCAAAGGTAGTTCTCAAGTTGTGGGTGATATATTCTAATGAGCCTGCATGTGACATAAGAAGGGGAGCCAAATCTCACTGGCTTGTTGAATCACATGTTTTCTGATCTAGACAGCCCAAAAAAAACTGACTGGGTTGTCTTATTTCACAGTTTGTGGGTTGGTAGGCACTCCAGATATCAAAAAGAATGTGCACAAGCACTGAAAAAGTGTGTTTTTCATATGTCCTCTTTAAGATCCCTCAGGAGGAGCTGGAGGACATGGCTGGGAAGAAGGACGTTTGGGCTACTTTGCTTCTTTCACCGCCATCTCAACCAAGAGTTGGATAATTAGCAGAAAACACTGAATGGATGGATACTTCTAACAGACTATCATGTGCTATTATTTATGATTTTTCCTCCAAGATAGAAGCTCCATACAGATGAATTGGTCTTATCTTGCTGGCCAGTTGCTAGTCTGATCCCTCTGTTACTTTGGCTATCCACTGGAGAGTGACCGGTGCTGGATCTGTCAGCTGAGGAGCCCTTGAGCAAGACACTGAACCCAAACTGCTGCAAGGCCATGGCAGCAATGTGCTCATTAAGAAATGCAAATGCGTTGGGAGATGAATGTGTCTCGAGGGGAGAGGCTCTTATTTAATCAAAACCACAGATTCCACTGATTTTATTGTTTATAGTATAGTCGTTCTTCTATTTGCTACAGATTGTAGTTGGGATTTGGACCCATTTAATCCACCTATTTGGAAAAATAAACTAACACTTGAAAACTCTCTGGTACAGCACTGATAAATGGAAATCCATGGGAAAATCCAAATTCCAGTAACCGTGTGTATAACGCCTGCTAAAGTAGTGTCAGATCTTAATCTTGTAACAGTCTTATTCATCTCTTGGTTGATCCTTTTATATCCCCACCAACCAGTCACACTTTGCGCGCTCTCTGCGTAATGCTGAGGATATCACAAAGAACATCTTCTCGTCGATCAGGGCTCATTATCCTATCTAATAAATTCATTATCACATAGCCGTGACTCCGTGTGACCAGATGCAGATGCTCACTGACAACATTTCAGCACAAATCACCAAAAAAAAATCTTCATCAGCGCCTTATTTTCTGTATTTACATCATGAGAGATACAGTGGTCGGATTTCATTAATCGGGGACCCGGCTCTGCTCGACGGAGGGACAGATGCTGCCAACGCAGAGACAGCTTTGCAGCGCTAGCCTCCGCTTTCTGGCATGGACATATGTGGGTTGCCGGGGGGCTGCGGCTGTCACAGGCTGTAGCTCTTCTCGGAGCTAGCTGATGCGAGCGGATGGGGTCGATGTGATTGGCTGATAAGAACAGAGCTGTTTCGTGCGTGTGTGTGTGAGAGAGAGAGAGAGAGAGAGAGAGAGAGAGAGAGGAAGAGCGGTTTGGTCGAGGGCCGGTGTGCTTTTTTTATTTGCTGCATCGTCCACATCTGGAAACAAACGGTGGCTTCAAACACACACACACACATTCCCTGTCTCACTCATAAGAACATGCAAACACACAAGCACAGACTCAAAGCGGCGATGAAAAAATGAGAGAAAAGAAGGATGTCGAGAGACGGTTGGAAGTAGAAATAAAAAGGAGGTGATGTGACTGCACGGCTCAAGAGGGAGAACAGAAGAATAAAAGGAGAAAGACGGGAGGATAAGGAGGGAGAGGATGGCGAGGGACGCAGGGGAGGAAAGACGGGATGATGGGAAAAGGAAGGGAATAAAGGAGAGAGCGGGGGGGGGGAAGGAGGGAGGTTAGCTGGATAAGTGGGGCAGTGCTGCAGCGTGACACATCAGCATTCTAAGCACAGCGGCAGAGAGCAGCGCAGCGAACGCAGTTGCACCCACAATCTCTCTCTCTCTCTCTCTGTCTTTCTCTTTTTCACACAAGACACAGACATGCATAAAACACACACACACGCTTCAAACATGCACAGCACAGCCAGGGAGAGTGTGCATCATCATCAAACACGTTATCTCATAAAACACACACCAAGCTCCGAGTGTTCCCGCAGAATCTCGCTCTAACACACACGCGCAGACAGACTAAAACGCAGCTCTGAACATAGACAATACATAGATGACAACTGATACCCATTTTTGGATGTGCCTTAGCAGGGAGCACTGCGGAGCTACAGATCCTGGGTGTTCCCTGAAATCTAGCAGCATCTCCGACTACACCGAGGGGATGCTGACGTGACTAAAGCAGCCCCCCTCTTGTTGCACCGGGAAAGCTTATTCCACTCTGGAAAAATGTGCTGTTCAGGATTCATTATCTGCACACTTGATTGACATCGATTGGCTGGCTGGCTGAATCAACGGTTGATTGATTGGAATCAAAATGCTCATACTGTATAAAGCATTTTTTTTTCTTTGCTTAGATGAAAAAATAAGAAAACACATCTGCACAGGCTGTGGTGGGAACCCTTTATCAGATGTTGTGTTTGTGTTTTGTAATGCGTCTTGGATTGAATGTGATGTTTCAGTGACAATTATACAATCAAAAAAAGCATGGTATTTATTAGGAGTGACAGTGAAATCCAAACAATCTACAGAAACTGTCTAAAGACTACCTGCCCTAACAAAATGCCAAGGTGCTTCTGCTGAGTAAACTAACAGGTAAAACAGCAGGTGTTTTTTGTTTTTTTATTGAGCTCATCGTGGAGAAAACTTATGACATCACTAGCTGCTTACTTTTTAGCCTTTTACTCAACAAATCAATCAGATTAAGAGCTCAGTCACTACAAAAACGTTTTGCTTATTTAAACTCTATGACATTTATTCTAATATTAAGAGTAAATTAACATTAAAGGTACAGTGTCTATGATTTGGCAGCATGTAGTGGTGTGGTTGCAGATTGCAACCAACTGAGTACCCCTTTCGCTCACTCCTCCCTTTCCAAGACTGCGGTAACGTGAGCCGCCGAGTGCAAAACCGTGGTAACGCCTTTCGCCACGCTCAGAGGCCATCCCTTACCATAAAAACACTACTTTAGGAGCAACAGAAGTCAGATGGCGGCTAACGGTACCACGGACTCCGTGAAGAGGACCCGCTCCCTATATGTAGATATGAAGGGCTCATTCTAAGCTAACGAAAACAACGATTCTTAGTTTCAGATGATTATACACATAACATAGTTATGAATATTATATTCCATTTCTGCTAATAGATCCCCCAAAATACTACACACTGGCCCTTTAAACCACCGGGAAGAAAACTGGTATGAACTCCAGAGACGGTGTATTATAGCAAAAAGCACAGACGAGTCCATCATGCTTAGCTAAATTTACAACGACTGGAATCGGATTTGTTTTAACCCCTCCAGCTGCCAAAAAACTCATTGGAGCTCAAAGGATGACAGAATAAGATATATGTGCAATGAACATGCCACCTGTGACTGTTTACTGTGACTATTTATAAAATATTAAATAATATTCTGACTATGTTGAAGAGAGATAGGAATCAATAGCGGTTATACTGCAGTGCTTTAGCTGCTTTCAGTAGACACAGTGGTTAAAGCCTCTTTGTGTATGATTTTTTTATCGAGTCCCAATATCAAAAAGACACCGCGGCAGAAAGCAATGCACGTCAATACACCCATCACCTTCATGGATCCGACCCAGGGACACCGAGATAAATATGGTGAAAGCGACACATAAGCCTGAAAGATCTTATCGACGCATGCGATTCAACAAATGCAGGCTTCTTTTACAGACATCCAGACCAAACCTTGAAACGAGTGCACAACTGGAGGAAATCTTAACAATGTCCATGAAGGGCCAGAGGTATAATGGTTCAACAAGCAAAAAACTGAAACTTGTAATTCAGATGACTGGGTCAGTGCAGGTAGTAACCACATCTGAGAGCCAGACGGGCAGAGTAGAGGTCAATACACATTCACTTCACAGCTCCGTTTACTGACAAAAACCTCAAACCGCCTATAAGAAAAGAGCCAAGTTTCAAAGACGCGGATTAAGTTAAACGATGTGGTGAATCAAAGAAGGGCCTGCCCATGTTTTGACTCCAAATACTGACGGATCAGTGGGAGCTAGTGTCCGTACTGCACTTTAGTACTTAAGTGAAAACTGTTTGGCAGACGGCGGAGTCTGCCTGTAATTCACTTTCAGTCACTTAAGGGAGCGAATGTAAACCTCACATATTGACTACCAACGCTTGGCATGAGAGAGGGTTTTCATAGACCTATGACTAAATAATTGGGAATGAGCGTTCTATCATTAGCGAATGAGTGTCATTCTTCATTTCCATTTCAATATGATTTAACTGAAAGTAATTTCGTCCCTGCCTCGGTAGCTATAGCACAATAACGTCTGAAACTGCAGTACTGAAGAAGTAAGAACATTTTACTCCAGAGAGGTTCAAAGGGGCTGTTCTATCTTTTGGCACAAAGCTTATGAATGATCAAGGAAAAGGGCGCAGATTTGTGAGGTGTGAAAGATTAGATTTGAAAAGGTGTTTTAATCTTTATAAAAATGTGTCTTTGTATTTTGGGGATATTTGCCTGGCCCTGCTTTTCATAAAAATATGAGCTATCTCTTTTCCTCAGCTGCTAAAGATCAGATCAGATTTCTGTGCACCATTCAGATTCCATATGAAATATCATACTTCATACACATACATGTAAATGTATGTGTTCCATTTGCACTGTTTGAGAGGCCTGCAGTTTAAATATGATAATGAACTACATTTAAACTCTGTGCATCAGCAGTGTTCCACAGAGGAGTGGGCTGAACAGCGCTGTACTGTATATGTGAGTGATAGAGAGCCTCTAGTGGTCAACATTGGTAACTACACCCTCATCATAGACCCATATACATCTGATTTTTTTAATGTTAGATGGCTCTAACCTGCTAAAAACAGTTTTATCCTTCAATGCAAATCTCCCTTTTAACATGAACCACTTTTCATCCTGCAAATATGTGCACACACACTCATGTAATCAAGTATATATGTACACACTGCACGCACAGAGAGCTACAGGATAGTACTATTCTCCCCTGTAGATTCAATACTAACATTAAATCAGACAGGCAGGTGTGTGTGTGTGTGTGTGTGTATGTGTGCGTGCGTGCGTGCGTGCGTGCGTGCGTGCGTGCGTGCGTGCGTGCGTGCGTGCGTGCGTGCGTGCGTGTGAAGCATCTCTCCTGTTGAAGTGTCCTGCAGTTAATCCCTACCACTTGCAGGACCACTGCACTGCCCTGTGCATGACCCTCTGACCTCCGACCTCTCCGTGGAGGGGAAAATAAAAGCAAAGATGAAACGTGAATCTTCAGGTTTTAGAGAAATTATGATAAGAAATTATTCCGTTTCTGAGCAAAAATGCAGGTCTAAATAAATGGCAGTAAAATGCGTCCTGATAAGTAGAGTACCTCTTCCATTTCACCCTATTTATGTGTTTTTTTTGATGATATAAACAGGGTTTCTACCACATAAAACGGAGGGAGTCTTACAATCGTAATTAGGTCGAGGAAAATGGAGCAACCTTTGATCAGGAAACAATAGCAGTCTGAAGCGGTAGGCGCTCATTGTTAGTCTGTTTAAAAATAACACATTATCTCAACAGGGTAAATTGGGCACTTACGTGCCCGGTAATGTTTTACGTAATAGTTCAATAGAATAGCTCGTGAAAAGGACCAAACTTTCTCCTATAAACCAAATCAAGAGGCAAAAAAAAACGTCGCCTAAAAATAGCTTCATTCATATACATCAGGGCAGGTTTGGAACTGCTCCAGATCGAGTCATGTTCGTGTTCAGAGTGGTTGTTGGACAAAGAAATACATCTATGACTATGACCTAGAAAGGAGAAGCTTGTAAGGGCAGCATTAGTAACATTTAGCGCTCTCCGTTCTGGCCTCGGTCACTGAGGAGCGACGTACGAGGGCTCGGGCGTTTGTCCATGCACGTACGAGGCTGGAATCCTCTAACTCAGTGTTTCGGTTTTCTATCTGGCACTGCAAAACCTGGCATTTTCTCCAAAATGTCATTACCAAATTTTCAGGGAAAGCTTTTTTGGTGAGCATGCGTGATTTCTCATTTCACGTACAGTTTCACACATTCACAGGGGTGGTGGGCAGCTTCCCAGCCAGTCTCTCAGCAGAAACTTAAACAGTCACTGCAGAGGTAATTGGACAGTGACAGACGTTAGTGTTCACTGTGCCGATTCTCCCAGTCAGTCCGCGGTGGTCGCCAACTGGCGACCTTCCCGGCACTGGGCCATTTTGCCGACTTTGGTGCCACTGCCACCCACGGAAGGAGGGTTCTTTCAATGAGCTTGGAGGAGATGCAGAGGCTTCATTCTAGTTGCTCTTCCATCCACAAAAAAAAGGGGAAGAGGAGCGCCCAGAGAGGGCTGCATAAAGGAGAAGGCTGAGGGAGTCTAAATCTACTTTATCCTGCAGTATTAAAGGTGCACTGTGAGTGTGTGTGTGTGTGTGTGTGTGTGTGTGTGTGTGTGTGTAGAGAGAGAGAGAGAAAGAAGATGACCTAGTTAGTTGTGTTCTCCTTAGAACTGTAACACCCACAGCACTTCTGCCTCAATTTAGACTTTATTAACAATAACACACTCTCTCTCTCCTTCTCTCTTTCTCTCTTTCTGTCTCTCTCACACTCACAAACACAACAGCACATTATTACTTGACACCTGAAAATACAGTAGAGATATGAAAAAGTATTAACTCTGGGACTATGTATCTATGCAAATGCATCGCATAGCATTCACATGGCGCAGTCTTCTGGTAAAACACCTGAGACTTCAGAGAGGCAAGACAGCGATGAGACCGACTTGTCAAACGGACTGCCACGAGAATTGTGAATGACCAAATGTGAGCCCAGATCAAGGTGGAAAGCTTCATCCGGTTGCTGTGACACACACCGGCACCGTGTTAGTTACAAGAATGTGTGAAACTGACTTGGCCTTCACGTAATTAAACACGGCATCTACTGCATGTGTTTGC
Organism: Sebastes umbrosus; assembly: GCF_015220745.1. NCBI lineage: Eukaryota > Metazoa > Chordata > Actinopteri > Perciformes > Sebastidae > Sebastes > Sebastes umbrosus. The sequence continues at coordinate 7,730,925 of NC_051282.1, read as the reverse complement.
GTGGTGCAAGTGTGTGGTTTCTGAGCTGGGCATGGGCTTCATCAACAGGACAACTGGCTACCACCCTGACCTCGTCACCTACGTCTTTAACTAACTTCCAGCTACTAAGACGGAGAGACAATTACTGCCTCGCGGTTGTATGGCCTCCGCCAACAAGTTAAGTTGCAGTTTACATCCATGTCTGTCCAAAATGTCATCATTTTATCTTATTAGACATCATGTTTCTGTGACCTTGACCTTTGACCACCAATATCTAATCAGTTCATCCTTGAGTTCAAGTGGACATGTGTGCTAAATTTGAAGAATTTCCCTCCAGGCGCTCCTGAGATATCACGTTCACGAGAACGGGTCGGACAGACAGACGGACAACCAGAAAACATAATGCCTCCAGCCACAGCTGTTGCCGTCACAGAGACAGAAAAATACATCCTCCCACTTTAATTATCAATAAGTATTAGGAGTTATCGCGCAGAAACTTTGATATTCTGAATCAGCAAACATTTTTTTTGACTGTATGACTTTTGTCGACACAAAATGTTGCAGAATCAGTACACGACGTGGGGCTCTCACCTTACTTCCTGACAGGAGATGATGTGAAACGTTGCACGAGCTTGATCACTCGACTTGAAAACTAAGTCAGCAGTATCAGCTCGATGACAGGCGAGCACGTTCGACGACTGCAATACAACCTAGAATATTTCTAGTACTCACATCCGTTTTGATTAGAGAACGTGACATGTTTCTTCATGTTGTTTTTACACCTGAGAGATGAATAAAAATATTATGGCATGATCTGTGGCTCGGCATTTTATCATGTTTTCATTATTTTGTGCTACTTTTCTTATGTGAATTTCATTTCTTATTTGTTTTTCTTTTCTTCCTTTTTTGTCTAGCAGTATAGAGTATTTTTATGTTCATTTTATTTCTGCATTTACATGAGTGCCAGATGGTTAAGGTTTTGCCTATAGTCTAACTGGACATCTGCATTGTGTTGAAGCTTTCAACCCCTTTCTTGCCGTAAAACAGACATTTTTTGCAAGACTATTTGACCCCATTCTGCCAGACACTTGATTCATTATTCCTGTGTATTTCACTACAACCAATATGAATGAATGTCTGTATTGTATTGACATGACTCAAAAAGCAAAGCATTTTGTTGGGTGAGTGAAAATAATACATAGACAAAAACATCAGCAGAAGGATTGTGGTTCACTCCCCTGGCATGTTGTACAACGAGAGCATAATTAATGAAGACATACGCTGAGACCTACATCTTCCTCCTTAGTGATTCTCACCCATCCCAACTGCCCCCCCCCCCTCCTCAGTTCATTTTTTCCTGCTATCATCCGCCATCCTCCAGCCCCTCGAGATGGGGAGGCAGATGGCGAGTCAGGTAAAATAAGGTGAGGAGGAGAAGATGAGCGGAGGGGTTGTGAGGATAGGGGACCAGGTGAGGAAAGGGGGTCACAAATGTTGGGGGGGAGGGGTGATTGATGGAGAAGGGACGATGGAGGAGAAAGGGGAGCCTGAGCGGGACAGAAGATGATAAAATGATTGGGGGGGGGGAAATGATGGCAGGGAGCTGGAAGGAGGAGCAGCAGGAAAGGGGGAGGGGATGTCAGTGCAAGAGAGGAGCTATACGTATGGAGATGTGAAGTAAGAACTGGGGCGTGCAGAGCAACTGTTTGATATGTTGCATTATGGGAATTACATGCATTATGCTCTGTGTGAGACACATACATCCCAGTGCATGTGAACACACACACCTCTCCATCTTTCCCTATCTATCTGCACACACACATGGACACACAACACGGTAAAGACACAGGCTGAACCTACTCATGCATGTGCACATGACCGTCAGCCTACTTACGCATTCACCGGCATGTGAACGCCATGCCTTCTCGTGCAAATGCTCAAACACATGCCCACACACACACACACACACACACACACACACACACACTCTCAACACTTATCAACGCAAATGACTTTCAGACGAGACTTAACATGACAATGTATGGCCTGAATGCACCTATATGCACATGTGCAGCGCACTGCAAGTTATTTCCACTTTATGTCTGTATTTTATGTCTTTCCTCTGTATGGGTAATCTTTACTAAGCTTACTTTTAGTTTGTTTTTTTATCTTGATTTATCAAGTTTTCATGAGGTTTCTGGATCATCTATGTCCTGTTGAATCAGAAAGTTTTCGCGTTGCAGAAAATGCTACTTAATATCATTGTTATTTCTTGTGTTTAATACAATGTTATTGCTTTGCTTGCCAGCCAAAAAATGCTTTCCTCCATTTTGTTCTTTAAACTGTATTTAAGTTGCTCACACTTAAGAATTTCAAGTAAAAAATAGAATTCAGAGAAGCTACATTTATAAAAATGTAAAAATCACATACTAATTATAAAGACATGATGAAGCACAGGTCCTTTCCAACTGTATTAATCTCCTAATAAGAAGGCAGTCACTTCCGGCTGATTACACCAAGGCTTACACGAGCTCTGAGAGTGTCAGAAACTCACTAGACTGACACAGATGAACAATGGAAGAACATGATGCTTATCATGAATTACCAGGTCTCTCTTTTTCTATTCAGGGTGATGTTTGAACAAATCAACACCTGTATTTCTGATGGCTAATTAAATATATTTTTGAAATACATTATATTTTATATTAATACATTTTGATCCACTGCACCCATTTCAAACGTAATCAGCCAATTGAATGGGCGTTATCAGTGGTTATTATCACTACCGTTCTAATGCTTCAGACGGGCCAAACTGCACCTACCATGTTGTGAAAGTGAAACTTACCGTTGTGAATTGAAACCAAATGACTTTAGGCAACAAAACTACTTTGTTAGGAAAAGATTCGTGTTTGGGTTTAAAATAGGTAGCCTTTGTTTGTTAAATAACTTACAGAGGACACGTGGCGTTAGGTAAATATGAAAGTTATGTAGCAAAAGTACGGTAAAATAAGTCAACGTTGACTTTTGGTTTCACACAGGACACGAACAGTGGCCTCCTAGGTGAACGTCCTGTGTTGGCTTCACCCAGTCATCCACCATGACCTCCTCCCTACGCAGACTTTGTCGCTCTTTAGACTACGTCACCTGACTTCCTCCTTTGCTCCTGTCATAATTAATACGACCGCTAGAGGTTGGTGTTGTCTTGTTGTATTTGTATCGGTGATCAACAAGGTGAATAGATGATAACGGCCTTCTGAACCTACTAGTAGGTGTAGTAGGCCCCTTCTAACCCATATTTATGAGGCTGATAACCGCTGATAACGGCCATTGTTCGAGGTGTCCATGTCCGTGGTCTTGATCCAAAGCTGATTCGTGCCTAAAGAACAATGTGCTCCCAGAGCTGGAGCACATGAACAAAGACATCCTGAACTTTTATTTTCCACTTTTGTGATGTTTGAGCTGAAATAAAAAAAACTTATCTCAGTTCTTAAGTGACATATTTCCTCCATGTGTCAACAGCGTTGCTTCGCCCCGCTCGTATTGGTTCACAGCGTCAGCTGGGGACTGCCGGCCTGGCTGGTTCATCAATAGAGAACACCTATCGCTTACACTCCCATCGATTTCTCCATCATTGGGAATAGCGGAGAAGGGTTGTTCAGCGATGTGCCTGACAATACAGCACTACGTGAACATCTGTCATTCTCTAATCTGTAACTCAACCCCCTCCCGCCTGAACTGCCAGAATCTCCCTACACTGGATGGATACATGCAAATTCATGGAGTCACGCGTGAAGACAAATGCATGTATTAGTATGCATAGAAAATGACTCACACAGGGAGATGATGCGAGGTAAGAGACACAAAATGGATAAAGACAGCCAATGTGTAACCACCCTACTCAGCACACAAATTGTACCAAATCCTCAAAGCCTCATTTCACCCAAATATCAACATTACACCATCTATAATCCACTCAACCATCAAACAGTGAGTAAAGCCCTGACCCCTAGAGGCAGCCTCTGTGTGTGTGTTTGTAGGCTGTGGCTATAAACAGGCTGTCATGTGACGGGTCCTCTTGAAGAGTCCCTAAACTTAATCAAACACTAATTTGAGTAAAACAATAATAATCCCTGCAGTTACACACACATACAGTACCTGCAACTCCGAACAGAGTAAAAGAAGAAAATCTAATCTTTTTCTAAAAACAAATCAATTCAAAAACACAAAGATGAAGCACCCAGGCTGTACTGTGCTAAGCTTTTCCTACCTCTTCCTGCTTTACAGCACAGTGCCATTACTGTCCGTCTACAGTAATACATTAAGTAATGCTGCGGCCAGCCAGGAGTTAAAAGCTCATTTGATGAAAGAGACAAAAAGTCGAGCGAGCCAACGCGGAAATCGATGGAGCTAATGTGATTTAATAAGAAGCTCTCTTTGCTCCTGCGATGCCGGTGAACCTTGATAGATATCTTATGCTGCGGCTTCGGCAATTTCATTTGGAACACATTCAGAGGCTTGCAGAGGCTTTAACAACAGTTACAGCGGGTGGGGGTGTAAGCGAGAGAGAGTGAAGAAGAAAGAAAGAGTGACAGGCAGCTACTGATGGGTAAAACGAAAGGTGGTCAGACAGACACAAGAACAAGGCAAAACTGGTGGCTTTGTTAGTTAATAATATGACATATGGATGTTATTGATGGATCAATGTTTGATGCTCTACTTTATCTGAGAAGCAAAACATGTAAACAATGTGTGATAAGGTAATAATGAAGTTAAAACATTCCTTGCAACTGCCAAATATAATAAACCCCTTTCCTGGCATGAAAATGGTGACTAATATGTTTGGATGGAAGCAACGATTAGTTCTCGCCATTTAACGGTTGATTGAGTTGAGAATTCATTAAGAAAATAGTCCGTATGCAGGATCTGTAAAAGTCAATGACTAATCATGAGGTATTGGCTCCATAACGTACTATCTAGCATTCTGATCTCAAATTATCTCCACAATCTATTATCCTGAGTCATTCGCAAACTGCTGTACTTGTTAACTATTCATTAATTAGCAATCAGCTGCTACACTTCCTTGAGCCTCCGTGAGGACAAGACTCCAGGAAGTCGTTGCGTCCGGCCAAGAAGTACTCTGACATCTATTCCCCCCGCCGGAAAGCCACGCGTTGATGATTTTACATTTAAACAAACAAAAGATATAACGTGTTAAACCTGCAGTCGGCAGAAGAGTCTTGGCATCATTGGACAAAAAATTCCATCATAACCTTTCAGCATATTGTAATCCAAGTGCTCTGAGAGATAACTTCTGCACCTCCTCATGGCTCTGTTTTCAGGCTTTAGAAAATTCTGTGATATCTTGCAGATGCCATTAGGAGCACCGGAGGACAGAGAGGAACATGATTTTTTTCAAATTACCTATCGCATGCACTACTGTCAGGATATAAGTGACCGTTTTATAGCAATAACAGTTTTTAATCATATTTTGCTCCAATCTCGCCTACTGCTGCTTTAATTAGTGAGCTTTAAGGGTGTTTGTTACTACAGGACAGAGACAAGCTAGCTGATTCCCCCTGTTTTCAGTCTTTATGCTAAGCTAACTAGGTGCTGGTTGTATGTTCATATTTACCATATACAGACATGAGAGTATCTAGGGCTGTGTAATTAAATCGAATTTCAACTTCAATGCCGATTTTGGCCTTCCAACGATTATAGAAACAAGATAATCGTCATTAAGTGATTATTGTTCGGCATTCCGTTTCGCAATGACGCTCTCATTTTGTTTTGTAAGTGTTGTAAGCGCTTCCGCACCGCTCGGCGGGTCAGGGACGGCCGCTCAGAGTGGGAGGATCCCTTTGTGGGAACTCTCTCCGGCGCTGGCTGGCCCTCGTTGGGTGTATTTCCTCTGTAGTGGTGCGCCGCGACGGGCTCTAGGTCGGGTTGGAAAGGCCCGGGATGAAGGTGGCGCATTACGACAACTTTCGACCTCGCCGCTTAGTGCTCACTGACCGGTTTTGAAAAAACGTCTCGTTTACCATTCTTTATGGGTGTGACTTTTTCTTACCGTTTCATCACAATTAATATCTCTACAACTAAATAATTGTTTACGAGACCACAAAGTTCTTTATAGATCTAGCCTCAATTTGACTCTCAAAGTTCACCAGCTTGATGTATTTATTTAATATATAGGCTAGAAAATGTTCTTTCTAAATGCATGTTTCTAAAGTCAGTGAGTAATCATGTTAAAAATTGTGATCTCAATATTATTAGTTTTGCCATGATTGAGCAGCCCCTAGAGTATCAATCTTCTCATCTAACCCTCGGCAAGAAAGCCAATAAGCATATTTCTCAAAATGTCAAAACATTTCTTCACCCCATGTAGAAATATGATGTTATTCTAACATCTGTGAAATGATTCTGACGTTCTTGCAGGAAACATTTACAGGGAGTTAGCAGAGTGCCGTATGATACCCAAGTCAATATACCAAACAAATCAGGATATGCATGGAACCAAATTAATCTAAAAACTGTGTCTCAGACTTGGAATTCACACACCATACACACACACACACACACACACACCCAAACCCACAGAAGCCCACAGCAAACACACAGAGCTCCACGCACAGAAACAGGCGGCCCCGTGGGGTAATTAACTTACAATGAAGATAAACGAGGGATGCAGGAGGTGTTGGGGGGGGGCGAGAGAGAGAGAGAGAGAGAGAGAGGGGATGGAAGGATTGATGTACTGAGAGACTGTTAAACTGTCATGCGTTTTACACACGGGTAATGAAATCTCCCCATTGTCCCATTTTACTAAGGGAAATGGTAAGCGGCGCACTTCCATTCATGTGTGTACATATATTAAAGCACGCGTGTCTTCTCTCTGGGTGTGTGTGGGCGTCTGCACGCCCGTCCGTACGTGTGCGTGGTGTCTGACAGAGAGACCGAGTGCGGGCATGTGTAACGCATGTGCCAATGAATGGAAATCTACTGTGTATGTGTGTGTGTGTGTTCAGATAGCAACGTCTGCAGTGAATTATTCAACAGTAGAGATATTGCAATAATGGCAGAGTCAGCAGAAAAACCGCAAGGGCCTCTGTCTGCCAGGAGCTGTTAGTTTTTCGTGTGTGTGTGTGTGTGGAGAGGGATACAGGGAGATGGGGGTACCAACAGGCCTGGAGGAAGAAGTAATGGGGGAGGGGAAGAGGTATGAAAAATGAGAAACAGGTAGATTGGGATGCAGAGGCCACAGGTAAGGTTAGATAGGGCAGCTAACTTCTTTGACCTTCCATAACAAAAACAGTGCTTCCATAACCTCAATGTTCCTCGAATTCAATATTTTGTTGTTACTTAAAGTTGTGTTACAGCTCAGGCAAGCACTAGTTTCCAAAATATTTAGGCTTAACGTGGAGAAAAACACCTGGAACCTCATATATATGTGCATATCTTTATTGAATTTTTTATCTTGAATTGAATTTCGGTGCTGTTCAGTAGTTCGCCAACTTGCAGGAATATGTGTAAGAAGCAGCTGTAACGCAATACATTTGCAAGACAAGTTGCATTCAATAAGTGAAGTCACTTGGGATGTATAACATTAAATCCCACATCAAATTCCTTTCATCGTTTTTTTTCTAGGAGACACCTGCTGAATAGATATATAATATAATACATATTGTTACATAAAATGTAGTAAAGTAAAACATACCAACAATACGATAATCTTCCAAATAACAACCTGAGCATTCCTGTCTTTGCAGTTATTGCAAAAATGGGTGCAGAAACACTGCAGCAGCTGCTCTGCAAGCAGGTAGGGCAATATGATAATTGTGCAACAGCCATGTGTGTGTGTGTGTTTGTGAGTGTAGATGGAAGTGCACAAAGGAAAACTGAGAAATTAGGGCAGAGAGAGAGAGAGAGAGGAAGGAGATATAAAAAGAAAAGTCTAAAAAAATAGAAGGTAAACAGAGACAGTAAACATACAGACAAAGAGGAGGAGAACAGGGCTGATAGAGAAAATAGATACTGGAGACAAATGAAGCTGAAAATATCCATCAAGCTGTTCCAACACCAGACAGAAGGGACATTAACAATTAAAACCAATAGATGCATAACAGGTACTGTGTAATTTGGTTGAATTAAATATCATTATTGAACTTTTTTTTTCTCTACTACTGGGTGTTTGTTGTGTGCTGATTTTTTTCTTTTGTGATTCGTGCCAATAAAGCACTTTTACTTTGAAAATGGAACCCAGGAATACAAGAGCGACAGGGACCCACAGACAGGCAGAGGTGTGTCTCCAGCTGTGGTTTTAATGGTGTGTGTGAGCGGAGCAGATGGAGTCGTTATCTCCCTGGGCCATCAGCCCAGTCTCTCTCTCTCAGCCATACATCATCGCTGACGCACACCCAAACTCACCTACGTTAACTTCGCCGAAACATACAACTCAGCGTTATTTAGCTTACTGTAATATCTATTTGCTGATGTGACCATAATCCACGTTGCCAAAATCTTACCTTTCTTCTTTGTAACAAACATGCACACTGCATCTCTACGCAGACAGTACGTCATCAGACCTTATGGTTGGTAGACTTTATTGCTTTTAGGAAAAATGCACTCAGAGAAAGTTTGTCCAATAATGTTATTTTGCGGCCTAAAAATTACACTGGGTGTGATGTGATGGGTGGCCCTACACACTTTCCATCTCTGTCTGTATACAGTTTCTGTTGAGCTGTTAGCCGCCAATGATGTATAGAAGTCACAAGAGGTACTATCTTTTTCCTTGGTCAATTACTGTAGGCCAACTACATTTAGGGACACTCCAAACTGAGGATAACACAACATAAGAGATGTGTTAGAAGGGAAATTAGATAAAGTTATTATTCATAGCATAACTTGTATCTTCTTTATATAATATGGATTATTGAAATTAACCATTGTGGAGCAATTGTATTTGTCCTTCTCGAAAGGCCCCTTTACTGTACACTGTGTGATTTGCGGCTGTCTTAGACAAAAGTTGAGAAAACCGTGGGAAATCTTTGGTCATCGATTTTGTCCAAGATCACACTGTGAGGAACGCCCCTGACGGACGATTTGGAGCCATGAAATGTAGTGAAGTAAAAGTACTAATTAGCATAAAGTGGAACAACTGAAGTAAGTACAAGTACCTCAAAATTGTACTTAAAGGTGCTCTATATGATATCCAGAGCATTAATATAGCAGCAAACATCTGTTTGCTATGCAAAGATATAGAGGAGTAATGTCTACCTGAGCAGAGAATGAAGTCACTCTCCCTCTGTGTGTGTGTTGTTATCCGAGCTTCTCTATGTTTTGTTGATACGATATGATACGATACAACGTTATTGTCAGTTTGCACTGAAATTCATTTTGCATCCATAGGCAGCTCAGTTTGAGAAAAAGTACAGATAAGTAAGACACATCTGAGCCGGCCACATGTGCATATTAGTGCATTTGAGCGTGCCCCACTGGCTCTGCACTGATCTCATATGGCGATTACAGCTGATAACGCCGTCCCTACCGATGGCCTCATCGCTGAAGCGTAACACCGACCCTCCGGTTCCCCCCCCCCCCTAGTTTAACACTATTAGCTCTGTCAGCACTGTTGCCATTGTTTGAGCTATTATCGCAGTTAGCACCATTAGTTCAGTTGCGCCATGTTGAGAGCCATGTGGAGGCAATAGATATGCTCTAAATTTTGAATTTTTGCAACTATAAAGACTGTGTTAAGTAGATGTACGTAGTTACACTCCACTACTGCCATTAAACAATAATGAACTATATATATATATATATATACATATATATATATGTAATATAATGCATTAACTTATATGACTACTGTATATCCTAAACGATTTAAAATTAAGCGATCTTTCACCATACTAATCATCAGCTCAGGCAGCAACAAACACCATCCTAACAGCCATTTCAATCCCTCTACTTTAGCTCTATGTCAATGTTTCCTTCCCTAAATATGTGAATGCTCTTGTGGGAATCCACCAAGAAGCAGGTCAGTGACCCAAAGTCTGAAAATCATATTCCCCAAACTCCTATTACTCACTAGCATTACCGCACTACACTCATCGCATGACCAACCTCCACAAGTTGCATCATAGCCTGGGTGGCATTAGTGAGATGGGCCTGCGGTAGTGGTATAGTCACCAAATGCACCACAGCATTACAGTAGCACATACTGCTTTGTTCATTGCCTGGTACACTGTATGAAAAAAAAACAAAAAAAAGATAAATCAAATGAGCATATTGGCGAGGCCATTTAGAGCCGTTTAATGGCTCCAAAGCCACTGACTGAGGACCCATTTTAGCTATAGAGCAAAACAGCCAGGGGGGTTGAGGGAAAAGAGGGAGGCAGAGTAAAAGAATGGAAAATGACAGAAATACAGCCAGAGAAATGAAGGAGGAGGGAAGGAGGGAAGGAGGGAGGGAGGGGAGCAAGTGAGCGAGGTGAGTAAAGCTCCTTTGTTTCCCTCAGAAACCCATGAGGGGAGGTATTTGAAAAAGAGAGACGGAGACGGAGAGAGAGACTGCACTTTACACTGCACTGCGCCATGCTCCTCTCTCACATTAGGAGTCCTTCTCCAACCTCTTTCAAGTCTCTTTTTCACATGATGCATACACACACACACACCCAGATGCTCGCGCTCACACACACACACTCAGTAGCGAGTCACAGAGATGGATAGCCCCGTAACCATCTCTACAGTGGGACTGGCAGAATCAATTATGGATAGATTTCAAAGGGAAGAGTGCATATGTTTATGAATTATAGACTCGCAGCCTCACGCTGCACACACATCACACACACCAGAGCGGCGGAGCAAAGCGCGGCACATGTTAGGGAAAAGGCCGGCGCGGCGTTGCACTGGATAGATCAACAACAACACGACGCAGTGTGGCACAGCATGTGTCAAATGATAAAAAGGTAACTATCCTGGATTACACCCTGTACGGTGTTATCGCTATAAATTCTATGCAAGGAATGATTCCAGCCGCACTAAAGTGCAGGTTGTATGTTAGCTCCATCCTTGATGCATTGCGATACGCGGTGGTGGGGGGGGGGGGGGGGGTGCTTCTGCAACGACTGCAACCGGTTAAAGCATTTCCCTGTGGCTCGAACTGTGCTGAGAGGTGGTGCAACATGCCGAGAAGAAACCTGCCTGAACAGATTTCCATTTTCTTTTCATTCTCTTTTAGAAGTATATGAAAAAATCTACCTTCCTGCAGTGTGCTGCAGAGCTTCTCTAACTACAATCTTCCTTCACAGTTAAAAGATGGCATTTTTTCTGCCGATTGGCTGGCAGGCAAACTCTCTCATGCAGACAAAATGGGTGCAGCCAACTCCTGCTTCAACATTAAAAGCTGAATAAATAAAGAGGAGGGCTCATCATCCCCCCACCCCCACTCCTCTCCTTCCAATTGGCTGCAGTTGTAATGTAGCACACCATCTCAGCCCAACTCCGCCAAGTAAACCAGACACCGGCGCAGCTGTATGGAGTAAAAGATATGATAGTAAATTATACAGCAGGTAGTTTCAGCCGCGCAATCCGATTGGTCAAAGAGACATTCCAAGTGCGCTGAATGACTACTCCCATAATACTAGATGCATTTCCTTTCACTGGTTGCTATGACAACTCTCCTGGTAAGTGCAGCTAGTTTGCAACCTTTTGTTTTGTTTTCTCTTGATTGTCATTTTTATGTATGCAAATCATTTTTGAAACTACTCAATTAGTGCATAAAAGCAAAAACAAAGATGTTTTGCAGATGTTTCTTTTATGCGTATCACCATCATCATGGGCGTCCCCTTGGGTATATTACCACTGTGGCGTGCTTTCTTTATCATTTCAGCAAAGCACAGCATGCCGTGTCCTGGTTTGGCACTTCTCATTGCAGTAGACCCATATTCTACCTCTCTAAACAGCTGTGCATCCCAGCTGTAAATGTCCCAGTTTTGTCCGGTTCAGCTCAGGTTGGTCCCATTTTTGTGCGACATGATGACGACCGGTTATATCCGTCTTTTCGAGATCCAGGCCTGTGCGTCACAGAGCGAGCAGCGGAGAGGTATACTACTTATTGAATGCGTTCAGACGCACTACTGTCATTATAAAAATCACACTCTGAAAAAGAACACAGCTGGAAAAAAAAGTATAATAATTTGTACTAAGTAGAATAAGTAGAATAATTTGGCCCAAAACTTGTTGGAAATATGAACGACTATAGGAGCAGGAGAGAAATGGAGAGTAACAGGAAGAAAGGGAGGCAGAAAGAGGGGATCTGCTGGTTGACAGTATATTTAATTGATAGCGGTGAGGGCGGACATGTCAACGCTGTAAACATGATGAATAGAGAAGGGAGACAGAGGGGGAAGAAGAGACGGGGTGGTGGGGGGAGGAGGTTTGACCTTTGTTTGATAAATCACTACAAACTTAGTTTCACATTTTGATCCAATTTTTTGATATCATCCTGACTTTTAAACAGCCCCTCCAGGCTCTTTAAGACCATATGGCTCATTCCTAGGTCACTATAGCAGTACTGGACTGCTGTCAACCCATCAACTAACAGCACTGGCATACTAGTACTACTATGGAAGGTAAACAGAAGGTTCGCTTTCTGTTCCATAACTTTGGTTATGGTGTATTCAAATGTACTTTTAACTGGTTATGAAACACTCAATGTAATGCTGATGCCTCTACATGACCTATCAACGAGACCATCAGCGAAAAGATTGGCTATTTCTATATTTATTCTTAATGTTTGTCATACGGTGTCACTGGGTCCAATTCCAGCAAAAATCAGACAAACTCTTGCAGGTTCACCAGAAACTCCTTTAGCTCAGTACTCCAGAGGGGCCTCCAACAGCGACCAGCCCCTCCACTGGTCCCCCGCTGGGAGCCAACACCAACACCATGCTGCTGGAGGCCCAGGCCGTATTGCTGGGCCCGCTGGAGGGAAGGAAGGCACGGGAGAAACCGAACTAGTGACTGAGCGGAAACTGTCGGAAACCTGCTGCAGTAAAATGGTAAGTTTTCTAACAGGACTCTGGTGAAACACTACCGCTTTAGTCTACAGAGGTAACTTTAAATAAAACTGCTCCTTCAGTAAAAGCACAGCAGAAAGCCTGTAATACGGCCAAGCTGACGATGCAGGCCTGTATTTTTTACTTTGCCTGTGTGTCATAGAGGGTCAGTTTCAGTGAATTGCACTTGTTAGACCAGTTCTTTCAGACTGTTGGAGCATTTACACTGGACTGGTATCCCCATCATTTGATTCAGCGCTCATGTAAATCCCTTCACGGGGATTGTCGATCAGACTGATTACATTCGGAGGGAAAAGAGCTGTACACTGTACTTAGTCAGCTCAGCATGACAGCCAAATGCTCTCATAACCCAATAACAAGAAATACTGAGGGCAAGCGGATTTTGTGAGAAAAAGCTAATCATAAGAACATCTAAATTCTGTTTTTTTTTTGGCCACTCTGTGTGAACAAGACAAAGTGAAAGCTTTTATTGTAAAAACTCTTACTGTGACTACAATGTTTTAATAAATAGCTTACAGTGAATTACCCCAGTGTTGTAATGTAATACATCACCAGCTGGTCATGTATCATAAGCTGCTAGTCTGGTCTCTTTTTTTCGCTCCATATGCACAGGATACAGTATATCTCACTCATATTATTTATTCACTGTGATATCAAAGGAGAACTAATTAAATATCTATGTCTATAATTTAATTATTACACAAGGTATATTATGTGTCACACACGTACACGAACGCACGTCGAAATGGCAAATGCGTGGTAAACACTGCCATGCAATGCAAGGAAGCACAAAGAGAGAGAGAAAAAACAATAGTCTCTTGGTTAGAGTTGCATAAACACTTGTTTTGGTGTTGGAGAGACTGCTAAATTCTCTGGTGATTGTTTCAGGCTCACAGCAACAATATCTCTCCTATAGCTCTGTCTTTTTCTCACTATCTCTCTTTTCTTCGCGTCTTTCTGTCTCTGTTTATCTTGCTTTATAATGCGTGTGCATGGGTGTGCTGTCTGAGATTTCTGTATATGCATGATAAAAATCTAGCAAAATGTGTTGTTTTTCTTGTCTATTGTATGTTTTGGCAAAGCTTCTATGCTGATAGCCTTAGGACTGGAATCTATTTTTTATTTTCTAGCTTTCATTACGCTAAAAGCAGATATTTGTCTGGCCTATGTAGTTCATTATCAATCAACACTGGACAGGCTGCCAAAATCAGAAAAGGTAATATCTGAAGTGCCTCTAACTCAACCACTGCAAATAAAGTGTCTGCTAAATACACAAATTAATACATATTAAGTCCAGCACGTCACCAACTATACTTTATAAAGACTTCAACGTCAAGTTACCTCCTGGATTTTAATTTAGAAATTAATAAACCTCTTATCTAATGTTATCTAATCTAAGCACTTATTGCACCTTTCCCTGCTTGACTTCTTCCTCCCACTGTGACCTGACATCACGTCTCCGCTTCCTTTTCACCTGAAGGTGCTGTTGAACAGGTTAAAGGTGCTAAATTATAAATTCAGAGCATTTCTATTGCCTCCACGCGGCTTTCAACATGGCGACGGTTGAACCGGCGGCTAGCAACTAGTCGGGACGGCGTTATCAGCTGTAACCGCCGTATGAGCACAGTGCAGAGCTGCGGTCATGAGCTATCTATTGGGGCACGCTCACATACACTAACATGCACCAATGGCACGTTTACACCAAGCAGGCCAGTTCGGTTCAGTTCATTACACATTAGAATAGTTATTTTTGGATTTCCATTAACAAAAGTTGTGGATGGTACCGATACAACCAATCCATTTTGGTACTTATTTGGTCGAGGTTCCAAGTGAGCTGAGCCGAGGTAATACACCGCAGACCACTGATTGGTCAGAGAGAATCGTCACTAGCGTGACATGTGACATCCTGCACAAATCTTTGATTTTAAAATAGCCAAGCTGCCTTCGTTTTTATTCACTCGACCCAGAATTTAGAAAATTGCAGCTCGCAAAACTACACTGTACCCTACGCCGTACAATTTACGTTGCAGTGCAGACGTTTCCCTGTTTGGTCGCCTTTGAAATGATTCAGCGACCCGTTGATGATGATGTCACGGCATTTCATGCACCACCGCTACAGCGATCAGCTGAGAGTCCCATCTACACTGATTGGCTACTATCGGGTACTATCCGCAGTGGAAACACGGCTAGAGAAAAGGACCTCGTACCAAAAGTGAGTCGAGTCGAGCAGAGCCATACCATGCTGTGGAAACACGGCTTAAAAGGCACGCAGCGCCGGCCCAGCGATGTCAACAAAGCAAGGAGAAACTGGGATTACAACACACACACAGAGGGAGAGTGACTTCATTCTCTGCTCAGGCAGACATTACTCCTCTGTATCTTTACATTGCAAATAGTTGTTTATTACTTTAATGCTCTGAATGTCGTATAGAGCACATTTAAGCAACACAAAAATCAAAACCCCTGCAGTATCATTTGATCATCATTCTCCACCTTCATTTTACTGCCTCCTTTTATCTCATTCTTCAATCTCCCTCATAAAAACCTTCTCTTCCTTCGTTCTTCCATCCCCGCCGCCTGTTTGTATGCAGTAACAACCCTCTATATCTCCATATCCGTCGTTCTCACATTACTTTTCCACCCATGTGCCTCCCTCCTCTCTTTATATTGTTAACCTGTTTCTCTTTTTTCTGACTGCTGCTCTCATTTCATTCTGTCTCGCACTTCTTTTTTTTTTTACATCTAATCACCCCGCATCTCTGTCTCTATCACTCTGACAGAGAAGTCTGCGTCCTCCTTTGTCTCGCCCGCTATCTATTTTATTTCTCCTTCTCCTCTCTCTTCGCTTTTTAGTTATCTGGCTATCGTGCGCCCCCCCCTCCACCCCATCCCTTCTCCTCTCCTTTTAATCGCTCCCTTGTCTCCATCTCACTCCTGCTGGTCCAAATTGATGAAAGTGTTCACATTGTTATTCCCTGGACTCGACTACATTCACACCCTAACACACACACACACACACACATACACGTCGTCCTACCGTTGCCTTCACACCCCTGCTGACATCATGGCCAGCAGTGTTTCTCTCAGTGAATCCATTAGCACCAACAGCAGCACCACCAATCACACACACATGCACACACACACACACACACACACAGACAATAAACGCAGACCACACAGCCAGACATTTAAACACACACACACAAAAACAAACACTCGAGCACAGAAGGCAACAACATTTCACAGCCAGAGTCCAAACAGCGCCTTCTAACACTCGCCCGCGGCTAGTGCTGACCTTTCAGTCTCGCATGTAAACGAACAAGCTAAAACTAATTTAGCATAGCGACAGCAACACGGTGCTAGCGAAGCAAGCGGCACTGAGCTAGCACAATGCGGACCGTAGGCCGACACATGTTTAATCTATTTTATATTTTCCCATTAATGTAGACCAGAATTCCAGTTGAACGCTGAATTTTAGGCAACATGGTGTTCTCCCATACCACAATAGACGTCTGCCAGTTGCAGGGTTGTAGTTAAAAAACAATTTCTTCTCTAGAGATCAATTATTCAAATGTATGAGATCAATTATTTTTTGTTTACATCTGATATTGTGTGGAAACTCAGTCAAGTTTGAGGGATATATATACGAATTACGGTGCATTACTTTTTCGTAGGTATAGCTACAAATGGTGTATGAGGACAGCCTGGCAACTATAAAAGAAGAAATGTAGATAACCTAGTATTACTCTGTAGGTTCATATACACTCACCCAGACTGGCTTACATAAATGAAAATCGAAACTTTGACAAGACTAAATTATAAAAATAGCTTTTGTCGTCTCTGTTCCTTATTCAGAACTGCCTGTCCTCATTGCCTGAAAAGATTCCCATGGCTTCATGGCCTTTCGAAGCCTAGAGCTGACTCAGGTCCCGAGACGGTCTTTGGCCATCATTGTTCCAGCCTGTGATGATTAGCCATTAGGCTCCTGCGCTCTGACATGCCGTTGAGGCCCGACTCGCCCTGCTCTAATTCAAACGAGGGATGAAAAGGGAGAGAGAGAGAGATGTGAAGAAGAGGAAGAAAAGAAGAGGGATTAGCGAGGAGAGGGAGCACTTCCCTCCCCCTCTCTCTCAGGTCCCCGACTAACACTTGTCCAAACATAAAGCATTTTATCCTCCGCTGTGCCCTTCCTTAATATCTCACACTTCAAAATGTCCAAGTGTGTGTGTGTGTGTGTGTGTGTGTGTGTGTGTGTGTGTGTGTGTGTGCGTGTATACATAGCCCATGCCGGTTTCGTTCCCTTTCTCTCTTTCTTCCTCTCCCTCCCTCTGTCTCTACGGGGTTAGAGGACTTAGCGGGCTTTCAGAGAGCTGTTGATTTAGCATTATGTGTGTTAATGCGGGAGGCCAGGAGGGGAGGAGTGCTGACTCCAATACACTTTAAATCCACCACATGCCAATAGGTAGGATGACACCTGGACCTCTAGCTGGGACGCTCCGACGAATAAATTAAACAGCCCTCATCTCTACATCGATCTAAATGAACCTGCAGTGTGTGTGCGCGCTGATGTGTGTAGCGGAGGGCAGTGAAGCGCGAGCAGGAGCTGACTGTAAATGTGGGGGGTTGGATGTGTTTCTATTGGGAATGTTGAGTTCTTCAGGTGCGTGTGTGTGTGTGTCTATTGTACGTGGAAGTGCGCTTGCAGGGGCGTCCTCTCTGTCCAGGCCACTTTTTCCATACATCGATTGTCAGGTTAGAAGGGCTCAATAGAGGCATGGCAGCTGTGATAGCATCTTTAAGGCAATTAGCCTTGGACACGAGAGGACATATGCATACACACACCTACACACAAACTTCTATCCTTTTTTCCAGCCAGCTTCTGATTAATGCCTGAACATGCTTTAAAAAAATGGTAAATGTGCAACATTTGCATTATGGAAATATCTCCAAATTTGACTTGTTAGCCAATATGCTATACAGGCCAAGTATTAACAACACAGGAATCATTGAAAGGAGTATTCCAGCTTTTTAGTATTGCATTATGATGTTGGGGGACTCTCAACAAACAGATTTAACCTTGAATTAACGCCTCGCAATTGTATGCCTCCGCCAAACAGTCAAGCTACAGTTTACATCCATGTCCGTCCAAATAACCATCACTTCATTGTTTTATCCTGTTAGACAATTGTGTGAAATAGTCATGATTAGCATAATATGACTTCTTGACTCATGGCCAACAACATGTTTTGTAAGGTCACAGTGACCTTTGACCACCAAATTCTCATCAGTTCATACTTGAGTCAAAGTGCATGTTTGTGCCAAATTTGAAGAGATATCTCGAGAATGGGTCATTCGTTGGACGAACGGATGGACGGACGGACAACATGAAAACATAATGCCTCCGCGTCAGCGATAGCTGTGGCCAGATCAAAAGGTGAAATCAAATCAAAGGCAAAATGGTCAAAATTGATGGAGTAGATGCCAACATATTGCATCGTAGCCTCAGAAGACAGTATACCACTGATTCCACAGGCTGAGAAGTAGAGTTGTTCCGATACCAATACCAGTATCAGCAATGTGTCCAATACTGGCCAAAATTCGTGATCGGGTATTGTCGAGTACACCAGTCTATGCATCAATCCGATAACATAATTTATTAACCCAGAAAACAAAAATCAACTTGTTTAACCGGATATCAATTTTTCTTCACTGCTCCAAAACAGTAGCCTTCACTGTGCTGTCTCCCTTAGACGTATCATGGCTGTCACTGGCAACTACTGTTTTAGAGCAGCAAAGAATTGAGTGCAGGTAGTTTGTCACGTGATGATAGCAAACAACATTGTGGCGCTAGTGAAGATCGTGTAACGGTAACGGTAGTCAGAGCGTGGAAAATGTTAGCCATTTGGCAAAATTTCACAGTGAAAAATCTGTTAATGTTTTACAAAGGGTTTAACCAGAGCCAGGTCATACAACAAAGATAGTAATGATATCACATCCATACATGGTCAGTAGTAAACCTCTGTTTATTAAAAGATAATAATATTAATAATAATAATAATAATAATAATAATAATAAAATAACAATAACTTTATATTTCTTTTATCACGCTGGTATCGGATCGGTATTCAGTATAGGCCGATACAGCAAGTTCAGGTATCAGAATCGATAACGGGGAGGAAAAAATGGTGTCGGAACATCTCTATAGAGAAGTACTCAAAATGGCAAGTAAACTGATCTTGATGTGTAAAATCGGAGGTGTGCCCCTTTAATACAGTAATTGGCCTTTAAGTAATTATCCAAAGCATTATTCTTGTCTTTTTTTCATTAGTCTTCATCAAATATATAAAAACTTAACAAGCGAAATCAGTGGTTGGACCGGGTATAGTCGTTGGCTGGAACTTCCACAGCAGCAGCCTGTGTGGACAGTGAGCACCACGGACAGCTCCCCTCCTGCTGAGGCTATCAGAGGCAGGGGAGCTGTCCACAATGCCTGCTGCCATCCACAGGATCAGGACCACGGAGAGCTCCGCAGCATGCAGTCCTGACATGACACAGTTTGAAATAATATACATCAGCTATTTACACACAGGTTGAAGGCTCGTTGAGTGATGACTTGACGTGTTTCAGTTTTTTTTCCTCGTTCTTATTTGAGGCTCTAAGGTTGGAGGGTGTTGTGTTAATTTTACTTTAGCGGCCACATTCACAAAGCTTCCGATGCATTCCTTTTCTTGGCCCCAGGGAGAAATATTAGGTTTTCAATATGATAAATGACTGGCACATCAAAACGGGTGCGAACAGGAGGAGGACCTTTGAAATGGAGTCAGGATTTCATGTGAACACAGCCGTTGGACTCACCTCGGCAGCTCTTGAAAATGCTCTGCAGAACTGTCTGGCAGATGTTTAAAGCTTCGACCTCTGACCTGAACGTGAAAGGGGAAGCTTTGGAAGATAACACATTTGAAAATGTCATCTGTCACCTCCGCTCCCCTGGGACTTTTCTGACAGAGTGGTTTGTTTGTTGGCCCGAAAACGCAGTGGCCCAGCACCTAAAGTGGACAGTGCCGCCTCTCCCTGGTGCGATTGCTGTGTTTTGCAACGGCGGAGATTGCAGTCGTGTGAATCACCCCATTCGGAGCGTTTAGCTCACTTTTCATCACAACACAATGAGCCTAAATACAGCCCTATAAATAGACACCACCTCCAAAATGGCACAGAAAACTGTCTGAGTTTCACAGTAGCCATCGGGGCGAGTGGAAAAGAAAAAAAGAGACATAAAAGACAAAGAGGGGATGGTGTGAACTGAGTACATGGCTCCAGAAAAAGGAGATTCAAGATAAATCTTGTGGGATGAACCATGCATATTTCTACGTTAAGTGCAACACACACATTATCATTCTCAGTCAGTCTCCCACAAGATCTCTTTATCCCCCCCCCCGCCCCCCCCGCTCATCTTTTCTCTGCCTCATCTGTGTCAGACAGTGACAGTGTGAGCTGCTGCTCTGACTTCATGCTGTGCTGTTTGAATGAATTACACATCTGGGTACAGACACAAACACACCCTGTGTACATGTGTGTTTGTCACGGAGAAACAAACCATTTGATTTGCTACCGTGAAAAAAAACAACCTAATTATCACGCAGTCATTGTTAATGCATGTGTGTGTGTGTGTGTGTGATGTCTGAAAATGACTCAAGAAGAAGTCGAAGACCGTGTGCATGTATGTGTTTGCATGTGATGACAAAACCGATTGCTCCTCTGCTGTCTGATTGATGGTAAAAAAACTCCCTCTGTCTCTACGCACCACTGTGTGCCTCCGTGTGTGTGTGTGTGATGATGTAATACAACCTACATTTCCTTCCTATGTGTGTCTGTATTGGTGTGTATGTGTGTGTTTTACAGCCTCCAAGAGATACTATTCAATGTGTCATCGGATGACTCAAACGGATGTACTGTACGTGTGTGTGTGTGTGTATATGTGTGTCCTGAGGTGAGTCCACAGGCTGGCACTGACCTGTTGTGTTAGCTGACTAAATAACCTCGTCTCAGGATTATATTCTTTTAATATTTATATTTGTATATACTGCTAAGGATCAACGCCAATATCTGCAGCTTTGTGTTTTGGTCTGTTGGTGTGGTATAGAGGAGCCCCCCCCTTTCCCACACACAAGCAGATATACAATAACTGTCAGATATTTCTCTCAGGGTTTGGTGGAACAAACCAGGGATAAAATATTGTTTTACATTTGCCAGGTGTTGATAAAGATGATTCCAATCGGAGGCTTGTGCTGTTCTGTTTGTGGTCGATGTTTAAGTAATGTTAGGAAGGGATTCTCTACAACATTGGCCATAAAACTCAGTTGATATAGTTCATCAGGGCTTTGTTGAGTTGCTTTGGGGGTTTACTTTTTTGCTTTATATTCATCTTGAGCTCTTTTATAACGTTGAGGGGACTTGTGACAGAATGGTCCAAATCAAGCTGGCGGAACATTGAAACTTTGGAAAGCTCCTTCCAGAGCCACATAAGAGATTATACAACTGTTTTCACAAGCTGAGTAGTAGGGCTGGTGGAAAAAAATTTAATTTTTTTTTTTTACGATTTTGAAATCGTTTTTTTAATGCCATCGATATGTTTGCTTCATTTGAGTCTGTGCGGAGGTAGAAGGAAGTTACCGCTTTTATTGTTGTAGTCTGAGTAACGTGACGTCGTATCCGTTCCGTATACGTCAACTGGCCGCAAACGAGGAAATAAAAAACAGTGTAGGGTCCGCGTGGATACGACCTGCACCCTCACATGTTAAATCCAAAGTGGTAAACACTACACATACAGTAAAGTATGGAAACATTTTGGGTTTCACACATTGTCAGGAAAAGCAGAGCCAGACATCACGGCTAAAGCTGCATGCTAACTCTGTCATGGACAGGAAACGTTATCGTATTGCGGTAACGTGCGGTCAAGCCAACCCTCACTCTCATCTCTGTGGGCAAATCGTTACAACTGTAGAGCACCCATATACTGACATTTATGGTAAATACAGTCAAATGGAGCTGACCATGGACCAAATGGAGCTGACCATGGACCATATCTAATGGCCCTATCTAGAGCCAGAGTTTGGTTTGTCCATTCTGGGCTACTGTAGAAACCTGGCTGCCGGCTCCGTGAAGAGGACCCGCTCCGTATGTTAATATAAACATCTCATTCTAAGGTAACGAAAACACAACAATTCTAATTTTCAGGTGATTATATACTAAAGAAAACATAATTATTAATATGACATTCCGTTTCTGCCAATAGATCCTCTTAAATGTTACACACTGTTCCTATCAATTAAATTCAAATGTAACATTAAATGAGCGTGATGTAAGTCAAATCAAAGTGTAAGTAATCAAATTAAGTGAGTGTTTACTTGCCGTTTTTCACACATTTTGCACTTCAATTTCAATAATTCTGTGACTATGATATGACTACAGCCAGAATCCCAGTAGAGCGAACGAGGTACATCCTCGACAGCCGGTAGCGGATGTGATACTCCTTCCTGCTGCAGCAAAAAAAATCTCTGATTCAGGCTGCAGTAGGCGTTTTTTTTTTCAGTAAAATTCAGTCCCATAGTGCAGCATTGAAAATACACAACTTAAAATACATGTATGCGCTTAGTTTTTCTGGTATTGTGACAGAAGCTGACAAACGTAGCTGCTTGCTATGCAGGAGGCTACTTTAATCTTCCTCCAACGAAAAACAGAATACCATTCCTCCCTCTGTTGTGCTTTCAAGTCTCCCCCCTTCTGTGTGCTACCTTTTATGGCTACTCTCATTTTTTTTTCCTCCCAACTTCTCTAACTAGATTCATCTCTGTCCCTCTCTATCCCTCTCTCTCCCTGCAGTGACAAAAAGGGCCGCCCAGTAACCAGGGGAAACGCTTGCCTGACGTCACGCACGCCCTCACACAGGCTTAGTCAGAGAAAGCAACAACCTAAATCTTCCCAAACATACACAGAGTGGAGAAGTATTCAAAAGAGGGGTATTTTTTCTTTCATTCACACACTCACTGACACACACACACACACACACACACACACACTTTGCACTCCTTCAAGTAATTGTATTCAGAACGACGAGTCAGCGGAATAGTCTAAGCTGGCATGCGGGGTTATGTGGAGGCTGACGCACATACGCACTCACAGGCCAGCACTGCGGCTTCTTCTGCCATCTTACTCACTTTCTCTGACTAACTCTAACTGTATGCCCTCTCACACTGAGCGCAGACAGACAGAGAGAGAGAGAGAGAGAGAGAGAGAGAGAGAGGTGCGGTCATCCCTCCGTCCTCTCTCACTTGTACCTTAAGGAAAGAACAAAGAGCCGTCTAATTGTAAGGCGGAACCACAGTTCCTTTTAAAAGAGAGAGATGATGGTGGTGGAGGGAGGGAGGGAGGGAGGGAGGGAGGGTGACCCAGTTCTAATCAAAGTGAAGAAAGAAAAGGGAGTCGTTTTATCTTTGTAGCTGTTTATCATATTTGCCTGTTTAAATGCTGTAATTGACGACGTGCTCTTCCTCCCCTACCTTTCATGCCATCTTTCCCCGTCCCATTCATCCCTCCTTCCCACCCTAGAAGAGGTATTTTTCCAGCACAAAACAGTTCCACTTGTTCATGGGTGGGATTGTACAAGCTGGGTGGAGACTGTAGCTTGTATTACAGTGTGCCTTCTTGAAAGCACGATCTCAGTCTGCCGGCACTGAATTTGCAGCAGAACTGGGCCAACCTTAACAACAACAAAAGGAAGCCACATGGAAAACAATCGGACCAGTTAACCCGGTTGCAATTAAAACTTGGTTTTCCTTTAGCTATATATCTGCAACAGTGTGAAATCTCTGCACAGAGGCGATTTGGTGACTGATGTTGCTGTTTTATTGCATTACACAACATGCAAATAAAACATGGCTAACTAAACTACAGTAAGTAGGATAAATTTGATTCAACTGCTCTGCTTTTTACTAAGTATTCAGACATACAGTCACAAAAGGACTAGAAGCAAATGGATGGTACTTAATCTGAATGGAAATTTGCTTCACGAGGAGGCACTACAATCAGAAGTGCAAACAAACGAACTGATTGATGCAGCAGTAGACCAGCAACCCCCGTGTTCTGCAAAGTTAAATTACAGGTTTTTTTCCAATGGAGTCTGGTGGCTTTGGCGAGACCCTAGATGGATACAACGGCTTCAGTTCCACGTCGGAAAGGGCTGTCTGACAGCAAGATAAAGCACTGAAAATACTCTAAATATAGCGTACACTTTAAACTAATATTGATTTTTTTAGTTGAGCCTTTCTTTAAGTGGCTAAAATACATTTTGCTGCCGGCCCCGTCCACAGCTGCACATTGCTTTCCATGTGGTAACTCCTGTCCGTTTCTCCAAACTGTCATCTATTGTAGGTAATACACTGACTATGGATAAGTACCTCATACAGCCAGCACCACTTCAAAACACCCAAACTATCCCATTACCCTACCTAACTTTCAATAACGGTCACTCGATATACTACGTCACTTGATCTGACCAAATGCAAAAATGTCGACATTCAGCGAATCCGTGGTGTGTAGAAACGTACGATGCCAACATGTTTTCCTGGCGACTGGGCTGATAAAACAATACTGCTTTTGTTGATTCCTACGGAAAATGAATATGCAGCAGAAAACCACTGCCCAATCGCACAACTGGTGCTGAATGTGTAAATTAGGCCTGCAGCTTTGCTGTCTCTATGTCTGCATGTGCAGATACTCCATCTGTCCCATTCTGCTGATGATACTGGACTACAAACACGCTCCTTTGTAGCAGTATTGTCAAAGCCCATCTGTCACATGACCAGCAGGTAAACATCACAACATTGTTGATGTGGTTCAAAGTTTGAAGTAAAAAAGACCACCGCATCAACAAACTATTTATAACCTGCCACAACTTCCAGTTTAAAAAAGAGAAATCTCTAATTTGTATTCAATAGATGTCCTTCTGTTTAATGAGTAAAGAACCACTCCTTATCCTGAACCACAGTCTAATAGAAAAGAGAGTGGGCAAAGCAACCAATGGCTCCAACCAGGTAGATAACTTTTTTCTTTTTAAATCTTCCAACAACCCGTATCTGTTTGAACAACACAGTGCAAACAGATGTATGCCACTGGAGCTGGTTAAAGGTCTGGACTAATCACCACTTGATGTGGGTTCAAATCCCAAACCAATCTCTTTAAAATTGAGACAGACTGTTGATTTATTAAGATGAATGCCAGCCACAAATGGACATGGACACACACACACACACACACACACAGACACACACACACACACACACACACACACACACACACACACACCAAATCACGCAAACAATGAGTCAGAGAAGAGATGAGGGGTGGGAGAGATAACGAGAAGAGGGTAAGAGGGTTAATGACTGTCTCCAACACAAGGCCAGCAAGATTGCTCTTGTTTATGCATGCGCAAACACACTAACACACACACACACACACACACACACACACACACACACACACAAGTCAGCCAGATGAAAGTTGCACATGATAAATTGATGAGCCAACTGACGCTACACATCTTGTCATCCTGCTTTACCTCTCTATGTCATACACCTTCTGTGTGTGTGAGAGAGAGAGAGAGAGAGAGAGAGAGAGAGAAGCGACAGAAAGAGGAAAGAAAGGAGATGTAGGTGAGAGGAAGAAGAAAAGATGGGAGAGAGGGACATAGAAATAGAGAGAGAGTGATCATGTTTGCGCCAGGAGGGCAGCTATTCGTCTTCCTAATGGAGCCATTACCTAAGGGTGGGTGACCCCTGAGGGTCAATCTCACACAAGTGCACACGCACACATTCACGCAGAGGACGATCTAGATTATGGTATGAGGAGCACTGCCAAAAGCTGAAGGACAGGCGACGACACTGTGTAATCTCTATTTTATTACCAGAGTTTTTACTCGCTGATGTAATCTGCCACTTTCTCTCTCTCCTTCTTTCTCACATCTCCTCCCTCCATGTCTCCCCCTTCCACCTTTCTCTCACCTTCTCTCTTTGAGCCGATCTCACTCATTGTTTTATCACGATTTTTTTCAGTATCAAAGCCTTTACATACCAGGGGTGTGACGAATAAACAACAGGAAAATGCTCAACACTCGATGCGAATATTTCACATCAAAACTACGATGCATATTTGTTTTTTTTAATAAACGTTTCAAATAGATTCGCGCAGGCAGAGGCCAAAACCTATTGACCCCAGGCAGCGTCTGTCAGTCTGTCTGAGGTAAATTGTTGTATTGCTTAAACTACTGTAAGCTATTTTAGTTTCCTTTTAGTGAAATGCTCTGAGTTAATTTTCCTCTGCTAAACAGTTACACAGTGTATACTGTATGTCTAGGGCTTTTATTGTGAAGGATAAGGACGGAAGGAGTGGATCTGGTCTGCGCTGCTTTTGTGAATAAAGGCAACGTCTTGCCGTCTTGGTTTGAACTACGGAGCCGCCATGTTGTTGTACACTATAGTGTACGTATTGAATATGTCCGTTCCGCAAAACGTGATTTGTCGATGCTTTTATTCGTGGTGTGAAAGCTCAGAAAAATCAACCTTGTTCCAAAAGACACCCCCTGCTGTGTAAAGACCTTTACGTGAAAATTTAAATGCAGTTAATTCACTCGGATCTCTTATTGTTGCTCTGCCTGTGTCATCTATTCTACTCTCAATCTTTCCATCTTTTCTCCTCTCTTTTACACCGACACAATTACTCCTCTTACTTTCCCCAAATCACCTCTTCTACCACTCACTGCTCCTCCTCCCCTTACTCCACACCTCCATCTCCTCACTTTACCTCCTCCTAATTTAAAATGAAAGTGACCTTTTTGTGCCCAGAAGTGTTGTCACACATTTAAGAGTATGTATACATACACACACACAGACACAATATGGGAGATAGAATGCGTGTGTGTGTGTGTGTGTGTGTGTGTCCACCACTACAGGACATGAAATGTAATTACATCTGTCCTTGGGAACATTTCAATCGCTCCATGTCCGCTTCAAGCAAATTACCTATTCAGCAGTATCACACATATGCTACGAAAGATGTGCGGAACTGCGACAACAATTTAATCTAAACATTATAACATAGACAAAAGGTGTAGGACATAGAAGTTACTAATGAGAATGGCATCTACACACACACACACACAGAACACTACACACAATGCAGAACTCACTTGAAAGTCTCAAAGACACGAAAACAACCACATATGCAAAAACGTGTTTTGCAGCTACCTTGCAAAGTCTTAGATGTAAAATAAGAACAAAGTATTAGAGGCTGATGGAGATTCAGCAGTAAATGCAACACACACACACACACACACACACACACTGAAGTTAAACAGTGTCTGCGCATCCCTCTTATTGTCAGCAGTCTGACAGAATGTAATTGAAGAAAATAAAAACCTCAGAGAAGAGGATCAATTACTCGGTGTACAAGACCGGAGAGATGTTTTCATATCAGAATGATAAAGCGTTGCCCGAAGTACTGCAATACAGACAGAGAGCAGAAAGAGAGAGAGAGGGAAGGAGATAAAAAACCGAGAGAAAGAAAGATGAATGTAGAGAGGGAGAGGAAACAGAGAGAGAAAGATGGGAGAAGTAAGAGACGGATGAAGTTTGAGGGTAGTTTACCAATTTGCCTCAGCGTGTAAGAGGAGTCTATTGCTTTGTCTGTCTGGTCGCGTGTGTGTGTGTGCGTGTCACACGGGAGATTTTGAGAGTCTGAGAGCGAACTGAGCTGAATTAAGTTGTAAATTGGAAGGGTGTGATTGCGTCCAGCGCTGCCTGCGAGATTCGGTTATCATTCAGCTGCATCATCTCCAGCAGCCTCGCAGCTCGGGCAGAGATACGGCGAGGAACAATGAAGGGTCTAATTCTATTGTGACTTTATGCCGTCAATACTAGAGAGAGAGAGAGAGAAAGACAGAGGAGGAGCGGGGTGAGAGAGAAGTGGTCGAGGGAGCAAGGGAGCAAGAGACGCAGTGGGAAAGAGTGGAGGAATGAAAGGAGCTCTCTGATGAAGAACGGAGGGGGAGCCTCACAGCGCCGAGTGACTTCAATGGCCTCTCTTCCCTCCCCTCGGCCCATCGCTGCCTCTCAATTAAATTCTAATCAATGGAAAAGCCTCATTATCCCCACTGCCTGCAATGCTGTGGAATTGATCTCTGTCCCCGTGGTACAATGCAGAATCTAAAAGCTTTGGTCAGAAGGACCGGTGTTAGCGGATACAGGATATCAAACGCAGGCTGATGAGATGGCATGTACCGTACAAGCCAGTCAAGATCTTTGTAGAGAAAGAGACGTAATTGCACATGAAATGTCATACCACATTCTTTTAGTAGTGTGTACGCGAATGTGTCCTGGGCCACATTAAGGACATCCTACTCAACTGACATCCTGCTTGGATCCACGGGGCTCTGCGCTCCTCATGTGAATAGACAGATGCAAGCACTTTTCTGTCTTGCAGCATGGAAACAGCTTATGTGCTTTACTGTATCCTGTGGGTACAACTGTATTTTATTAAAATATATCTTATCTATAGGCTACATATCTACAGACTATCAGACTAGGCATGCAAAGTGCATTATTATCATATTATATATTTGTTCCACTTCTTTGCATGAGGTTTCATGTTGCAAACAATCCCTTTGTGTGGTGGAACAACGGTGGAGAAGTGGTTCATTGTTGCAGGCAGTACATGCAGGCTGCCAACTGCAGCCTGGCTTTCCAATTGGAAATTTGGAGGTGGCACGCTTTAAAAAAACAACACTCATGTATGCACACACACACACAAAGTAGAATAGGTGTGAGAGAGAGTTAAAAGGGAAAGATATGGGTACTTTGAGACAGAGACAAGGACAGAGGTGTCCGGGGGGAGGCCTGTTTAGAAAGCACCTGCCCACGACCCCTAAGGAGCAGACAGATGATTCGCCACAGGGACAGGAACACCTGACAGCACACACACACACACACACACACACACATACAATGCATCTAAAAGACTATGTGACTGCAAGCTGAGTAGGAACCTTGAAAACTATTTACACACACACAAACCCTTTCTCTGTGTGTGACACATGCAGAGAAAGTGACTGTAAAGTGCTGTGGCAGGCAGAAATAGGGAAAGAAAGCACAAAGCAGGGGGGCGAATGAGGAGAGAGATGTCATCCCATCGTGAATGCGCTGCCCTTTTTTTGAATTTATTCAGGTATTATGGGCTCGTTGGGGAGAAGAGAGTAGGAGGAGTAGAGAGGAGAGGAGAGACAAGGGAAGGTATAGAGAGGACAGATTGATCCCATTAGGCCGCTTTATCACCACACCCCCTGCAGTCATTTTGCCATCACAAAACTGGCTGAATAATCCTGCACTCTGTGTGTGTCTGTCTGCATATACATGTTTACATTGTGCATATGAGTTAGGAAAATAGTAGGGCTGTCCAAGTTAACGCGATAATAACGCTTTAACGCAAACTAGCTTTAGCGCCACTAATTTCTTTAATGCATTGAGGGAACTTGTGATTTTTAAGGTTGTAGCGGGCTCAGTTTTAAAGCTAGAGTGAAGATACTGGCATCATATGAAACAAGAAAAACTAAGGAATACGTTGGTTTCAACCATGTCATACTAGCTCGTCGCTAAATAACGCTCCAAACTTAAGCAAAATCTAAGGAAAAACTGGCATGGCCATTTTTAAAGCGGTCCCTTGACCTCTGACCTCAAGATATGTGAATGAAAGTGGGTTCTATTACAGACATGCACACTTTATGATAATCAGATGCCGTTTTGGGGCAAGTCATAGTCAAGTCAGCACACTGACACACTGACAGCTGTTGTTGCCTGTTGAACTTGAGTTTGCCATGTTATGATTTCAGCATATTTTTTATGCTAAATGCAGTACCTGTGAGGGTTTTTGGACAATATTTGTCATTGTTTTGTGTTCTTAATTGATTTCCAATAATAAATATATACATACATTTGCATAAAACAAGCATATTCGCCCACTCTCGTGTTGGTAAGAGTATTAAATACTTGACAAATCTCCCTTTAAGGTACATTTTGAACAGATAAAAACTAAATTAATTAATTTGTGATTAATCATGATTAACCATGGACAATCATGTGATTAATCACAATTAAATATTTTAATTAATTGACAGTCCTAAAAAATATATACATAAAACATGTTATTATGATGTGTATGTCCTCTTTTCTTTCTTGTCGGTTCGCCTAAAATCTGTCCCTTTGGGGCGCACACTGATATCAGTATGGAAATATTCAAGCTAATAAATCATGTTTGGACAAACCGCAGCTACATTAGCAATGTTCAGACATTGTGACAGGTAACAAAATGTTATCTCTCAGCCCTTTGATACCATCCAATATCCCTTAGTCATCGTCTTCTCTACTTTTGTGTAAAGTAGGGTAGTTTGCTTTGGGTGCTGAAAAAGTTACCACAACTCTTTTAACTGCATTCGGAAGACACCTATCATCACCAGTATCGTGGGAGGAGAACTCTCACGCTAACTGTTAAATCATTAAATTCTCATTTGCAACATTTCCTTGTTTATGAGATAAAGTGGTAACAGAGAAAACAATTTCTGCATCTGTTGTGATCGCGCCAGAGAGCTCTCTCTGATTATTTGTCAGTGTTAGTGACAGGTACAAATTTGCTAATTAAATGCTGAGAAAGTCTCCAGCTGGAATGGGTGTGTGTTTGCGTTTTGTAAAGTCATGCCTGGAATTATTTTGTGTAAAAAATGACCAATTTCTTCAGTGTGATGACTGTGTTGTCTCAACCTTGGGCTCCTATCTCCTTTGTCTTCATTTCCTGCGTAAAACACAGACTGTAAAAGGCTCCAGAAAAACATAAATGACAGTCAAGACTGGAAACATAACTCAGTTCAGCTCTAAAAAAAGATATAGCACATATACTGAGCACTTCAAGGGAAAATAGAATAAAGTATAAAAGAATATTTGAATAATTTGGCAGATATTGCTTTCTTTTGGCTGTCACAATATCAAACAGAATACCCAGGCACTCACTAACTCACACATGAACACACGTGCACGATCGAAACTGTCCTCACCTCTTGCATTTATGCAAATAGTTACAGTATATTCATTTTTCAGTAGCAAAGGCGCAAAACATCTTTGGGGTGATTGATGTGGATGGTGCAACGCGTCCTTAAATCTAAACGCCAGAATAGCTTTTTTGCCAATGACTCCGAAAACGACATACAGTATATGACCATTGAAGAGTTCCAGCGACAGGCGCACGTTGTGAAACGGCTGCAGTTTTGTGAATTGAAACTGGAAAAAAAAAAACTTGGTTAAGTTTCGGAAAAGATCAGATTACATAACATGATATGTACTTAACACATCATGGTATGTATCAGGTTAAAATAAGTATGGCTGTTCCGCAATTTGGGCTGTGTTACGTAGGTTAAAATATGTCAAAGTTGACTTTTGGTTTCACACAGGACATGAACAGCGGCCTCCGGTCCTGTGTTCGTTTGACCCATCCATCCACCCCGACGTTCTCCCTACACGGACTTTGTCGCTCTTTATACTACGTCACCTGACTTCCTCCTTTGCTTCCGTCATAATTACTACAGCCACTAGAGGTCTCCACCTAACATTAAATGCAAATATGGATAATAATAAGCTGCTTGCACAGACGACCTATATGGACGATTTGGATGGTACAGGTCCAAAAAGCATATGATATGGGAGTCTACATTTTGCATCCTCATGTACCACGATGGTGGTTTCCCTAACCTTACTCAATTAGTTTTAATTGCCTAAACTTTACCAGACAACACGTTCTCGTCCCAACTCGTCACATACTGACGCTTTGTCAGGACCCCTTAGCGTCACTTCCAAACGTGGTGGGTAGTACAGCGCGTCAAACTATAACGCTCCACTATGGTGGCAGTAAACACTTGGTTGAGGTTGTGAATTCAAACAAAAACACTTGCTTAGGTTTAGGCAACAAAATAATTGGCTTAAAACAAAAATGTTCTTAAAAGTGAAATTTGTTGTTGTGAACACAAAGACAGACAAGATGCTGTTGATTTCTCACGGGACACGACCAGCTTCCTCCTGGATGAAAGCCCTGTGTTTGTTGGACCCATCCTCCACCCCTTACGTCCGCCCTATGTGTGTTTTTTCACTCATAAACCTACGTCACCACACTCCGAGACCACTTTCTCGGAGCATTTAATATTGACACAGATGGGTTTACGTTATAGTTACTTAAAAGCCCCACTCATACAGACGCTAAGGGGCCTGAAAATGTGTTTTTGATGCCCCGGGAATGAGAACAACGGGCTGAACCAGACTATAATCATTACAGTAGAAGAGCAAAAAACAATCATATGAGTCATTTTTGTTATTCAACGTAAGTGATGTATTTGATATGTTAAGACATTTTTCAGACTGTAATACTGTCACTTTCATTTTAAATATCTATTAGTTTAAAATACAACATTTAAAAAGTGTCAGTGTTCTCCCTTATCTACTTTAGTAACCTTAGTTTTCTCCACCAGTAAAGGAGGATTGATTATTGGAGGTAAATCTTGCTGTTGGAGAAACGGAGGGAGGATAGTTAAGCACACAAATGGACTACTGTATCGAATAAAGTGGCTGTTTTTACTGTTGGGCTGTAAGATGCTGCTAAACACACACACATGTATTGAGTAGAATGCTAAATGAATAGCTTCAGTTGGCCTTGGTATGCAGCGACAGCACTGCAAAGCCATCATTTATGTGTGTGTGTGTGTGTGTACTGCAGGGAGACTGTTAAATGAGGGAGCTTTTAGTCTTCATCAATACCTAACTGTGCTTAACATTTTGTGTGTGTGTGTGTGTGTGTGTGTGTGTGTGTGTGTGTGTGTGTGTGTGTGTGTGTGTGTGTGTGTGTGTGTGTGTGTGTGTGTGCGTGTTTGTGTGGCCTCAATACCTGTGCTTTGCTTTCTTGACATACACAGGCATAGATCTACCAAACACACACACACTGTAACCTTCACTGTTTAAGTAGTATATAGATGTAAATGATGTCTGTCAAGTCTGCACTCATTTTGTGTGTTTGCGTGTGTGTTAAGAGGTAGACTGTGGCCGGTAAAATAATTTCACTTTGACGTAGTTTAGGAGTTTGTTCTTTATGTTTGTGTGTGCTCTCTTCCTCCCTCTCTCTCTCTTTCTCTCCCACTCTCTCTTTTTTTCTCTGTCAAGGCATATTTCTCCGTGGAATTGCACTAACAATGCCTTGTCCTCCTTGTCAAGGTTGGACTAAACTAACATCTCAAACACACTCGGATGTACAAAAAAGCTTGATCACGTTGCACCCACACGCTCAAGCCAATGCAAACACACACTAAAAAAACCCAGCTCATCATGACTCCTCATGAACCATTCTAAATGAGCTATTGAAATTCAGCAATTCTGATTAATTCAAACCCCTTAATAACAAACCAGAGTCTCTATTCATTCAGGAGCTTCAGAATTTCGAGCTCAGAAAGCCAGGGTCGGCCAGGCAGAGCGTGGGTTTGCTGCAGTGAAGAGAATAAAGGATCACTTCTCTCAAGGACAGCTTACCTAAGCCATCACAAAGTGGTGGTTTACCTGGAGACGGTGTTGGAACGAAGTTCACGGTAAGGACAAGGAGTTGTTTGTTGGGAAGTTGTGTAAAAAAGTGTATTTTAAGGGCATACGTGTGTCGTTATATCCAGCTTTGTAAAGGATGTACACTATCTCAAAATTAAAGAATTGGCACTAGTGGTGCACTTTTCACAGATCAGTTGAGTATCATTTGTGCTTATATGCAAAAGTTGTGAAATAAGCAAATTTTTAACTTCGACCAATTAATGATAAAACAAATCCATGTCACTCGTCTTATTTCATAAACCCAACTTCTTTACAAACAACTGTTGTTTAGATGATTTCCAATATCATATAAAGAATGGAGTATCTATGAAAAATCTATGCAAAAAACAAGAACAAAGATCTTCATGAAAGAGGTATAATGCAACCATTCACCAATATATATATATATATATATATATATATATATATATATATATATATATATATACATACACACTATAAAAACTATCCGGATATCAGTCTCAGTTGCAGAGCACCTGTCCATTTGTCTCCGGTGAGTGTCAGTTTCATAACTGGTGTGTCAAAATCATTAAATATTCACACGTTGGCTGAATTTATCTGGTTTACTACAGCAGTACGAACCCAAAATAAACAAATTTTTCTGGGATTTAATTGCATTAAACAGATCAAAAAGATGCTGAAATAACTACGTCATGATACCGATTTGTAAAAAGTCTGAATTCATGCTTTGTCAGGTCTGTCCGCAAGACGACTAGCAAAAAACTTTTAAAATGCTTGTTTTCTGAATGGAGTTTGGATCAATCAATGCTGTATGCTAACATTGTAGCTGCTCCATCAACACTCAAAATAATCTCACCTAAATTAGTTATAAATACGGCAGTGACGTTATTGTTTATACACATAAATATCTACATACTGTGTCATTTTTAAATTATATAAATAAAATATGAGGTTATTATCGTAGAGCTCTGGGTACCCAGAGATGGCTACAATAATATTTTCCTCTATTTCTGATTCAACAACGTCAGGAGAATCTCTACTCTGATGGGCTTTCGCAACACAGCATCACGTAAATTTCTCATACTCGCGTCATTTGCATTGCGTAACTTGCATATTTGCATTGACTTCGTATGTAATTGCACCGCGTGAAAAATGTGCTTCGCATTTGGTGTGAACACACCGTAATATCTGGTTACGTTTATGCAATAACAACTAATCAAGAAGACTACAATTAGAGAAATATTAGCATAATTATTAATAGAAGGCCATTACTGAATAGTGGTATGAGGCAAGACGCCAAACCTTAGGTCTCCAACCACCACCCAATGATGTCAAGACGCCGTGGGCATTATTTTTTGGTAAATGTACTTCACACTACTTCCTGCATGGCAGTAAACGTTGGCACTGGATAAAAATTGTGTACTACACCAAGGTCAAATATGGATGTCCTTCTTGGGAAAATGGGTGCAAGTTTCCCTTACAAACATGCAGGATACTTGCATAAATCCCACTACTATACAGCCCCGTGTAAAGGTTACACTGCTGCTAGCTGCTGTGCAAAAATACCTCTCTCTCGCCACAAACACTACGGACTCACTCTCTATCTATCTCTAATCCCTCTCTCCGTTTCACTCCCTCTCTTTCTCTCTCAGGTGTTTCTGCAGGTAAAAACCCCATTTCCCTGTTCCCCTTGGGGAGCGCTGACCTAACTGTCGGTGCTCCCCGGAGCCCCGGCTAACACTGCAGACCCATTTGTCAATGTTGACCCTGAAACACTCCCCCTTTCCACTCTCTCTACCCCCACCCCCTCCATTCGTCTTCCCTCCCTTCCTATTCTCTGTTCCTCTGGTACTTCTGCTATTTTTAAATCCTCCCCATATGTCTCGCTGTACAGCCGTCCTCCCAAACAGACTATAAAAGCACCAAGGGCTGGATAAGATGGACAGAAAGGAGGAGGATAAGGACAGAAAGGGAGAAGAGGGGGAGGAAGAGATAGACGAAGAAGGGTGATGCTGAAGCTGGAGGGAAGTGGAACACCAAACTAGAACATATAGGAATAGGTGCAAAAATAATGAACCGCATATTCCAAAATGTTTTGAAGGGTCCACAAGCCCACGCATGGCCATATTGTGCACTGTATATTGTGTTATTAGAAAATCTTAAAGCTGCACTAACTAATATTTTATATGAACAATGACTCCAATGACATGTAATGTGAAAGGCATTGCTCGTAGTAAAGAATCCACAGAGAATTATGCCCTGACCCTGCAGTTCCCCTCTATAGAGCATTTTGGCTTATTTCGGTTCATTATTTGGGTTTTACGGCCCACAACTTGTTTCGGTTTAGTCTCACCATTATCATCAACGTCAGATGTATTCAACTAAAAAGCTCTAATGAACCAACTGACTAATGGAGCATTTAGCTGCTAAAAAGGCCTGATATTTCCCTCAGGAGTTGGTGGAGGCCCAAAACAGAGCTAAAAGAGAAAAAATATTGGACTTACATTAATCAGGTGGCCAGAAACACAACTCCAAATGAATGCTTATGTTGCTCCGTGGCTTCAGGATGTGTATAGGCAACTGTTTGCCAACACCTTAGCCATAACAAGGAGATAACATGTGAAAGTTGTATTAACAGATTGTTCTGCTGTTTTTGGGCTTCGAAGCTTATAGGCGAGAAATATTCAAAGGTATTTGAAGCTTTGCGGAGTGGCGTAGCAGGTTGACATGTTCTTCTGAACATTGTACCTACACGCATCGCTACACATAACAAACAGCAATATCTGTCTGGGAATAACTAATAATAATTTATGTTGAATTGGTCGTGGGATTATTCCTTATTTCATGTGTTTTTTATACATTATTATTACATACTTATATATAAAAATATAAACAAAAATAAACAAAAAGATTTGGTAGTTGATTACCATGGCAACGGTCAAAGCTTTCGAGTCAGCCCTAGTTTTAACAGATGGAACTATTTATTGAGATTTTTATTGAGCTTGCCATGGGTCCTAATTTAAAGTGTAATTTTGAAGGAGACAGGTGCAGTATACACAGATTTCCTCATGTGCTCTGTCTATGTTCATTTTACATAATATGCAAATTAGCTGTAACGTTCCTAAAATAATATTAATCTGTCTTTAATTCTTCAGATGACATTAATTTCATAACTAATGATGTTTTGAGAAGAAATAAGTTAACATTTTGCTATGATGGCTGTTTCTTACAGTAGTTTATTCTTGGGGCCAGTCGGTAGTCCTTATATGTTGAATATGTTGGTAGGATGAGGGTTAAATCGTCTTCATTGAGTGCATACATGTGTATATGTCTGCTAGTTTTTTTCTCTCCATTTTAACCTTAGCTTCTCCACAGTTACCCTGCAGAAGACTGGATCTCAAAGAGGCATTCAGTTGCAATGTAGAGATGAACTTAAAATATACTTAAAACTAAAAAACCTTTTGAGAAAAAAAAAATCTAAAGTCATAAAATGCATGTGTTGGGAAGTGAATAATATTCAATAACTTGGCATTCACAAAAATATGTGATGAATGTGGTTCATCACATTACTAAATAAGGTGTTGACCCAACATCAAGTAGAAAACAGATTGATTTCTGTTATTAATTGAAGTCAAAGAGACAACTCATCAGGGAAAACATGCAGGCTAAAACATTTTCAATGTATGAATCTTATTATGTATTTACATTTTTCTAAAGCTGTATAGCCCTGTTGTCACCTTGAGTTCCAGGAGGACGGATTAGAGGGTCACACAGTGTTGGCATTAGTAGAGGTTGCATACAGTAATTACAGTATGCAGGGGGAGGGCGGGTTAATAGGATGCGCACTGACTTTTCTCAGTAAAAACCTTATCGCTAATAACCACACACTATCAACTTAATTAAAGACGGCCTCTTTAAAAGCCCCTCAGCCTCTCTCCGCTTTTCTCTGCACTTCTTATTCTATCTTTAACTCTCTCATTTGTGCTCATTCCATCTTTCTTTCTCTCTCTCTGTTGCTTTTTTTCCAAAAGGAGAAAGCTGTTGAGTCACTCTTTCGTTGTCCCCATTCTCTTCCCTCTATCTTTTGAAGTCAGCTGAATTCCAAAACACTACAAACTAAGAAAGCGAAGAGCTCTCACTGCACCACGTCAGTTACATGATGTGACACGACACTTTAAGGACTACATATTAAGGACTCTGGAGTTAAAAGAACCGAGAGTGCTGAGACAAGTTGCAAATGACCTGAAAACTAAAAATAGTTCCCTCCGAAAAGTCGTTCACTGCAGCATTTAAACCGGGAAGACAAAAATGTAGAGGGACATGTTCGTAGTCAATGAAGCCTCCATTACTCCATTATGTGCTACTGCATAACAGTGTCTTGGAGAAAACTTGCATGTAGCTGTCACACTGACTTATTGCGAGCTACATCCGCCACATTTTCAAGTACATGCTTCGTACCTTAACTTAGCACATAAAATGCCAAAGTAAATCTCTCACACATTAGGTGCAACAACACACAACTAACCGAAGGATGGATACAAGCAGGAGCTGAGGCTATTAAAGGGATAGTTCGGGTGTTTTTTGAAGTGGGGTTGTAGGAGGTACTTATCAATACTCAGTGTATTACCTACAGTAGATGACAGGGCGCCCCTTTCCGTTGGTTTACCTTGCCGTCAGACAGCTATACAGTCTTTGTTTCCGACGGGGAGCTGAAGCTGTTATCTATGCTCTCGCCAAAGCAACCAGACTCCATTGAAAAAAACAGTAATTTGACCTCGCAGAACACAGGAGTTGCTGATCTACCGCTGCCTCGATCGGTTAGTTTGTTTGTGTTGTTGTGTGACTTTGGTTAGTTCGGATTCACCAAAGTCACCCAATAGCACAAACAAACTAACCGGTCAAGGCAGCGTAGACCAGAAATCCGTGTTTTCTGTGAGGTAAAGTTACAGTTTTTTTCAATGGAGTCTGGTTGCTTTAGCGAGAGCATGGATGGATACAACGGCTTCAGCTCCCCGTCACAAAGGGCTGACCGATGGCAAACTAAAGTGATGAAAATATTCTAAATATAGCGTATACTTAAACCGATATCGATTTTTAAGTGTCTTTCTTTAAGGTGGCTGAAATATGTTTTGCTGCCCCGTCCACAGCAGTACATTACTTTGGTTCCGCGCGGTAACTCCTGTCTGCTTCTCCAAACTGGAGGCATGCCGACTGTCATTTACTGTAGGTGATACACCGTCTATGAATAAGTACCTCATACAACCCCACTTAAAAAAAAGAAAAACTATCCCTTTAATATTCTGTTTTTTAGCTCTTAAGGGGGCTAAAAGTTTGTGGATGTGAAGCACGTGTACGGCTTCCAGGAGTCAGTCACACACAAGGACACTCCAGTTTCTTGTCAGGCTCGACAAGACCTCTTAAGTTGTCTTTCATGCTAATGGATGTGATGCAGCATCCTTTCTTTTCTTTTTTTTTAAGCTGAAGTTTTAAGAGCAAAGTGCTGCCTGTACATTACGCAGACTGGGGAAGTGAAGGAGAGTGGCAGGGAGAGACAAATAAACCGAGTGTGCCAATAAAACATGAATAATGCCATTTTCCTGAGAGCCCCCCCACGGTGCTCACAGCTTGTTCACTTGCTTGTCACACGGAGACGTTCTTACGAGTCGTCCCCTTTTTTTTCCTCCACCCATCCATCCATCCATCCTTGCCCCCATCTAGCTCACGCTACTTCAGAACAATTAAGGTTGACTTCATGCTCCACGGGGCTTTCCATCATAATGGAGAGACGAGTGAAACAAGGAAGAGGCTCGTCGGAGGGATATTTAATTCATGTCACTCTCACTGCCCGCATCTCTCCGTTCCCTGTCTTTTAGCACAGCTCACTGCCCCCAACATGGTGCAGTGCTGGGCTAGGCTACGCTAACACTAACAGGAGAGACTGTGGTCCGTTTTAATGGAATTGTGCTGCTACGCTAGAAAAGCTCTACACAGGACGCAGTGATCAGGCGAGAGAAGCGAGCCAGCCCTATTCTAACGTGATTGTGCTCCTTCACTGCAGACACTGCGGAGTAATGTGGCAACGGCACTTCTGCATGACTGTGTGTGTGTGTGTGTGTGTGTGTGTGTGTGTGTGTGTGTGTGTGTGTATGTGTGCTGCATGCATACTTGTGTGTGCTCTTTTAAGTCTGAAATAGACGCAGTCGAAGGGAAAGAAATGGAGGAAAAAGATGGAAAAAGTGAGGCCATTAAAGAAGAGAGAGCTGAATCAAAAAACACTTTGTTCCTGAAACCTAAAGAAAGGCAAAGGACGTAGCTTTGTTAAGTGCAGTGTGTGTGTGTGTGTGTGTGTGTGTGTGTGTGTGTATGCGTACATAGAAGGAAGAGGGAGTGTGGGGTGCAGCTGTTGCCAACTCCTTTCGACATGGCTTTGATAGATATGCGGAGAAATCTCTCACTACGATCTTCAAACACTTAACGAGACCGCGATAGGGAAAAAGAAAAGAAGAAGGGGGGGACCGATGGACTTTCAAGATTAGATGAGAAATGCAGATGAGAGGAGGAGATGATGATACAGAAAGAGAGCTATACAGGAATGCATGAAGACCTGGTTTGGTAGGATGAAACACAGAAACACTGCCTTTGTCACTTTATTTTTTTTTGTTATTTTTCAATGACCTATTTAAAAAAACCTCAACAAAACGTCTCCCGTCCTATCTATCATCAGTCTCTCCCCCCCATCCACCGACCCTCTTTTTCCGAGATGAAGTTTGAGGAGTGGGAGGTCCATTTTTCCGCGCCTCGTCTAATTAGATCAAACTTAAAGCAAGTGACTGTTGTCTGACCTCCCAGCACGGTGGATTTTTATTCAAATCCCAACGCAGCTCAAAGGGAAGACGTCATAGTATGTTTTTGTTGTTTTTTTTAATAACTGCAGAAACAAGCCTAGAGAACGGAATGCACCGAAAATCACAGAACAAAGGCGCTACACTGCACCAGAGAAAGAGACACGCACTGAAATGTGAGTGCACAGACTGAATGAGATGAGGATACCTGTGTGTGTGTGTGTGTGTTTGTGTTGCACCACTCAGCATAATCAAGCCTCATAACAGGTTTCTAATAACTAAGCACCTTTATTAAAGGCTCCCAGGTTCCCCTCCTTATTACTGATGTTGAGGTCTAAACCCCTAAACAGGCGAGCTGACCTCGTTTCCACGGCCACCATTTTAAATTTGCATTGCTCTCAGCTTGGGAAACTATCAAAGAGATTATATAACTTTTAAACAGTCTCATACTAACATAGGAAATTAATCAGCTAGCCTACTTTGTTGAATATTTGATTCCAATTGGGCAATCACGGCGTTCTGCAGTCTGTTATTTCTTTATAGCAGACCGTTGCTATGTATAACAGACCGTTGCTACGGGCGCTGT
This sequence comes from Sebastes umbrosus, assembly GCF_015220745.1. Taxonomy (NCBI): domain Eukaryota; kingdom Metazoa; phylum Chordata; class Actinopteri; order Perciformes; family Sebastidae; genus Sebastes; species Sebastes umbrosus. The sequence continues at coordinate 7,689,755 of NC_051282.1, read as the reverse complement.
TCTGATGTCGGACTCTGGTGTACCGTTTTTGTTTAAAATTATTGATTTCTTAAATAAGTAGCGGTGTAATAAGCAGGATAATGTACAGCTAGCGGGTCATTGTTATGAAATAAATCCCTTCAGGGCGATGAAAAACCGCATCACCATGTTGGGGTTTATTTCTCAACAATGACCCGCTCGCTGTACATTATCCCTTACATAGCCTGCACAAACTACCTAAATACCTTTAGTTGCAATGGGGCAAATATATTCTAATAAATGTATTTTCTTAACCGTTCTCTGAATTTGAGTACGAATTTGAAAGTGGCAAATAAGGTGAGGAACAAGAGACAATTGAGGAAGAGTAAAAGATAAAAGCTGAGAAGAGGTAGAGTCGACAAGACAATGTATTATTTCTGTCTTTAAACTTTAAAGGGGACATATCTTGCTGATTTCCAGGTTCATACTTGTATTTTTTGTTGTTCTACTAGAACATGTTTACATGCTTTAATGTTCAAAAAACATATTTTTCTGATTCTCTCTGTCTGAATATACCTGTATTCACCCTCTGTCTGAAACGCTCTGTTTTAGTGTCTGTCTCTTTAAGACCCCCTCTCTGCTGTGATTGGCTTGCAAGAAAAATATGGTGCACCTTTGCAAAGGTAGTTCTCAAGATGTGGGCGGTATATTCTATATATAAATCACATGTTTTCTGATCTAGACAGCCCACAAACAACTGACTGGGTTGTGTTATTTCACAGTTTGTGGGATCCCCAAATGTATGTGGACAAAAAAAGTGAGTTTATCATGATATGTCCCCTTTAAACTCTGACTGACTCGTCATTAGTCCCTTTTGACAAAGTTAACATCAATTTAACACTTTTCATTGTTTGTGTGTAACGCAGGTTACGATATTGTAACCTTAGATCTATAAGCACAGGCGGAGCCCTCTACTGGACTCCTTTCCTCTATGGGTAATACTCTCCTCAATCACAATCACAATCACAAGCACGCATTTGCCTGCTTAATTTTGCATAAACATAAATGGCCAATCAGGACGTGCCTACTCGAATACATGCGGACCCCACAGTATATAAGTTAGAACAGTTGATTGGCAGCTGCAAAATAGAGCTACACAGGCAGCCATTTTGAGATGTTCTCTCAGCCATCCGTGCTAGGTTTGTTGCACCTCACATCCAATGACTTATTTAATGTTTTTTATAATATAATTTCCATTCAGTGTGTAGATTTTAATGATATTCCGAACTAATTAAAAAATCGAAGGGATGTAATTACATTTAGCATTGGGTTAGACAAGAGGGTCCATTATTCTACTTTTGATTAACATTTAGGATTGACTGTAGAAACACTACTTAATCACACCCTTACTGACGAACTGCAAAGATTATTTTCTGTAACAGCTGTGAATATGCTCACATTTAAAGGGGAACACCAGCTAAATTAAGAAATCCAGTATGTGATTAATTAATATTTGTGGACATGAGCTCCTCTCTCTCAAAGCCAGAAACCAGAGAAGTACGTCTCAAACTTGTGATGTCATAGGGTATAAAGTCTGGAGCTGATCCATAGACAATATATGGACAATCTTTGGACCCACAGAATGTTTGTTTTCTTTTTTATACCCAAATTAGCTTTATTCTATTGTAGTGTTGTCAGAAAAAGTTCCCATATACTCAGAACAGTCCCCTGGGTGCTTTAAGTGTCATCTGGAACATCTCTCCTATTCATTGTCTGTGGAGCAGTTTCACACTTTATACCCTATGACATCACAAATTTGAGTTTTAGCGCTCTAGTCTCTGGCTTTGGGAGGAGATACTGTGTGTCTGCTAATATTTTTTGGACTGTCTTAGACCATAGAAATAACATGTATGAATTTTAAAAATGGACATAGTTCCCCTTTAATGCTTATATATCCACCTATAACATGCACTTGATAAACTAGATTCCTGATACAGTATGTAGCCTTGCTCTTTTATAGTCAAACTTTTTTTTTTCCCCCATTGTCCTTGGTTTCTTTATTGCCTTGTCATTGTTGGGGATCAGCCCGTGCATGGAGTAATATACAGTATATCAAGGTGCCTGCAGCTGCAGGTCTATGAGGGCGCTAACTTTATAACCCCTATCCATCCTGAACAAGCTGTCAATCTAGACAATCTGTTTAGTGTTGCACATACATATTCATGTCAACATAAATAAGCCATCAGGTCAACATCCCTAAGGGCACAGTTAGTGGATGTTTATCTGTGTGTATCTCCGGTGCATGAGTGACAGTTAGGTGGTAATAATAAAGTCTGAAAAACCAACCTCTCACTCACATCTCTGTCTCTCTCTCCCTCCACTATAACTGTGATTGACACGTCCTCCTGAAAGATGCTTCTAGTTAATAAGTAGCTGTCGCTCATAATGAAGCAGTTTGCAGTATGTACTGTACCAAGAATTAAGATCCACTGAGGTTGTGCGGCTTAAAGACGCAGTGTAGACAATTTAATCAGACAATTTCAACATTCACAAAATGAGGAAACGTTTCTTTGAAGGGCTTCAGGGACGGGAGCTTTTTTTTTAAATATCATACTCGCATTGATGCAATTGCCTCGTGACACAACGATGAGGCATGAAAAGACTTTCACAGCCGGCAAACTGCGTGCATGTGTTATCTGTATATTAGTCAGGCTTAAGCTGAGATGACAAAATTCTCTCCTCCAAAGCCGTGATAGCTGCGTTATTCTCCGCGCGCCTCTTCAGTCTCTCGGTCGCCGAGCTTATGTTATATTTATTGTAGGGTATTTCTGTCGGCTTATGGCGGCTGACAAGAGTCGAGTCAAGCAGATCAGGAATTCAATTTACTGCTGAGACACTTGGGTTAATCAACACGAAACACACAAAAAAAGATGGATAGACGGACTCACCCAAAAATGCACACACACACACACACACATACCCATTAGTCTGACAGTCACCACAAATGCACACAATACAAACAGACAAGAGGATTAGTCTGCTGTTTGTTTATCCTTGTAACGACACCGCGGACTGACAATACGCCCTATCTGGTACACACGAAAACACTTGTACAGTAATAATGGCAAACAAATAGTTTGAATAGATGTTAATGTAGCAGCTGATCAATGTCGCCGCCCGCTTCTGCAAAAGGAGTGTGGTTGGTTCAGTGGAAGAAGATAACGGCGCTAAGTAGCAGCGAAAGGTTAAAACGGCGAAGACGGAGTCCGTAAGGAGATTAAAGACTAAAGTAAATGCCTACACCAGTACAACATCAAAATCAATTCCTATTCCCGTTTATCACGTAACGCAGTTAGGCCTTCCATCCCCAGCCTTTGATAATTAATTTAAGAGTGGAAAAGGTGCATTGGGTAGTATGGGTCGTAACTTTTATTTTTACAGTGCCACGGCTACCCATTCAGTTGATTTTATTACAGAAAAGGGCATTTACAGCTCATGACCTGACTTGTCTACCTGGCTACAAGCTGTCACTGTTAAAATGGACTCTTCTTTTGCAAGCATCTGTGTGCTGCTTGTGTGATATGGAACTTTGTGTGTGTGCGTGTGTGTGTGTGTGTGTGTGTGTGTGTGTGTGCTGGTCTGTGAGCGTTCATGTTGCTGCAATCTCTGTATACACTGCAGCTGTCCCAGAGTGTGAAGCCGAAGCCCTCCTGAGAGACTTACAGATGCAGTGGGTAGAAATGGAGCAAATGTGAAAAAAAAAGAAGTTATTTTTATAAAACGGTCACTATATCCTGACAGTAGTGTACGAGGCAGGTAACCTGAAAAAATCATGTGCCTCTGTGTCCTCCGGTGCTCCTAATGGCATCTGCAAGATTTAACAGACCGTAAGAAAACAACCAATCAGAGCCGAGCTGGAGCCTTGCCGTCTCTGAGCAGCTGTCAATCACTCGCGAAACTCCAATTAAACGATCAAACTAGGCAGCGCTGATCAAATATGAATCAATATTCGGTTACTGTAATGCCCATTTCTCTCCTCAAATGTTTTCAGAAACATCTTGTAGTGTACGGTTTAGCTGTAAAATGAGAAAGTTTGTTGAAGAAATACCAAGCACCGCCCACCAGCCGGAGCACAGCCAATAGGAACACTCTCTCTGAAATGACCTGTGATTGGCCAAAGTCTCCCGTCACAGGCTAGATATTTTAAAGCCTGAAAACAGAGTCTTTCTCTCAGAGCACTTGAATTACAATATGTTAAAAGGTTATTGTGGATTTTTTGCCCAATGATGCCAAAAACTTTCTGCCCACTGAAGTTTTAAGGAAGGATCGACAGACGTTGCGAGAAAGAGAAGGACGAAAGAAAGACGAGGACACAGAGACAGGAGGAGGAATGGAAAGAAAGGAAATGAGAGTTGAAGAGGAAGAAGAAGCGGTAGAGGGACGAGGGGGCCCAGTAAATCTCAAACTATGCAGCACAAATACAAACTTTCTATACTTTGGAACCGATGCCATCAGGGAAAGAAAAAAAAGAGATGAAAAAGAAGGAGAAAAAAAAGAGGGGAATATACTCATAGAAAGAGCTAACAGCTCCATTTCCTCTAGTCCCACATATTCATTCAAATCGATTCCCTTTGAGAAGTGAGAGGCCATTTCTCATCTGCGAGACAGCTGCATCTAGCTATTGGAATAATGCACACAGTAGCTGCACACACACACACATGCACACACATAAGTGTTTTCATATTTACAGTAACATACAGACACTCACACACACCAGGAATACAGAATAAGGAGAGCTAACAAGTAAAGTGTTGCCATGGGAATGTCACTTAGGACAGTCTTACCGCCCAGTGATGTCATTATCGCAGTCTGGACACACACACACACACACACCCACACACACACACACACAGCCAATTATGGACACACATATACAAATTGCCTTTGTTGGCAAGATATTGATAAAGTGCATGCACACAGACACACACACACACACACACACGTATACAGTACAGAGTGTACACACTAGCCCAATATTTTCTGCACAGAGGTGCGTGACAGTGCGGCGCGCCCTGTGGTTTATCAGGCTGAAGATGCTCCAGTTAAATGACAGTGTGATTTAAGTCAAACAAAAACAAACGTCCCTGCACGGTAATTGGACAAACTCATGAGTGATATCAGAAAATGTTGTTTCTATCCACTCTCTCTCTGTCTCCCTCTCCTTCCCTCCCTTCCGCTCTGATTTGCTATTTGACACGAGCAGGAAGCAACAAACATCAGAGTGCTTGTATGTGTGTGTGTGTGTGTGTGTAATTCTACCGCCCGAGGGGAGACAACAACAGGGATGGATGAATAATGTCCTTTGATCACAATAACACCACACACACAAACACACACACACGTTTGCATCTACTACATTAATGCTGGCAGTTACATCGGGTGTGTGTGGTTAGTTGGTATAATAAACTTTTTTTTGCAGCCACATGCCTCCAGCCACCAGCCGCCATGACAGCTGCCATGAAACACGTGCACACATATAGGCACAAACACAAGGAGTACCAGAGCACTAGAGTTTATCAATATGATCAGAGAAACCCGGTTCATCCTGGGATCTATCGACAAAGTTTAAACCGGTGAAAAGAAAAGTCAATATTTAGAGAGTTACTGCACACTGAATGGTGCATGCAAAGCATTACTGCACGACCTTTCTGGGTTGAAAGGTATAAATCTGTCGAAACTCCCAACACCGGTGTGGTCGGGTGAGGTCTGTTGTATTTGTGACCGCACCGAGCTGTGATGTAGCACCGCACTAGTGAAACGCTATACATCACAAACGCCACCCTTCATTTATTAGGGTGTCAGAAAATATATATCGTTTTTTTTTCATCTTTGCTTACTTAATTTGTCATGTAAAGCATATGTTTAGTATCTAAAATAGAAGTTTATTAATAAAATGTAGTCACCACTAGTCAGCACAAGCAAGATTATTTTCCTGGGTGTACACTTAAAGTGACTTATTCCCAATAAGGGTCCAATGTCTGTTTTCAAGGAAAACTCCTTTTGATTTTGGTGTTGGATAACAAATGACAAGTGACACATTTTTTCAGTATTTCAGTATTTTCTTTTGTATTTTAGTGGAGGTTTCAGTGAATTAACCTGCGAGTCTCTGGCTTTGCTTTGAATACCAACGCATGTGAGAAGCCTGATGTGCTCCTCATTAATTTGTTTGAGTCACTGAATAATTAATTAATTAACCCATGTAAATGAAGTGGCAGTTGTTTAAGATGCTCATGAGAGGAATTCTGATGTGAAAATCCTGTCAGTGTGTGAGTTTGTGAGTGTATGTGTGTGCTTGTACATTTATCTTTGTGGAGGACCAATTTCAGTTTTAGAACTTGGGATTAAGGACATTTTTGAAAAGTGAGGACAATTTGGCCAGTCCTCACTTTGGGATAGGGATGTTAAAGTCCCAGTGAATATGTGTGTCCCAGTTAAACGGTATATTTGACCGGTGTATAGTCATGAGAGGGAGTTCAATCAAATCCTTTGCATTTGATTGGGACGCTAAAAAGTGTGCAGGCTTAGAATGTAGAATGTACGATACAGAGCTACAGAAAACTGCGGCTCCACACACACACACACCTCCCTTGTGAGAAGTTGTAAATTGACTGAAGGATGGATGTCAGGATATTATTGGTGGAATTTTGTTGGTACTCACTTACATAAGCACATGTCATATTTTGTTTTACAGGAAGAATACATGATGGATTTTTATATAAAAATATGAATAAATAGATTTGTTCTAATTTCTTTTTGCATATATTATTAAATAGGTGCACAATATGACCGGGGATTTGATCTAAAAGGGTTAAAAAAACATTATTAATTTTGTCAGGACTTTAATAATTAACCGTTTAACCGTTAACCGCCAATGAGAAATTTGATCGATTAATGCTATTTGTTAAAAAGATATCAAAAAGAAAAAGAAAAAAAGAAACTGAGTAAAACTCAGGAGCGGCTTGTCACTAAAATGAAAATAGCTGATCCACCTTAAAGGTTAGTACACCTTAAGTGAGCCTGAGCCAAAGTTGTTGCTAACTTTGGGTTTAACCTCCTTCACTTTAATCAGCAGGTGGCAAGCAAGACACAAGAACTTGGCTTGGGTCTTGAGGAGTTGTAGCATTTATTCACCGACAAATAGCCTAAACTGTACGCACACTGCACTGCTACGTTCACCGCTGCTATAACGTTACTGCTAACTTCATACTCACTGTCGCACACATGGCGGGGCTGCCGGGCTTGCAATACAGAGGTGGAAACCCTGACAGAGTTGAGACATACAGCTGACAACACCAGGAGACTTACTGGGAAAGTGGCTGCATGTGTTCACACAATGCACGCAACATCGTGGCTGCTACAGTAAACTCTCCTGGTCGGGTGAACTGGGGACTCTGGGGTTGTCTGCTTTGCACATACACTGCAGCCTGCGATAAATGATGGATTTAACCTGTTTGTGCATCGGCTTATCTTTGCAGCTGGGCACCTTGTTAGGCATTTCAACCGTACAGCACCCCTGCATGCAAGGCATTAATCTTGTCGGTTATCAGTTAATGATCGGTTAACGAGGGTCGGCTAAAAATCTAAATTTGAATCCCTACTTTGGGACAAACCTTCAAAGGGCTGTTTGGGGTCAATGAATGGCCTAACAAGTATAGAAATACATGTGTGTGTGCATGTGTCTCCATGTGTTAGTTAAGGTGACATCGCTGTGCAGGAGCAAATGCAGGACTGATGTAGCAAAATACAGAACACACACACACATTCATACCTGCAGTGTGAGAAACATTAAAGAGCATCTCAATATTTTCCAACTCTTTGAACACACTGTTTTATTCAGAAGCATTGTGTTTGTTTTTCTTCAAGAAGCCAAACAGAAGAGGGACATCTCCCATCGCTGCTGTTAACACATCTGGTGCATGCGGACCGTGATTAAATTCACAAGGCACGCTCAAAAAACAACGGAGGGAAAAAGAAAACAGCTGCGGCAGAAGACATCAGACGAATCAAACTGGAAGTGTCGATAGGAGAAAATACTGAGTGTTCGTGACCAACATGATCCGGTTGCCATTATTGACCTCGAGGCAAGTCGATAATCATTTAGTGTGAGAATTACATGAAGCCAATCTACAAGCCGGGCCAGACATCCACCCACACAATTACACCGGGTGAGAGAATAAGAAAGACTTCAAAAGCTGATGCAACAGAGGAAGGAGAGAGCGACAAAATCACACAAGAAGGAAAGTGTGAAGGTAAGGAATGTCAGCAACGAGCAAAATAATACAAACTATGATTTTTTTTCTGATTTTTTTCAACCCGCCCAGTTTTTTAAAGGAGCTGCCAGGGTGGCGCCTTCACGAGGGGATTGCTGAGAACGCAGCAAGGGAAGACATTTCTTTTCCTTAATCAATAATTGATTCTTTTCAATACAGGCGAGGGATGCATTATTCAACAAAAGGCTGAGAGATGTATGGAAGGGACCATCGCAGGGAGATACTGCAACATTTATCTAATTAACAAGCAAGAATGAAAGACGGAGAGGAGGATAGAGAGAAGGGCTGAGGGGACAACACAAGGAGAAAAAGAAAGGAAAGGAAAGGCGGAGAGGAGATGAGGCGTAAATAGTGCCCTTTTTTTAAAAAAATAGGGAAGCTCTCAGATAGTATTCTCTAGAGGTTGACGTGGAAACGGCTTTGACTGGAAGTCCTCAGCACCAAGAAATTTAGCCTCCAAATGACGGGCAAAGGAAGCAAACACACACACAGTATGTTCAGTGCACGGTGAGGCATTAAAGCATATATACGCAGGGAAATTTCACGCACGTCTATGCACACACAAGTACGAAGGCGTAATCGCGAATAGACAAACACACTGAGGGTCTTACAAGGCGTAATCATCGGAGGCGAGCTTCTCCTCATATTTCACATAAGGATTAGCGAAAATCTGCACGGAACAAGGCAGCAGAAAGACTCCGCTACTTACACTTCAGAGGGTAACCGTATAAACCCTTAACCTACAGAGGGTGAGGAGTTATATAAACTTTAAAAGGAGGGTAAAAGACTGTGTAAACCTTACAAGGAGAGGATACGGCAGAGAAGAATCTTAATCCGTGTTTGGGATGGGAAACACACTGCAGCGCTCGCTAAACATCCACATCAGATTTAACTGCTGTATCACGGCCTTTATTCAACTTCTAATCATATCATGCATCGATCAGTCTAACATGTGAGACAGGGGCGATGTATTTAAGGCCGACTGATGCGTTCACCTCAGGTTCATTTACAGAACGTTACGAGTCTGTGTAATAGAACATGTGTCAATTTGATCTTGAATCTAGTTGTTGAGATATTATGGTTGAATTTTCAAGCCAAACAGCTACCACGGTGCTAACGTAGCAGCCAGGTGGTTCTCACGCTAACAAGCTGAGGCCGTGCTCGGCTCGTGATTGGCTCAGCGGTTAGTGTGTGGGTGGGACCTCCATACTGCAGCTCCATCAACCAATCAATACTGCGCAGACTCTGGCTCCAAATGACGTAAAAATCTCAAAATGACAGATATTTTGGCTTCACTTTTGTACAGTGGGAGAAAGTGGAGACGCGTCGTCCGTCTATATATACAGTCTATGGTGCTGACCTTTACATTCACACTTTTACATCTTTGGCATTTAAACAAACCCCTAGCTTGGATTTCCTATTAAATGCATTAGATTCCGTTCAATATATAGGAAATCTGGTGCAAACCAACCGTCATAATCCTCTAATGTGTCCTCAGATACACCGTACAAACTGTTCTCAGGATGAAAAACGCTGCATCCCCAAAATGTTCAGAAGAAACAAAGTATTGACAATGACGATGAACTTCACACATTGTGAAGTGCATTTGAAGCTAGCACAGGGAGACAGATGAGTTGGGAGGAAAGACGGGAAATGTGAGAAAGAAAACAAAGGGAAGACAAAGTGGTGGGTCGAGCACTTTAAAGTGGATTATTTTCTCCTCAGCTGCTCCTGCAGAGGAAATACTCCTGCTGTCAAGGAGCTGAATTGCTGCTGTTTCAATGACACTCGCTGACAGGGGACACGAG